>NC_139023.1:158984973-159368331 GCF_964662115.1 Mustela nivalis | reverse complement strand
CAATTACTGTTCTGTCTAATTATATAGGGCCTCTTTAGGCCTATCTGCAGTTATTAGCTGATTCAAAGGCTTGTTTGTTTGTGGCTTTCATTTAAATTTTGACTTCAAGGGCTAATTTCTAATGATGTCATTAAAATAAACAGTTTAGGAAAGCTGCCAGTGTGTGTACTATGAAACCATCACTGGTGAAAGCCCTTTCTCTGCCGAGCATATACAGAATGTATTAAATATTCAGAATGGAAGCTGAGTTTGTCACATAGCAGACAATACCCCAGCAGATCTGCAACTCAGTGCAGAATAGCAGGCAGGACTTGAGCCCAGAAAACTCTATCACACAGGGCTGGTGTTTCTATTTATGGTAAAGAGGGAGAAGAAACTCTTGACTGGGCTAGGTACTCCAAGAAGCTTCAGGATTGCTTGTGAGCATCTTGCTCTAATGATACAAGAACATAACAACCTTCCTGCAGTCCTTGTGTTCCACAGACCTGATGACTATTCTCAGGGGCAGGGAGGTCAGTTAGCCCAACCCACCCCCAATCTCAGCCACTCACACCAACCGGCCATTATAATGGTCTCCATGCCCTGTGGACAAGCTGGATAGGTCACAAGCAGAATATTATATCAGAACATCATATAGGTCATGGCAGGACATTCAGCCAGTGAGCTCCCCCTCTTCATGTCCTTGAGACTTATGGCCACTTCTCCAGAAATGCGGTGTTGGTTATTGAGAGACTGATACTTTCAAACATGAAGAGCTAGTCTAAAGCTCATAAGTAAGTGGGTGGTAGAAGGGTTGCAAATCTCACTGCACAGAAGCAGCCAACATAGTTAAAGCACCCGTGAGCTGTGATTTCTGTGATACTGAAAAGCCTTCCTTTAATATTATAGTTCCTTCCTACCTGAAGCTCCTAAAAGTGAAAAACTGATTTTATTTTTTAATTAGAAATAGGATCAGAATTATAGATGACTACAATTCAGTGATTTACATTCATAGCAGAAAAAAAAAAATCGCACATCCCCATCCCCCCAGACTGTGAGCCTCCTGCATGCAATCAAGAAATAGATGATATGCATTGATTCTTCATCTACTTGTCAAAGACAGTGCTCATCAATTATAGCAGAGCATAGCTTAGAGCTGTGAGAGGAAATGGATGGAGACAAAGGCAAATGTGGCTTCGAGAAACAACCATTTCTATTTTAAGTGCTTTTATTTCTGCTCTTTTGAATCTCTAAATTATGATATTCACAGGAAAGCCAATGAATAGAAATGACCGTGAAGATTCTGGTTCAAGGTAAAATGGAGCCTACATATTTAACTGTCCCTGCCTCTCAAATCCCGTTAATATAATAAAAGGAATGTCAAAAAACAAAATCTACACCTGTGCCTAAAAAAGGAAACAGTGCCATTCACTTGCATGAAATTTCAAGGGATTTTTGCAAGAAACAATGTTGGCAAGACTAAGGTGAGGGCCCACTTGACCAGCACCGGGATCACTGCATGAAAGGAAAACCTGTCCAGGATGGAGTCAGGGAGCCCCAGCAGGGAAGGCCTGGGGACTGTCAGTGCAGATTATCCCATGATGCAGCCACTGTCTCTGGAAAGCGTCCTCAGTGCTAACACCCAGGAAGAATAACGAGCAGCACTGCCCCCTCTTGGCTTTCATGTGGCAGGGCCCCAAGCTAAGTACAGGCCTAAGGAGGCTGACCTTGAGAGTCCACCAAAGAGAAAATTCAGCCAAGGTCCAAGGGAAGAAACAATAAAAAATCAAAACCTATCACTTCCCTAAGTGTTGACAATATAGAATATACAGTGAAAGGAGAAGAAACCTCATTTAGAATAACATGTAAATTCCAGAAAATTCAAGACTAAATGGTAGGAAAAATTTTAAAAAATAGTCTATTAAATATAGTGTGGCTTATATTAAAAATCTGTTAGAAGAAATAGAAATACTGACCTACATATAAAATATAATATATTTTAGTTCTTCCAAAATATGACCCCAAAGACTGTATCGTAAAGGAAAAGAACAATTTGAAAACAAATACATTTAATATAAAAATATTAAATAATTAAAATTCCTATAAATAAGTAAAATTAAAAATTTAAATACTATTAAAATATTGAGGGATACACTGGAATCTATATGACAAATTTTTAATATAAAAGGAAAGAATGCTAACACGTTAATATGAGAAAAATAAGGTCTTTGAAATCTTCAACAAAACAAGAATGAGCCTCAAGTATATTAATGAAATGTTTAATACCAAATAACATTAAAACCATGCAATATGATTTTTAAAAATACCAAATACCAAACAGACTGCATAAAAATTATAACTCATCAATGGTAAGAGTCAAAAATGGACAGTGTTAGGGCTATGAGAATATAATTGGCACAATCTTTCTTTAGCTCAGTTTGAAAAATTATATATATTTACATATATATATAAGTATATGTAGAGAGAGAGAGGGAGAGATGTATATCTTTAAAATGGGCACGTTTTTCTAATAGCCACATGACTATGTAAAGATTCTAATAAAATAAGTACAGATATATTTAAAAATGTAGCCAAAGAATGTCATTGCAGTACTGTTTAAAATTGCAAGAGAGGGACGCCTGGGTGGCTCAGTTGGTTAAGCAGCTGCCTTCGGCTCAGGTCATGATCCCAGGGTCCTGGGATCGAGTCCCACATCGGGCTCCTTGCTCGGCAGAGAGCCTGCTTCTCCCTCTGCCTCTGCCTGCCTCTCTGTCTGCCTGTGCTCGCTCGCTCTCTCTCCCTCTGTCTCTGACAAATAAATAAAATCTTTAAAAAAATAAATAAATAAATAAAAATAAAATCGCAAGAGATCACAAATAAAAACAGAAACTGAGTGAGGTGCTGGATGTGTTAACTGACCCCATTCTGGTGATTGTTGAGTAATATATTCGTACATCAAATTATCACGTTGTACACCTTAAACTTACATAATGTTATATGCCAACTATATTTTAATAAAGTAGAAAAATAAAAAAAAAATAAATTTGCAAAGGAACTAGAAATAATCTAAATGTTCAACATCAGGGACTGCTAAAAGTCATATAGTTACATGTAGTCATTAAAAAGTATAAACATTAGTTAACAAAAATATATTT
This sequence comes from Mustela nivalis, assembly GCF_964662115.1. Taxonomy (NCBI): domain Eukaryota; kingdom Metazoa; phylum Chordata; class Mammalia; order Carnivora; family Mustelidae; genus Mustela; species Mustela nivalis. Next base: position 159,365,197 of record NC_139023.1, on the reverse strand, counting down.
TATGACAAAACTACATATTTAAAAATTTTCATATAATTGTGATTTAGTTAACATGCACCTACGCAATCAGTCACTCCCTGATGGCATTATAGAACTTGCATTTGAGTAGAAGTCTATATATTTCACAATACATATATTTAGAGGGCTAGAGATAAACATGATCATAGCAGTTACCTCAAGGTGATTGAATGCTTCTTATTTTTACAGTAAATTTGTAAAAATTAAAAAGCTATTTTAATTGACAGTTGAAAAATATTAGCGCCATGATTGAATTAAGTCAAATTGCCAGTTACTACCTAGATTTTTAAACACCAGTGTTTGAATCCCAACGTTTACTTTGAAATAACCTTCAATACAGTCCACAATTAAATCCACAGATTGTTTTACATAATGATTTTCATGAATTATTACTTTCATTAAAACCTTTTCTTCTACAAATGAATGTGAATTAAAGGAAAAAGAATCATTATTTTCTTCCAGCATCTCTCTCTCCCTTCTCTATAGAATCAAACATACATTCTCCCCAAATTTAATTGAGATTCAATGGCTATTCCTTAATGGATATATGTAAATCACACAAAAGTTTTCCTTTGAAGTGAACAAAAGTAGAGTCCTCACATTCAAAAAAAAAAGTGCTGATTCTGGGTAACTATCACTTGTAGAGTACTAATAATTTAAGGATGCTAGAATGATGAGAAAAATGACAATTTGTGTGCTCAGAGCCATTATATAAATATCACTTATTCTATATTGCTGTCCTATCTTTTCCCAAGCTACTTAAAAGGTTTTGCATTCAACATCATTTTCATGACCTTCTCTTACCCACTTATCCCTACCTAGTACATTTCAAGAAATCCCTTGCTCTGGGCTTTACTGTCAGCACCAGCCAAGCTGGATTTTTCACCTTTCATCAACTCATATAACATCTCAGGAGAGAGTACACATATACCTGAGAATTACTAAAGTATTATTAAATAGTATGTCTCATTTTCACATTGCCTGTCACACTAACTTTTAATTCAGAAAAAAATATGTAATTACTGTAATACTGAAATTCCATTTTTTTAATCCATAAAAGACAGAGATTTAACAACAGCTCTTCTGTTTCTAACAGAGATGTTTTGAAATGGTTGATAAGCATATACCATATTAAATGCTTTGCAAAGCTCTGCTCTTCTATATGCAACATGGCAGATATATAGAAGCAACTTGCATCATCTCTGCATTCAAGTTGGAAAAAGAAAGATAAAGCACTAAAAAAGGTGTCTAATATTTATTCATGTGTTATGATATTGTGTATTGTAGGACACACCATCCCAGAAGCCCTATGAAGAATGTAAGAACACCTGTTTTGAGAAACCAAAGCATGAGAAAATGGTAAGTAGCATGTCCCAGGCCTCAAGATGGTGGTCCAGTAAAGCATTCCTATGAACAAAAAGGAAGCAGAAAGTGCTTTAAAACTTAGAATTAATGCCTATCTTATACCAAGTCTGCCAATTACTGTTGAATACTCAAATATGAAATTACCGGGACTTTTTATTACATCCTCTGATTTTCCTTAAATCTAGACTATTGGACTTATGTATCTATGCATTGGCTGTCCACACATTGATCCTTTCATTAGTAGAAAGCCAAAGTACATGTAAAAATAAGATTATTATAGAATGACAATTATCCCCCCCCTTTTTTTTACCCCTATTTATCATTCCCCACCACAACATTTCAAAGATTTTTCAGCAAATCTTGAAAAAAAGTATGACTATCTGGCCATTTTTTATTCAACCCTTGATAGGCTTCTGAGAAATCAATAAAAAGTAAAAAGCATTCTTAACTCGTGCATTAGTTGTAATTGGAAATAAGGAAGTGCTTGTTCAGCTGTGCTTATATTCATATATGTGTATGAATCAGTCTTTTTGGAAACAGTCATCCCAACTAGTTTGTACAGAGGAGTTCGATGACATGACACTAATCTCTCGACCTATGAATTTCAATGAGAGATTCTACATTTCTCAGTGATTTTACACAGACTCCTCTTCACCTCACAAAAATAAGAAATAAACCATGAAAATGTCCCTGATACCAGGAAAGATTTGCATTTAGGACTTGATCTCTTGAACACCTACCCTTTTGTGAGAAGCTCCCCCATTCTAATTTACCTGATCATGCTTTCTCCACCTACCAATGTGCCTGCCCATCCTTACCTGCCCCCAGCTCATGCCCACTGATGCCCCAACATCCCACAAGGCCTTGCACTAGGGAAGCATCTGCACTCACCATTATACCAGTTTTCTTTCCATATCTTTCATTCTATGGAGAATATAAAGATCAGACAGTTTTTCCTTCATAGCTGTGGTACCTCCTATCTTTCTCTCAGTTTCTTTCCTTCCCCCGACCCAGTTCTATCTTCAAATTTCTTTCTCTATTGCTTCTTTCTGTCAGTGTTTCATTATCTCTCTCATTCACTTCTCAGCCATACTTGTTTTTTTCTTTTTTAAAATTTTATTTTTAAGTATCCACACCCAATGTGAGGCTTGAATTTATAACCCCAAGGTCAAGTAAGAGTTGTATGCCCCATTGATCAAGCCAACTTTCTTCTCAGCCATACTTTTTATAAAAGGATCCAGTCCCTAGTCCTCAGATGCCATCACTCCTCAACCCATTATAAACTGGCCTCTTCCACAATTCCTTGGAAACTGCTTTTGGATAAATTTATCAGCAGTTTCTAACTCTTTACTCTATCTTTAAAATACATGTAATGCAGCATTTTTTAACCACGAGAAGTAAGCAATTATCAAAGACAATTCAGTTATTCTTGTACATGTCTGGATGTTCTGTTTAAAGTCCAGTGAATGTTCAGTTGAATAACTGAATAACGACATGTATATTTGATCGATTATTACATACTATTTTTGTGACATCATATCTGTAAAAAGCTCTTGTTTATATCATTATGATTGTTAAAAAGAAGCAGCAGACACAAAATGGAGTCACTTGAGTTAAGCCCATGACACCAAACCAAGATTTAATACATGACCTAATTGCAGTTTCAACTTTCCCCAGGAATGTAATTCTAACCAGTCAGTCTGGAATTTTCTGGCCAGCACCAATGAGGTAATCTGCCACATAGGCCCTTACCAATCCCCAAAGGAAGATGAAGTAACCCCCTATTAGACCCTTTTGTTCCCCAAAGGAAGGTGACCTCACCCAAAACAACCCTTTTTTCATTAATGACTTCCTTGTCCTGCCTTTAAAAACCTTTCCATTTTTGTAGTCCTTCAAAGCTCCTTTCTACTTGCTAATTAACGTTAACTACTTTATTGAAGTGAATTTTATTTTTTACAAAGAATCAAGGTTTTATTTTATTTTTTTTCATTGTGTTATGTTAGTCACCATACAGTACATCATTTGTTTTTGATGTAGTATTCCATGATTCTATTGTTTGTGTAAAACACCTGGACACAGATTATAATAAGCAAAATCTGGGTTTCTTTTTTTTAAAGATTTTATTTATTTATTTGACAGGCAGAGATCACAAGTAAGCAGAGAGAGAGGAAGGGAAGCATGCTCCCTGCTGAGCAGAGAGCCCGATGCTGCTGGATCCCAGGGCCCTGGGACCACGACCTGAGCCAAAGGCGGAGGCTTTAACCCACTGAGTCACCCAGGTGCCCCAGAATCTGGGTTTCAACATAATCTGTGTACCTTGAGAGTAACTGATGTGAGATTAGACAATCTTGTTGTTTCTACATTTTTTTCTTTTTAGTAGCTTTGATTTGGAGAAACATTGCTAAGGCAATAGAAAATGTAAGTCTTAATAAAATCTTTACACCACACTAGATTCAAATGTACTTTACATATCATGTTTAAATTATGGAACCATATGCGATAAATTATTATCATTACAAATATTTTTAAAAATTTTTAATTTTAACATATAAATTATCACACATCATATTTATCATCTCTTAAAAAAATGCCTACATCTATTTTTAAAATTATTCTTATTACAAATTTTAGGAAATCAAATGAAAAAACAAAATTATCAATACTTTATTCAGTTTGTCTAAATCTCTTCTTAATTGAGACTATACCTTGAATTATTATTGCCATAGAAGTGTCTACAGAACTTATTATCAGTATTTTGTGCACAGGAACATTCTCCTATGTAGATATACAAGAATTTATATTTTATTGGAATGTCACATAATGTTGCATATTTCACATGGTTTCTTTTAATTTAGACAAAGAAATTCTCTAAGTTAAAAATACATAAAAAATTAAAATATATATAATTTTCTAAATTTAATATATATGTATATATGCACACACAATATATATAATAATTCTTTAAAAAGTAAAATAGCAGAACCTGGATCTGTTTGTGTTTTTTATAAATTTTGTTAACATCACTTATAGTTTTTTTAAATGGTTGATAAAAGATAATTATGGAGAGAACACACATTCAAAATTTATTTCAATTTCCTTCAAACACAATTCACCTTTGTGGATATTAATGTTGTTTAACTTAACTCTTCAGTATAAATTCTGTCTTACCTAAATTAATTCTAGTTACTTCAAAGGTGTTTCGTCAACTTTTCTATTGTGTTTACAAGTAGTTGTAAGTTAAATGTGTCCTGAAATTCTGTTTCCAGCTTGCGGAAGAGAATTTCCCCACACCAACAAGCAATTCTCTGGACACCAGTAGGGTGTCCTACAATTCAACTCAATTCTGACATCATCCACCTAGAGACAACATCAGATCCCACAGGTTAAGAATTTGGTTCTACAAGACTGTCCCCACCCCACTGTCACATAATTCAGATGCCAGCCACAAAGTCCAGATTGGTAGTTGTGCTTCTTGACACACTGGCTGTAAATCACAAGTTCCTCAGAACCCCTCCTTAGGTTTGATTAATTTACTAGAATGGCTCAAAAAACCTCAGAAAAACATTTTAATTAGTACTTTACTAGTTTATTATAAAAGTATGTAATTCAGGAATAGGCAGATGGAAGAGATGCATAGGCCATGTTATGGGGAAAGTGCATGGAGCTCTCGATGCCTTCTCCATGCACACCATTCTGCATCCTGTCTACGTGGCCACAAAACTAGAAGCTCTCTGAACCATGTCCTTTGGGGGTTTTATGCAGCCTTCATTACATAGACAAAATTGATTAAATCATTGACCATTCGTGATTGAATTCCATCTCCAGCCCCACTCTCCTCTCCTGAGGTCAGAAGGGTGTCCTGAAAATCCCAACCATCAAGTCACTTGGTTTGTTCCACTAGCAACCAGTGCACCATCTTTAGGTGCTTTCCAAAAGTCACCTCATTAATATAGCAATAGACACCTTTATCACCTAATACTTATGAAATTCCAAGGTCTGGGGAGCTTTGTGCCAGAAAAGAGGATAAGACCAAATATATATTCCTTATAACAAATCACAATATCACAAAAGCCAAATATATATGTTTCATCAAGAAGTTTCCTACTTGGGTAAATGAGGAAAATATCATATATAATCTCTGAATTGTTAGAAAACATGATAGAAAAACATGTTAGAAAACATGCTAGAAAAACTGAGGCCATGTCCCCTCCAAAAAAGTTAAAATATAACTTATGAAAGACACATCTATGCTTCTAAATTATGAGCCAAACTTTGTCATGTACCTTTTTTCTACCAACTTTATATTATTGTTATATGCTTGCTCTAGACCATCTTTGGACAATTAAGAGGTGTTCTTAAATTTAAGTCAAAACTATGCTTTTCACAAGAGATCTAAAAATCAATAAAATAATCATTGATTTTGGTATCTGGGTTTGAACAATTCATATAATAAATTCTATCAGTTCAATGTGGCTGCACAATATTCCTGGTATATTCTAGTTGAACTGAGTAATATTTATCTTTTCTATTATAGTCATAACTTCTTCTCTAACCTATTAATAAGTTCATTTTGAATTCTTCACCTAAAACAGTAATCACTTCTTTCACTATTTTTTTTTAAAGATTTTATTTGTTTATTTGACAGACAGAGATCACAAGTAGGCAGGGAGGCAGGCAGAGAGAGAAAAGGAAGCAGATTCTCTGTGGAGCAGAGACCCTGATGTGGGGCTCAATCCCAGGACTCTGGGATCATGACCTGAGCCAAAGGCAAAGACTTTAACCCACTGAGCCACCCAGGTGCCCCTTTTCTCTATTTTTTTTAATCTATCTTAGGGATTTAGCATTCTAGCATAAAATTTCAAAATCATATCTAGAAATTAAATCTAAAAATTTTCCACTATTGTATTTTGGTAAAAAACTGTGCTCTTTGCACCATGGAAAACATCATTATGATTAGACACATCATAAATTATAAGCCATAATTCACTCCACAGTTATATTGGTCTTTGTTAAATATTCTCAATTATTACTGTTTGCTCAGAGTTTTATTAGTTCTAGTAATTGCATAAGTGCTTTTTCATGGGCACGTGAAAGCTGCTCACTTATTATTTCCAATTTTTAAGTATTCAAGGACATGTCTTTTTGAATATATTCATTTCTATTTTTATACCCATATTTCTGGGTTTTGTTGGACTCCATTTTACTCTTTTGTTTCCATTATGATCCCAATATATAATAATTCTAAATGACCTAAAGATTAGATAACAAATCATTTATTCAAGTTTACAAAATACATGTATTTTTATCAAAGAATGTAAAGTAAGATAAATGTGAAAATATAAAATTAAAATTATTTTCATTTTCTCAAGAAGTTATTTTTCTAAAATATTCAGAATTATCTATTTAAATTAAACTGTAAAATATAAATTATAATAATGCATATAAATCACTTCCACAAAAATTACATCCTGTTACATCATTGCTTTTTAAAATTTAATTGCATCTTATTAAATATATTTACAAAAATAACACTATTTGAAAAAGTGGAATTCAGTGTCCATCTGCTTGCCACCAATTTCATGCTTCAGAAATATTATTTCTACACCAATATACATACAAACTTCAGAGCAATGTTTAAAATTGCAAAATATGACCTACCTTCTATGTGCAAGTGTTGAATGCAGCACTTAAGCCTCTAAAATTGGGAACAGACCCAAAGAGGAGCAAGAAAATGAATGATCAGCACTAATGGGAAATGAAATTTTGTTATTAAACATATTGCACACATGCTGTTTGAAAAGAAGCTTTGACAAATTGATTGATTTCTTCACTTACCTAAGCCCTTCACTTTCCAAGTTCTCCCTGTGCTCTGAAACAGTATTCATTTCTGATGTCAGCATCAGCATGACCTACAAATCCTAACAGTTTTAGGACACAGTGGAGTTTTGTTTTAAATTTCTTAAGGCCTGATTAGTCATGGTAATGGCTGTTTAGAGGTACAGGGTACAAAGTGGCAGAGATGACACTGAACCTGAGTGACAAGGAAACCAGGTATCATATTATTTATTTACTTATGATACGGGACCCCTAAAGGACAGGGCTCAGTGGAGGACTGCTTCCTGACCAGGGTTATGGGCAATACTTCCTACAGTACTTAAGTGGGAAGTTGAAATACTACTATCACCATCTCTACTTAACAGATCCAAAAAAAAAGAAGAAGAAGAAACAAGCCATAGTGAGATGAAGTATTGTGTCTATGAGCATAGATCCAATAAGAGTCACATGTGAGATGTGAATCCAGTATGGCTTCAGATCTATGACTGTCCGTGTTTATAGGTCCTCCAAGAATATCTATTCATGTTTCAGGAAATAAAAAGCCAGAGTGCTTTAGTGCAATCCAACTTTCAACTTTTCTGAGTTAAAATTCAGAAAATTCAAAAAAGAATTTCTTTCACAGTACAGTGTGCCTCCATCATTTGAAGGTGCTTTTTGCACCAATTCTTTGTTATGCAAATTAGTAACTTAGGGAAATAATTATACATTTGCTTTGCCTTGAGGGTAACCCAGTAGCCCTAATCAAATGAAGGAAAGTGAAAACAAAACAAAATAAAACAAAAAAAAGTGTTATTTCTTACAACAAAATAAAACAAAAGTTTTATTTCTTATAAAATACCTTTATAAATACCTAGTCACAAAGGAGAGACTGTGGCTTAAAATTCAAAAATAATTAATCTTTTCTTTCCTTTTTTATTTTCTTTCTTTCTTCTTCTTTTTAAAATTATTTTTGCCATTCCAAAGCATCTCTTTTGCAGATGCTGGATGATATAATAGCAGAGAAATCACTCTAGAGGGAGTCACTTGCCCATTTTCCTCAGGACCAAAAGTAATCATGCTGCAAGAAAAAATTAATTTATGCTAGTAGCTTAAAACCTTGCCAAAATGTTTCTTGCTATCTCCATTAACATTTAAGATCTGGTCCATAATTCAGAGTAATATAAGCTAGCTACATTAATATGATTTTTGGTATTGATAGAGTCATTGACATTCTGCAAGATTTTTTGAAGATTGCTTTTATATTAATCTGAATCTGCTAATGAAAAGCAAAGTGATCAGAGTATTATCAGATTGAGTAATGTCTGCAACACACAAAGAATGTTCAAAAGAAGGAGAATCCATGGGAGTAGATTTTTTTCTATGAGGACCTTGATAAAGTTTTCAGACCTTAATACACTTTACTGTTCTAATTTCAAGAAAATACCCATTAGAGTAAAACTGTGAGATACCAGTAAATTATTATTGTAAATAAGGTTTGGGAGTCATGCCAACATCTCTATTGCTATCTCTTTCTACATCCCTGTACACCAACAGACCAGTCTCTTAATTCTAGAAGCTTCTATTTTATGTCCACTAATATTCAGAGCTTATTAACTCATATCCTATAATTTAATAAACTCATGTTAATGACTAAAAATTGTGAAGGAATATTCTTCTGCTGTTGTGTTTGCAATTTAGCATGGGATTCCTAAATTCAGTCAAAGCCATGAATTTCAAATAGTGAAATTTCAGACATTGTGGCAAGTCAAAAATGGAAGGCTGAGAAGAAAAGAATGGAGGGAGTCTTCATCTTCTCCCGATCACCACACATGGGTCCCATTAAAGATAAAGGCAAGCCCTCTCTGTATAGACAAAAAGAACTAAGGAAACCACAGCTATTAATATTCCTGCCTTCAGATCTCCTCTTTTTCCTGATTACTGTAGGGCATCACATTATCAATTGTATGGAAACCTATGGAGTTCTTGAAGATAATATTACATAAATAATGTCAATTGATTTTTTTAAGAAAGAGAGAGAACCTGAAGAGGGGCAGAAGGAGAGGGAGAAGGAAACTTAAGCTCCATGCTGGGCATGGAGCCTGATATGGGGCTCAATCTCATGACTCTGAAATCATGACTCAAGCAGAAATCAGACGAGATCGGGCGCGTTCAGGGTGGTATGGCCGTAGACTCAAGCGGAAATCAAACCAGTCACTTAACTGATGGAGCCACGCAGGCATCCCTGAATTTTTGTTTTAAAGGTACTTTCATAGACACCAAGATGTTTAAAACAAACTCATCATTTCTTCAGGCTTAAGGCAGCAGTTGTGTTCCTTTCTCATGCGAAATGACCTCTACTGAAACTAAATTACTTCCATAGAATTACAGGATGTTGTATTGGGAAGACTCCTTAAGAGTTGATCTAGTTTACTACATTTTCCCAAATCCTCTCCCACCTTCCTTTATTTTTCTGATGAGGAAGCAGAGGAAAACTTGAAAGAAGTAATAGCATCCTGATAGTTCTGATCTACCAACAGAAAACAAAAGGGAGATAAACTCCTTCTGAGAAAAGTAGTCAGGGATAACTTCCTTCAGACACTTTTCTTAGCATCACAAAGTAACCCAGAAACTCAGAAGAGCAGCCAGGGAAACCAAGGGAGAGATAGGTCAAGGCAGAGCATGGCAAGTTCAACTGCTACAGATTCCTAGACCATCAGTGAGATGAGGCCATAGGAATGGGAAAGGATCTAGAGCAGAGATTAGGCAGAGATCCAGGGGGACCCAACATACATTCCCCATTCCCTGTGTCCCTGTTCCATGTTTCCAGATTGCAATATTTTATCTGGGGAGTCCTAGTGACAAAAGATTTTCTGCCGATACAACTAGAAAAGTCAATAGGCACCTTACTGACCAGGGTTCCAGGAAAGCTGGAAAGCACCCTCTAGGCCACAGCAAGGCATAGAAGAAGGTTTCCAAATTGTCTGGTCCTGGGAATTATCAGGGATCCTATTTAAAATACAGATTTCTAGGCCTATGTCGTAGTGTCTTAGAGATTCTGATTCAGTCTGTTGGAGAGGAGCCAAGGAATCTATGATTCTTGGGATCAGACAGGTTTGGGGAAAACAGGAAATAGTAAAGAATATGGGCTTTGCTGCCATGGAGGTCTACTTCATTGTTCACCTCACTCAGGGATCTTATTTTTCTGAAAATCTCTATAAAAGAGAGATACTAACATGAGAGGTGAATGTTGAATTGGATCCTGTAAGTAGGTTCTATTTGCAAGCATAGACATGACCTGCAATCAATACTTATTAGCATCTCTTTCTTATCTGTCAGTTTCCCTAGCAGTAATTCTAGATTTAGGGCTCCACGCACCATAGAAAATTTCCAATTATGTAGTCATAGTACTAGACTGATTTAAAAGGACAACGTAGGTCTATGGATGGTAAAAAAGAATTATTGAGATAAAACCCTAGATGTCAGACTGTGTTTGCTCAGCATGGCTACTAAAAAATGGACAAGATGCGACCTTACAAAAGGTATATATAGACTGAAATATAAAGGGTCTATCTTTGCCTCTAGACTGTGATCTATGTTCTTGGGTACATACTTTTGCTTTATTTAATCCTTGATCTTCCTGATCCCACTTGAGATGATATGCACCTTCCAGAGCTCCCTTTCCGCTGACTTTGGTTTGGTATTTGGGAATAATACACTTGTTTCACCCTTGATCCAGGACTCCTTCCAATATGCCCAGCTTCTACTACCATGTTAGAAAGAGTTTCATCCTAAAATAATCTTCTCTTGAGTGCCATATCAGATTAACAGAAACCAAGGCTGTAATTTAGATTTTAAACTGTGGCTACACGTGTTATGAGCTTTCAGCGTCTTACCCTTAAAAGATATTAAACGGGATTCCTCTAGGCACAAAATGATATAGAAACAAATATAAAGTAAGAATTTCTAAAAGAATTAACAAAACAAACTTACATTCCACTGAGTTATACATCAATGTATCTTTTCTTTCGTCAGGTTCTAGAGAAAATGAGCAAGAGAGGGGAATGGAAAAATAAGGATACAGGAGAAACTGAAAGGACTCATAATAAAGAATCTGAGCAAGGCAGATGAAATGTTTGAAAACAAACATTTGCCTGCCAGTCTTGTCTTACAGACCAATCCTGTGCTAATAAGGATCTCTCGGAGTTTAGGGACTCACTTTTAATAAATACTGAAGGTAATAGTCAAATGAGATTAACAGAGGTAGAACATTATTTCCCCATAGAATGTATTTCAGTGAATAGATCTCATTTGGATTCAGCTCTTGTAAGAAGAGCCTAGAAAAATGGATGTGGAGATACGCCAATGCCTTGGGATTAGGCTGCACGGATTTCCAGGGATACTCCCAGGCACTAAGAAGCATATGCAACAGAAAACATGGTGAATCATCCTAGTATTTCTATCTGCATTTATGTATAAATAGGCTACCATCCCCTTTGCAGAGACTGGGTAGGATATAAGCAATTTTGTTGAATTTCATTCTCTAGTTACCTCGTCTTAGAAAATATTTCCCTTTGGAGAATTTTTTTCCTAAAACTCTTTCTCAGACATAATGGCCTATTTATTTAAGTTAGCAAAGAAATATAATGAACCCTGATAATAATCTGAAAAGCAGAGTAGTCCCAAATACCCTTTAAAAAGTTAAAAACAAGACTGTCTGATGTAAAACTTCCCCAAAAAAGTGAGAAATGGTTTTGAGAAGTTTTTGTCAGAGGGATCCAACCAATAATTTATTATATCTTTGTAATTTTTTAATGTCTACTTTCCTTCCTGATTCTCTCTGTATCTTGTCCAACTAGTATTTCCACTCCCTATAGGTTTGATATTTAACCCGTTACTTAACTTGGAATTTACAACAGCCATAACTACATTTAGAATAAAAAGTATTAGGAAAGAAGTGGAGAAGGAAAAACAGTGAAGGAGGGTAGCAAATGCATTGTGTACCTGATATGTTTAGGTATTGTCTGGTGGTTCCTGAGAGCATTTATACATTTTATGCTCATTGGTATCCTGTCCCATAGGTATTATGGTTTCCCTCTGGCAGTTGAGAAAACTGAGTCAGAGAGACTGTAACTTACCAAACACACAAAAATAGTGTGGGCAAGTGCTAAGATTTGACTTCTAAGCCCAAATCCAGCCCCTTCCATTTCTTCAGACATGATGGGCTTCATAATAACCACCATCCCCTTTTTGTCTTCCTGGCCAACAGAATTCCTGTTTTATTCAGGGATCCATTACTTGGAATAAATGCTTCTATCTCAGCTCAGGCATTACTCTAGATGAATCTCTTATCTAATCTATTTGACTAATCAATTAGTCAAATCCCATTTCCCTTGTCAATGTTGGATTTCAGGGCTGTGTCTATGAACTAATTCTGGCCAGTTTGGTGTTTGAAAAAGTTTGCTGAGAGGTTTCTAGAAAAAAGTTTCATGCTCTTAAAAAGTGAAAGAAATTAATATTGTTTGATCAGATATTGTTGTAATGCCTGGAACGGTAGCAACTATATTTTGACCATGAAGCTCAAGTCTAAAAGCAAAGCCAATACATGAAGGAGATCAAATCAGAAGATGAAAAGAATCTGGGTCCTTGAAAGTCATTGAGTTACTGAATTGATCAGCCATAATAATGCCATCTTCTGGGACTCCTATAATGGAGGATAATAAATGCTTATTTTTATTGAAGACATTTAGAATTGGATTATCTGTTACTTGCAAATGAAAGTATCCTAGTAGGTATAAACTTCATTGTGGAAGATACAATAGATGGAATGCCAAACCAACATGGGGCAGAGAACATGATGTCAGCTTATGAATAATTAAAATGGCATGGAAATGAAGAAGCCACCTCTAGAAGCCTGTATTACACACACACACACACACACACACACACACATACACACACGCACTGCTAGAATAGCATCTGAACAACTTTCTAGAAGAAAATGTCATATTAACAGATCATCCCATCCCTTAAGTCTCAAAGTCTTACAAGGTTTTATTACAATGGATAAACACTGGGGCCACAGGAAAGCTTTCAAAATACCCAGGCCTGAGCCATCCCCACTGATCATGATTTAATGCATCCTCTACAAAAGATGGCGCTGAGAGTTTAAAAAGCTTCCAAGGTGGTTCTAACACAGGAAAGGTTGAGGAGCGCTGTTCTATAAACTTCGGCCTAAATAAGCAAATAACATTGTTTCAGGATGCTTACTTACCCAAGAGATAACCCAGGCTCCACCACATCATACTATATGGATCTGTATTCCCTTTCCCCAATAATATTTCAGTTGTTGGAGTAATTGAGAGGAGGGTAGAAGCAGACTGGAGCAGAAGTTAGAGCCACAGAAAGATCAGGGCACCCAAAGTTCTGGGTGGTAATTGATAAGGAGCGCTGGCTTAGGAGCCAGAACATCTGGTTAAATGGCTGGTCTTATCATTTAGTTGGGATCTCTGGAAACCACCTGCTGACTCTGGACAACCACTCATGGGGAAGGTAGGGTTAATAATTCTTCCACTTTCCTTTTAGATTCTGTGTAGAACTGGTTAAATAATGTGTGTCAGATGTCTTGTAAACAGCAAAGCATCATACAGGTGGGTGTGAGGTGAGGTGTTTGTTTTGCAAATGAACAAGGACAGCTTTAGTAATTTCCAGATTATCACCTACTGGTTATTCTATGCTTGAATCGCTTTGCAATAGCTAAGGTATTCTCCATCTTTTCCCCTCATTAGAATTTCATGGGGAGCTTTTAGGGATCACCAATGCCAAGTCCAACCTTTAGTAATTCTAACTTAAAGTGTCTGGGGTGGGGGTTGGTCATCAGTACTTTTTAAAACTCCCTGGTTATTTCCAACAGGCAGCCAATGATCTCCAAACCCAAATGCATCTAAATAGCAGTGTTCTGTTGAGATTTTCCTTCCTTAGAATTCAAAGAGCCCTCAGCCCTGACCTCCCTCTTGGAGATGAGCCCGTCAGAGGCTGGCAGCAGATGCAATCCCTATCATCCTGCAGAGAAAGTCTCTGGGAGGCAGCTCTCAGCTCCTTGTTCCCTTTCTGACTTCAGCTCCTAGGTCAGGAGGGGCCTTCTCTCTGAGTCATCCTTCCCTATCAACAACCCTGGAGTCAGCTTGTTGCTCCTCCTGGCCCAGCCACAGATGCCTGCTGCTCCATTCATATGTAGCCCTTTCATATGTTATGCTGAGGCAGCTCTCACCTGGCCTGACATGACCTGTAAATCCTCTCCAGTTACCAGCTGCAGGTCATTTATAGGCCATACAAGGAGGAGAGGGAGACAGGAAGAGAGAGAGAAGGAATTTCTATTGTAGTTCTATATACAATTGCATTACTTCCTGAAAAAATCATTCCAAACTCATCATAAATTCATAAAATTGGAAAAGTAAATAATCATACTGCTATGCCGGTCAATTCTTATCAACACAGGCCTCTCATCCAGAATGCACCCATAGAGCTTTCTAGCTCCTTGGACACTACCTCTTCACTTGGACTTTGGGTAGATGTGTAGGTCTTGAAAGGGCTGTTGATCCAGGAAAGTTTGGGATTGTGGAGTACTCACTCAAGGAAAATGCATATTGGACCATGTGGTTGGACAGGGAAGACATACTAGGTCCATTATGGATGGACTTGGACTTGGGTAGTGTCCAGTTTTCCCAAAATGCATCCAATTACATCACCTGATTTTGTTAGCTTTCCAAGATAAGCATTTTGTCAGGTGAGAAAATAGAGGCCTGGAGAGTCCTAGAGACAAAGGAACATTTTGACTTAATTCCAATTGCTCTTCTGTCCAAAAGAATTAAAAAAACATTGGCAGTCAAATAGAAATTCTAAAATCACAGCCATAAAAAAGAGAAGGAACAATAAGACAAACAACATTAGCAGTCAAAGAGAAATTTGAAAATCAGAGCCACAAAAAAGAGAAGGAAATAGATAATCCAACCAGGCAAGTTGATATGCTTGCTATGAAGTGCGAATATTACCTTTAACCCTGCATTACTATGAGTAACAGATTACTGTGGACCAGCTATTCTTGCTGATGCTCAGGGCCGCTGTCTTTGCTTCCTTGATAGACATATCAGTAGCTTTCTTTTTATGTAATTCTTGACATTCAAATCATTATCTCCCTTGCTAGACTGTGAACTTTTAGAAGGTGAAACATATTTGATTCATATGAGAATCTCTAAACAAGCTATTGCAGTCACTGGCTCTTGGTAAAAGGGTGTGGATGAATGGATGGTGAATGACTAAATGAATGAGTGAAAAAATGGGACTCATGCACTGTTTTATCAGACCACTGTAAGTGATAGTTACTTGTAAGAGTTAAGTGTCACCCGAGTAGTGGAGGAGTAGGAACAGAGGATTTGAATGAGCAAATGAGTTTCAGGAAGTTATGGTGGCTGACATGATGAGCTGTCTCTGACTCTTGTTCTAACCACACTATGATTTCCACAACCAAGGATTCTCCGCCCTTCTCTTATCCTTCTGAAGTGAATGGGCTGTTCTCCACACATACTGGGTTTCTCTCATGGGCGCTAGGTAAGTTCCCTATTGATGTCCACTAAAATGCAATGTTCTCAGCCACGTTTCTGTAGTCAGTACTGTTAGCTCTATCTTCAGGGAAAAGACTTTTGGGGTATGGTTTGTTCTCTTTGCTGTTCTGTATTTTCTTCCTGTTCATTTGCAGCATGATTCGGTTAGAACTGAAAAAACCACTTTGAGACCTGGCAATGTGGAGACTGAAATCGGGGAGCAAGTGCTCTGCACAGGGCCTGGGAAACAAGTTCCCTGGGGAAGGTGAGAAGTTGTGCATGAATACATGCTCTCATCTAGCATTTTAAACTTTATAAGATTTTCTAGGTAAAGAGCATGATAATGGTCCATGCCTTAACAGTGACCTTCTCGTATTTCCTATCATTAATTCCTTTTGCAGAGGAAAATCACATGCCTGGTTTAATTGTGAGCCACTTTATTTGAAGGGTTTGCATTTTGGGTTGAGCTGCCAAAACAGCAGTATTTAAGTCTTAAGGAAACCTTATACTGCTCTTATTTTTTTCCACTCCCATTTGTCTAATCAGGCAGCAGATTCTGGTTGTCTTAGCCTCACATGTTTCCCAGTGCGTAGTTTGTTTCCACTCACCTGGGTCGTGATTTTAGTAGAAGAAATAGGGCATTGAATGGAACAAGACTGAAAGATGCAGTTTTAATGCCAAATACTGATTCAATTCAAATTAATTAACATTTACTTAGCATTCAAGATGCTTCAGACTGTCCAAATATTCCATTTATTCCTTAAACAAGTTATGAGATAGATATTAGCTTATTCAATTGACAAATGAAAATACTGAGGCACAACATGGTATAATATTACACACTTTTAAGAGCAAACAAAACAATATTATATATGTGGTAAAACCACAAATATGTACAATGAGAAAGAAACAGATAACTATAGTTATTTCTGCATGATAGAATTATGAATCTTACTAGATTTATCCTTTATTTTTTCCTGACCCCATTTAAATACGTGCAATGATCATGTATTATTTTTTAAAATAGTGAACAATATTTAAAGAGAATAAACAACAACAACAACAAAATCAGAGACTACCATTGCTCATGGGGGCACTGGTAGCAAACTTCTGAGCCATGATCTTAGCCTTCCTAGTGGAAAATTCTCCCCTCTTCTCCATGAGGCCTCAAACGTCTGTGAGGAGCATAGACACAGGGAAGCACCCACTGCGGACATGGCTTGCCCTGAGACTTCACTTTGCATTCTTGGGACTTGAAGCAGATGTGAGAAAACAAAGTAAATAAGGAAAGAAGAAATGAGAGAGAAAGCAGTATGGGCATGGGCAACACCTACTGGGAGAGGAGTTGAGGTTCACAGGGGAAATGGACACAAACCATCACCATAGTCCCAGGGAGCTTCTTCTCTTGCCTTCCTTGTTTCCTCATGCTCTCACCACTAGATTCGAAAGGATACAAATGATCATCACCAGAATTCCAAATCTAATGATTTTCCCTTTCATATAGGGTCATTGAGTCACAGTTCTGGCATCATTCCAAGGGCAAATTCCCTTTCAAAGAATATTACAGAATGAATTCTGAGCTCAGAAATGAAGGTTGTGCTCCAGAACACTCGAAAGGCATTAACGTTATGTTGGTGGCTGCTGGCCCATGCTGGTTGGACATGGCTGACTTTTGTAGTGTCTGGTTTTCTGAAATGTACTCAACCACATCACCTGATTTTGTTAACCTTCCAAAATAAGCATTTTGTCAGGTGAGAAAATAGAGACCTTGAGAGTCCTAGTGACATAGGGACATTTTGACTTAATTCCAATGGCTCTTCTGTCCAAAAGGATTCGAGATGGCTTAAAATAAGACAAACAACATTGGCAGTCAAATGGAAATTTTAAAATCACAGCCACAAAAAAGAGAAGGAAGTAGATAATTCAATCAGGCAAGCTGATATGCTTGCTGTAAAGTGCAAATACACACTGAGTCTCTCTGTAACCAGGACAAAAAGGTAACCATGGGAAATTAGCTCATTCTTAATACAGCAGGGGGCCAGGGCAGGGGAGAAAATGCCACTTTTTTAGAGAAGCAGAGTTTTTTTTTTTTTTAATCTGGTAGTAAACCGTAAGTGGAATTCTTTATAAGAGACATTGGAAATTGGCAATGACCTTGACAACAGATTTTACAACAGATTTTATAGCAAATACACCAAAATGAATTTCATATGGCTTTTTAAGACTACAAATTATTTTAAAGCTATAGGGACTTACATTTTCTTTACATGAGTTGTATCATTAAAGTCTTGCAAAAATTCTATGAAGCATTTATTATCACATAATCCAACCAAATTAAGAAATAAAGGCTTAAAGTGGTTAATTAGCTCTTCCAACCTCACACAGTCAATAATTGACAGAGTTGGGTTTAAGCCCAGCTTTGACATCTTAAATTCGGTGGATAAGACACTAAAATGCAATTATATAAAGGCAATTGGGCAAACTGTCCCAACTGTATTCTTCCAGTGGTCTGATTTAGCCAACAGTAAAACTTAGATCCAAGGAATGAAGGGACAGCATGTCACAAATTATTTTCTTTAAGAATTATTTCACTTAGCCAAACTTTTGATAAAATTCAAATGACAAATACTTACACGTTGTTCACTAGCCAAGGCTGCTGGTTGAAGACACCCTAAAAGATTTACCTAAGGTTATACAGGTAGGTCATGGCCCAGCCTGGTTAAAATCCAGCCTGCTAACTATCAGTAGGTCATAGGTCCTTCCTTTAAATCAAATCAATCTCTTCTCATCCAAGGCATAGTCCTTGAGGTCAAGGGCTGTGCACTAGATATTGACATATATTTTTGAATCTGATACAAAATAGTCCTCATGTGCCTGGTGCTTCACAGGGGACTGAGATGATTAAAGCTGAGAGAAGCAGCAAACAGGAAAGGATTATGAAACAAATTCTCCTGGATAGTGTGCTGTGTTGGGAGTGAACTGAGGACACGCTGATCAGGAGGAGACCATAAGGGAAGATTCACACGGGAGATAAATCTCCAGAGCCTCGGTGTTCTCGGTTTCCTCTCCCTCACAATGGTTACATCCCTCAAAGCCTGCCACTTAGTCTCAGCAGCATTCTTGAGGCGCTAACTCTTAATGAACAAAGCTATAACTCATTCCAGTAACTCATTCCAGAATAAAAGGTTTGCTGGAAAAAATATTAGATGTTTTCTGCAAAGTTGATATTTTCTGAAAAATAAAGTGTATTAGAACATAGTCAACTGAATCACACTTACTTACCATAAGGTAAGTACTCACATAACACCAAAATGTGCAGTTTAGTATAGCAAAATAGTCTATTATAGGAATTAAAAGTACACACTTTGGACCTGGAAAACTCTGGTGCAAATGCCTACCCTACAAGTGATTGGAGGTAAGGAATTGGCAGGTATTCCTCCTTTCTGGACCTCAATTTTTTCATCTACATAATGAAGATGTAGCGTCTACCTTGTTGAGTTTTTCTGAATATTCAGTTTATTGTTATATATAAAGACAAGACACAAAAAAGTATACAAAAATGTTATGTATAGCAATTACAATGTACACAGAACTGAGGAAGGAGCTGAAAAAGTAGATCAATATGACTTAGTTTTAATTCTCAAGCAATGAATTTAAATAATATTCAAATGAAAGAGCAATTTGTTCTTAATGGGACTTCATCAATTACTTTTCGCTATGTAACAAATCATGCCCAAATATAGTGACTTAAAACAATAACCATGTTCAGCACAAATTTTTACATATTGACAATTTAAGTTGCATTCAACTTAAGCAGTTCTTCTGGTCTGAGGCTCAACAAATTTCAGCTGGGTTTGCTCATGTTTTACTGTCAGCTGGCAGGTTGCCTGTTACTGGCTTATTTACTACAGTCTCTTCCTGGATAGTCAAGTCTACTGAGGTCTTTGTCCCCATGGCCTCTAACCTTCCAGCAAGCAAGACCAAGCTTGTTCACAGAGCAGCTCAAGGGCTTCAAAAGGAGCAAGAGAACAAATCCTAAAACATAGCCACTTTCAAGGTACTATTTGCATCAAGTTTGTCACTGTTCCACTGGCCAGGCAAATCACATGTCCTAGCCCATAGTGAGCATGAGATGGGACTCCCCGAGGGTTTGGACACAAGGAGATATTAACAAGTATAGAGTTATTGCAATCAGCACACTGCAGCTGGTAGCAGAATTTACTTCATGTACAAAGTAATCTTGAGTTCTAGTCAGGAATTAGCAAAATTTTGATAAAGAAACATAAGAAAAGTGGTGGTCTGTGTACAAAAATGCCATGGATTGAGATAAATTGGAATGAATATGACAGTGTGATGTGCTCTAATTGAAAATTTTTAAAGGGAAGGAGGTGAGATATGACTTCTAATGCTCACCTGTAACTCCAAGATCCTCTTTCTGCCAAATAATTTCAGTTTATGAAATGTCTCCCACATACTCTTATTATTTCTGTTACATCTTCTAAACAATGTACTCAGCACATTCCTTGATTTACAGAAATACAAACAGAAAATTCCTTTTACAAAAGGCAAAATAGACTTTAGTGTAGACTTGGGAAGCTGAAACGGGGTCCATCTGATAGAAACCCAAATCACTTCCAAATGAAAATTTGACCCCATTCTCTTATATACCCTTTAGTTCTCTCTCTCTCTCTCTCTCTCTCTCTCTCTCTCTCTCTTTTTTTTTTTTTTTTAAACTACTGGAGATATTTCATTGACTACATCACCACATACGGCACCTCAATATGTACCATTGGCTCCTGTTCCTCTCTCCTTTTCTACTTTTCCCTACCCCAGATGCATCTCAGTTTGCCTTTCTGTAGGCTCTACTTCCCAGTGCAGCTCTATCCCTACATTTTCCTGGAAAAATACCATCAGGATTCTTTCAACACAAGGGATCTTCAGTACAATAAGGTTTACTCTTCTGAGATAGCACTTGTGTTTTTTCCTTATTTTAGATATGCTTTTTAAATTATTTTATAATTGATAGTCTCTTTTTTCAAAAGAAAATCAGCAGTGGTACCAGAGTTGCAGATAAAAAAGAAAAAAGCATTATAACTAGATTTAACAATGTTGGACAACGCATAATATCACTTCCTAATATTTCCCCCTTATGTGCCCACCTGCAGTTCCAGCTTTTCTGTTACCAGTTTGGAACTTTTTAACGTGGTCTAGTAAGGAATTTAAAAGCATCCATTAATAGTGTATTAGTGTATTAGGTGTATTAGGTGACCTGGGTCACCTAGAGATGAATCTAGCTCCTTGACAATCCATGTGAATGTTGAACATCAGGTTGCCTATCAAACTCATACAGAGGAGGGAAAACTTATCCAGCTGGTCCTGGGTCCCCAAGTCCAGTGTGCGCTCCCAGTTGTTTCATTTCATCCTGTTCCCATACTTCAAATCTACCCATAATAATCTCTCTGGGTAATGATTAAGACAGTTATCTGAAGACCATACTCACACTCAAACTAACTGCAAAGCTTGTGCTCACACATGGAGGAAAAAGACATAGGAATTTTGGGCAGCAGCAAGCTTGGTGTGTAGTGTGTGTGTGAGGTGGTCAATAAAACAAATCAGTACTGACATATCACAAGCACGAATTCCCCACAACAAATCTAAGTTGCATATAGATCAGGCAGATTTGGATTTTTCAAACCACATTATCTCCCCTTAAATATTAATGATGATGTATTATTTAAGAAGTTATGCCCATCAGCCTGCATTCCATTTCATGCAAGTATACAGAAATAAGAAACAAGCAAAATAAAAGAGGAGGAAAATTTCCAGGTCCTACCAATAGATAGACCCTAAATTTGGACATACCTCAACTTATCAAATGATGGGCAAAACGATACCAAAGTAAAACAAATGTACCTAAGAAGATGTACTGTAAAATAAGAAAAATGAATTGAAATGGCATAGGAAAAAAAGCATGATCCTGAAAATGATCTATTATTGATTACTGGTGGGGAGAAGAAGGAAAACTATTTGACATGTTCAACAAAATTAAAAAATAACCAAAATGAAAAAAATATATAACCTGATGTCAGCAAAAATGGCAGAGTAAAGAACTCTGAAAGTCCACCCCTCCATTAAAGCAATTTTAAAAATTGGAAAAACTGTCAGAATTAACATTTCCTAATACTAGAAACTAACTAAAATCTTGAAAAACTCAGAAAAGGTTTAAAAACAAAAAGCTAAATCTTGGTAAGAACACTAAGTTCTGTGGCTTTTTAATTTATTCTAACACATCCCTCATTCCCGCTTAGCAGTAACATAGAAAATAAAAACCCACATTCCTAGTATCAGTAACAGGGCAGAATAGACCTCATTTGCAAAGATTTAAAACCATTTGTACCTATCTTGTAGCTCCCTGGAAAATTAGATCAAAGGTTTGATTTATGTTCCTAACTTCAAACTCACTCAGTCCTAAAGCCACTATGCTGAGTGTCTTTGTAGAAAACACTGACAGGCAAACATTTTTATTACTGCTGACACAGGCAATGGATAATACTTAGAGAAAAAAAAAGATTAAGAAAATTTTGGAGGAAAGCCTAGGGAATGACGTGCTTTGGGGAACAAGGACTTTGAAAAGCTCTAACATAGTTCTAGGACTCTTGAAGGCAACATACATGTCCAGGGAAGTGTGCATGCTAATGGAAGATCAAAGAAGGCCTTAACACATCTGGCTGAGCTTGAGTCTCAGCACGAGCAGGAAATCTAAGGTGGAGTTATGAAACACCGAGCTATGTTTTGAAGGCAAGCCCAACCCACATGCAGAACCTTTCTGGGAAACCTGGAGATTTACCCTGTTCCAGGTGTTAAAGGAAATTTCTATGCAATCAATAGTTGACCACTAAATTAATGGAACAGAGACTTTGGTGGCAACACATAACAAAGAATACAAACTTTACAAAATTAGTTCAGAAGTCATGAAACAAAAAAACTATTACGACAAGCAGCAATAACAAATCCTGGGGGAAGAAAGAATCTGATTTTCATAGATGTCACATTGTAATATTCAAACTATCCAGTTTGCAACAAAATGTTATAAGACATTCAAAACAGAAAACAAAACAACAACAAAAAAATACATCCTATACCCGAGAAAAAAAGCGATCAGTACAAATAGTCCCTGAGGGAGCCCACATTGGACTCATTTGACAAATATTTTAAATCAGTATTTTAAATATATCCAAAAAGCTGAAGGAAATGATATCTAAGGAACTAAAGGAAAACATTAAAAATAATGTCTCACCAAATAGAGAATACAAATAAAGAGATATAAATTATAAAATGATATCAAAGAGAAATTTGGGAGTTGAAAAATATTATAACTTAAATGAAAAACTTCCCTAGAAAGGCTGAAGAGCATATTTAGGCAGGCAGAAGAAAGAACAGTAAAAGTGATGACAGATCAATTAAGATTACCCATTTTGAGAAACAGAAAGAAACAATAATAAAGAAATATAAACACAAGTAGAGAGAACTACAGGATGCTATAAAATGTATTAAATTAAACATAATGGGATTCTCAGGAGAGGAAAGACAGAAAGGGGCCAAGAATATTTGAAGAAATTGGAGGGAAAGACAAACCATGAGAGACTGTGGACTCTGAGAAACAAACTTAGGTTTTTGGAGGGGAGAGGGGTAAGTGTTTGGGAGGTTGGGGGGTGGTGGGTATTAAGGAGGACATGTTTTACATGGAGCACTGGGTGTGGTGCATAAACAATAAATCCTGGAACACAAAAAACAAAATAAAGTTTTTAAATTTTTTTTAAAAAAAGAAATGATAGTTAGAACTAGATAGAAAGAACTCAAAGTAGGAAAAAAACGCAAAAGAGATCCACACTGAGACACATCATATTTAAAGTGACAAAAGGTAGAGACAGAGTCTTGAAAGCAGTGAGAAACAAGTGATAGCATCTGTAAGAGATCTTCAGTGAAATTAACAACTGATTCTTCATCAGATACTATAGATACCATAAGGTAGTGAACTAAGAATATAATATCCAGCAAAACTGTCCTTCAAAAATAAAGGAGGAATTAAGATCTTACAAGA
The DNA here is from genome assembly GCF_964662115.1 of Mustela nivalis. Classification (NCBI taxonomy): domain Eukaryota; kingdom Metazoa; phylum Chordata; class Mammalia; order Carnivora; family Mustelidae; genus Mustela; species Mustela nivalis. Next base: position 159,341,302 of record NC_139023.1, on the reverse strand, counting down.
TAAATAAAAAGGAATCTGGTGCCAACAAACCTGTCTTATAAGAAATGTTAAAGGAAGTCTTTGAGGCTGAAATGAAATGAAACTAGAAAGTAACATGAATCTATGCAAAGCCAAGAACACCAAAAACACAGTGTGTGCGTGTGTGCGTGTGTGCGTGTGTGTGTGTGCGTGTGTGTGTGTGTGTGTGTGTGGCAGTGTTATTTTTTTTAACTTCTTTTCGATATCTGATTTAAAGGACAAATGCACAAAGTAAATCTATGTTGGACAACACAGTGTTAAAGGACATTCTTTGTGATGATAATAGCATTAAGAGGTGGGAGAGGAATGGAGTTACAGGAGCAAAGCTTTTGTGTACCATGGAAGTTAAGTTGGTACTGATCTGAACTACATAGGCATAAATCAAGATGCTAATTATAATTATCAGGGCAACCACTAAGAAAATGACTAAAATACATATGGTAAAACAAACAACAAGGGAACTAATACGATACACTGCAAAATATCTATTCAATGCCAAAGAAGACAGTAATGAAGGAATTGAAAAAGAGAAAGATAACATATAGGAAACATACCAAATACTGAAATGACAGAATTAAGTTCATTCTTATCAGAATTCAATGTAAATGAGTTAAGCTCTCCAATTAAAAAGCCACCAGGATATTATAGCTACAGGACTCTAAAATGATGTTTGACAGTCCCTCAAAAAATTGAACAGAATTACCATGTGACCCAACAACTCCTCTCTTAGGTATATACCTAAAAGAATTGAGACATATGTTCATACAGTGACTTAATCAGGAATATTCATAACAATAATAGCCAAAGACCAGAAAAAACCAACATACCTATCGACTGTGAATGGATAAACAAAATGTGGTTTATCCACATGATGGAATATTATTCAGTCATAAAGAACAGAATACTGATAGTTGTTACAACATGCATGAACCTTGAAACATTATTATGCTAAGTGTAAGAAGCCAGATGCAAAACTATAAAAAAAAATACAAAAGTATTCTATGATACTATTTACATAAAAAGTCTAGAAGAGATGAATTCACAGAAACAGAAAATAGATTAGTGGTTGGCAAGGTATGAGAGGAAGGCAAATTGGGAGGTATGTGGTTTCCTTTATAGGTTACAAAAATATTCTGGAATTTGATAGTGGTGATGATTACATACATTGTGAATATAGTAAAAACCACTGAATTAAACACTTTAAAATGGTCAACATAGTAAGTATTATGTTATATGGCTTTTACCTCATTAAATAAATTTTTAAAAATTTAAAAACAACAACAAAAAAAGATGCCCTTATCAACCTCATGTTGCTTATTTTAGAAAATTTTCCCCTTTCTGCCCATACCATCGGCACCCTGACTCACTTGTGTTCAACTGAATTACTTATTGAACTGAAATACATAGTTCTCCGATTCTCATAGAGATCACAAGAACTTTCCTCATAGGATTATTCTTCAGCTGCTGTGTTTTTAGTTTCCTTTCAATCTTTCTTTACTTCATTTTTCTTTCCAGCTCATCATCCTTTTTTTTTTTTTTTTTTGGGTCTTTAGAGATTTTTCTCTTTTTTTTTTTTTAGAGATTTTTCTTTTAATGGAGTTTTCAGTCTCTTCTACTGAGATACAAAGAATTTCCTAAATTTTTCTTACGCAGGTTACTGTAACTCATGTTAAAAGAAATCATTTATGAGATTAAGAAAGCGTCTGGCACATTGTATGTGCTAAACATTGGTTAATAGAATCATATTATTATCTAATTATTTATTTTTATTATTGTGAAAATGAGTAAAGAAAACCTCATTTAAAGTGGACATTGGTTAATAGAATCATATTATTATCTAATTATTTATTTTTATTATTGTGAAAATGAGTAAAGAAAACCTCATTTAAAGTGGAGTCAGTAAGCCCCAGAGGGGGAGTTCTCACATAGGGACCTCTCTTTGCAAACTGCAAACCAGCAAGGAAAAAGGAAGATCCCTCCTTGCCCAGCAAAAGTGCATTAACCACCTCTCCAAACAACTAGCAAACTACCACAGCCTCAAACTCTTCCTCTTGAATAGACTTTTATTCAAAGCAACCATCCCCCATTTCCTCCTAACACCTGATAAAATCTGTCTTTTCAGATTTGCCTATAGTTTGCCACAGTTTTCTTTTCCTAGATTGCTCTGCTATTCCTCAATAAACTAATTTTCATGTAAAATAACTGGCTATTTTATTTTTAAGGTTGACATAATTGTAGAAATTAAAAGGGATTTGACACAGCAAATTCAGGAGTTGTCCAGGAATGACTCAATTATTTGCTGCCATGAAGTTTTGCAATATCCCTATTTTCTGTCTTAGTTAAATTCCTGAGTCCAGGAGTGGAATAGTGTTCCTCAAACTTGCAAGCTCACAAATCTGATCACAACAGAATACCAGGACTACACGTCACATCAAGTTTACAGAAACTGAAAGAAACATAAACAGGAGGGAGAAGCAGGCTCCCCACTGAGCAGGGAGCCCAAAGCAGGGCTGGATCTCAGGACCTTGACATCATGACCTGAGCCAAAAGCTGATGCCTAGCTGACTAAACTACCCAGGCATTATACCATTTAATCTTCAAAATAATTCTATGATTATTTAAGTTTAAGAAAACTATTCATTGTTCCCTGAGAGAATATGGGAAAATTTTTTAGAAAATGGTAGCCCTTGAAGAGCTACTAAATTGCTTCAGTGTCATCAATATGACTTAAGAATACCTAAACCAGGGCACCTGAGTGGCTTAGTCAGTTAAGCATCTGCCTTCAGCTCAAGTCATGATCCTAAAGTCTTGGGATTGAATCCATATTGGGCTTCCTGCTCAGTGGGGAGTGTGCTTCTCTCTCTGTTTCTCTCTGCTCCCCACCCTTTTGTGTGCGTGCTCTCTCTTGCTTTCTCTCTCTCTCTTTCACAAAAATAAATAATAAAATCTTTTAAAAAAAGCTACTAAACCAAACATACCCAGAGGGGATAAATTACTTTCATGTACAGCCCTTTTTCCTGGGCAAGCATGTACATTCTTTCTCATTTCAAGAAACGTATCCCAAGAACATGGTGTTTATAATCATTTTTATTGGAATTATGCCATCAATATTCTTAGGACAAAAATGGTAGTCATCTTGAAAATTACTAAAGGAGATGCAGTTTAGACTACTACTATAGGTCTTGACATTCCTGACCTGATGAGCCCAAGTCTCTTTATTCATGATCCTTCTAGTAGCCCTTTTAATGGTAAAAGATGCATTCCTAGAAATATTGGAAAGACAACATGACAAAGCAATCTCTCATCTCACTCAGGCAGCTTGGGTTTTTTTGGTTTTTTGGTTTTTGGTTTTTGAAAAACACTGATATATTCAAAGCCATATAAAAACCATTTCCTAGAACCCAGAAAGTCGTCTTCTCTGGTTTAAGTAAATAAAAAGAAATAAGAAAATAAACCAGCTTCTAAATGCTACTTGAAAGCCAACATAATGGAGTGTGAGGCTGTTGAGGCTCTCTATATCTCTCTTCAGAGGTGGGTCACTTTGGATAATGACTTCTGCAGACTCTGGTCTCATGGATGATGTTATTCTTAAGGAAATCTGAATATTGAGAATATAAATATTTGAAAAGTTGACTCCCATGACATTTTTTCCAGTTTTATTGATACATAATTAGTATACCCCCAAAATGCACATAATTAATGTACATAATGTCATGAGTTTGGACACAGTGTTACTATCACCATAATCCATGTTAAATATATTCATCACCTTGAAAAGTTGCCTCATGTTCCTCTGTTTTTTTTTGTTTGTTTTTTGTTTATTTGTGATAAGAACACTTAACATGAGATCTAATCTCTCATCAAATTTACAAAGGCACAATACCTTATTATTAACTATCCCCACTGTGAGTAGAAACTGTACAGAAGTTTCCCCAAAAATTAAAAGCAGAGCTACCTTATGGTTCAGCAATCCTACTTCTGGATGAATATCCAAAAGAACTGATGTTAGGATCTTGAAGGAACATCTGCACTCTCATGTTCACTGCAACATTATTTATAAGAAATGTAAATGGCCAAGACATGAAAGATATGTAAATTTCCATCCACAGGGGAGTGATAAAGAAAATGCGGTACATACAATGGAATATTAATCAGCCTTAAAAAGGAAGGAAATCCTGTCATTTGTGACACGGATGAACCTGGAGGACATAATGCTCAGTGAACTAAATCAGTTACAGAAGGACAAACAATAGACGATTCCTCTTATATGGTGTGTCTAAAATGTTCAAACGTATGTAATCAGACAATAGAAAGGTGGTTACCAGGGGTTTGGAGGAAGGGGAAATGGGGAGTTGTTCCATGGATATAAAGTTACAGCTCTACAAGAGGAGCACTTCCAGAGATCTGCTGAGCAAAATACTCCTATGACTTTTTCCATGATCAAATCTTGAGGGCTTTGACATATTGATTGACCTCTAGAATAACTCAACAGCTAGGTGTTTCCAAATGCTTTGTTACAGTATCAGGCAAATAATGGCTGTATTTCTAAAACAAGCTTGAAATAAAACTATAACTGATTGGGACTCCTGGAATGTTCAACCACCTTTATTATATCATAAAGTCTTTGGTTCTTTCCTGAGTCTTGTTTTTAAATCTTACAATATTGAGATTTAATGCCTCATAATTTAAGCAGATCAGATAGAATTTACTAGGCATTAGAGCATGCAATATCTTTTCTAAATTTTTATTTTAAAAAAACCTCTGAAACATCCAGCAATCAATAAAAGTAGAATCAATTATCTTTTTATCTCCTTGCATGTTCAGGAAATGAATCAGCAAGCACAGCAGTGAGAGGTTGTTCTGTTTTTTTATGAGACAACTATGCAAGCAGTAAAATGTCTGAGAGAGTTGTGGGGATTCGAGCCACCAAACTCTCTGAATTTTTAAAATATAGCCTACAAACATATTCATGGCAATTAGTATTTGTGTAATACATTACGACACATTTTCTTATGTATTACCATATTTAAATCATCACAGAACACCTGAGACAAGTATTTCTGTCTTGAAGAACTTAAAGTATAGAAAAATTAAATGGCTTCATAAAAGACACAAAGAGATGCGAGGTGACTTCTGGTTCCTTGCCCAAAGCTCTTCCCCGTTTTCTGTTTCATGGCAGCATCCATAAAGCTAACACTGACTCTTGTCTCCTCCTAAGGAAATATGTTCTCATAAATGGTTATCATAAATGCAGGCTCCTTGCAAACATTATCTTTCTTAATGGTTTTTAGTTATTAGTCGTACAACTTGGGGGTAATCATATTTGGTCAGACGTAATTAATTTCCCCAAGAAATTATGAAGAACTGGACTTTATGAATGTTGTTGGGCATTTTAAAATCATAGACCGTAGGAAACTATAACTAAGATGAATTCTCTGTTATATTGGTTATCATAAATGCATGAAATCAGTTATCAATTACTCAGATCATCATGGTATATAGTTTTTAATCCTAAAATTATTTTTTCCTTTCTCTAAACATGCTTCAGATTTTATCACCTTAATCAGGGAATACAAATGAATGTGAATCTTGGCTTTAAAAAAATGTAATTAGGATAAGATACATAATCTATATGTCATATGTACAAATACCTTTTGCTACTTTATTCTAATGGTATAAATAATCAAAAGTTGATTGATAGAAATAAGTAAGTTATTAAAATAAAGCATATACGGGGCTGCCTGGGTGGCTCAGTGGGTTAAGCCTCTGCCTTCAGCTCAGGTCATGATCTCAGGGTCCTGGGATCGAGTCCCGCATTGGGCTCTCTGCTAGGCAGGGAGCCTGCTTCCTCCTCTCTCTCTCCACTTGTGATCTCTCTCTGTCAAATAAATAAAATCTTTAAAAAAAATTAAAATAAGAAAAAAGCATATACAAACATATGTCTACATATATAATGGATCTCACATACACAGACACACATGCACATGTACAAAAATGAATTCCTACTAAAATTTCCCATGACAAACTATCACCAACAGAAGGTTCAGTCTTCCCCCTTTCTATATCCAGGACTCCCCTCTCTGACAGTGAGAAATGTAGTTCACATTATACTCAATATATGCCCTTGATTGCCTAATCATAAAATACACAGAAATTAGTTCACAATTGTTAACACTGCACACAACAAAAAAAGCTACTAACTAGAGCTCGATGTTTATTTATAGCTTTTTAAAAATGTTTAAGGCATTTAATATACAGTTAACATACAGTGTTTCAGTGTACAATATAATATAATGATTCAACAATTCTATATACCACCCAGTGCTGATCAAGGTAAGTGTACCTTTAATTCCCATCACCTATTTCACCCATCCCCCATCCACCTCTCCTCTGGTAACCATATGTTTGTGCTTTCTAGTTAAGAGTCTTTTTTGGTTGTCTCTTTTTTCGCCCTTTGTTCATTTGTTTGTTTCCTAAATTCCATGTATAACACAATGAGATACCATCTCACACCTATCAGCATGGCTAAAAAGAACAATACAAGAAGCAGCCGGGTTGGTGAAGATGTGGGGAGAAAGGAGCCCTCTTACACTGTCGGTGGGAATGCAAACTGGTACAACAACTCGGGAGAACAGTGTGGACATTCCTCACAAAGTGAAAAATAGAACTACCCTATGATCCAGTAATTACACTACTGGGTATTTATCAAAAGAACACATACACTAATCCAAAAGGAGACATACACCCCTATGGTTATTGTAGCACTGGTAACAATATTTATAGCTTTTTCAACATTTTTAATCTGCGGGCATCGAGTCAGATTACTGACTTCGAAAGCTACTCAGATTAAGTAAACTTCCTCTCCATACAGTGTGACACTATTACTCATTTGAAGTATAGTTATATTCAATTATTTTGGTTATTATTATTTTTTTTTAATTTATGGTTCTCTTGAGTGTGTACAACATTGTTATGGCTCTAAGAAGTCAAAACTCTCTAAAGGGCACACTTAGGAAAGTGCCATCACCACACAGTCCCTTCCACTTCAATCCCTCCCTCCCTGGTGTGCTGCCAGTCTGGCTATTTTCTAGTTATCCTTCCTATGCATTTTCTTCTAAAATACACAGGCACAAGTAAACTCTTATATTTTCGCTTTTTGCTTAACCAAAAGTTAGTGCCCTATGGGTGCTTTTCTGGACATGTTTCCTGGAATCACTCTATGTCCAGTCACAGAGCTCTTCATCTGCCGCAGAGTTTCCTATTGTACAGACACACTACATCCTGCTCAACTACCTTTCATATATGGCCATTCAGGATGTTCCAATAGAAAAGTACTGTAGTAAATATCCTTGTGTAAATGTATTTTTACATTGCTGGAGATACAGGCTGAGGTTAAACTCCTAGAAACTGTGTTGCTTGGTCAAAACAATGTAAATGGAGCATATCCTTTTCTTAAATTTTGCCAAATTCCGTCCATAAGGGTTTACCAGTTTGCATTCCCCCCAACAAGGCAGACGAGTGCCTTGTTTCCCGCATCTTCATCAGCACTCTGAATTAAGTTATTATTTTACACTTCTGGAAACCAGAAGTCCAAAACTGACCTTCACCAGGCTAAACTTGAGGTATAGGGAAGATGGTACTCCTTCTGGAGGCTCTAGGGGAAATATCTGTTCTATGCTTTTTCAGTTTCTTAAATGTCTCCTAAATTCCTTTGATCATGCATGACCCTCTTCCTCCATTTTCAAAGCCAACAGCATCACACCTCTTTTCCTTTTTCTGCCCATGACTCTCTCTCCATATATAAAACATGTTTCTTCACTTTTAAGGAAGTGATTACATCAGGCCTGTGATCACATTGGGCCCAGGCAGATAATCCAGGACAACATCCCCATCCACATTCCTTACCTTTAATCACATCTGCAAAATCCCTCCTGTCAAGAAAAGTAGCATATTCAGATTCCTTGTGATTCATGGACATCTTTAGTACCACATACATTTTCTCTCTGGGAATGATTTTTGTCAGTGTTTCATCTAAATCCTCTCTCTTCTCCAACTTCAGATGCAATTTCTTAAGGCTTCCCATTTCCTACTTTTCCCTCATAGGCTCAAAGGGTCAGTGCATCTCTGTTGCAATTTGGAATTTAGTTTTCCACAGGTTATCTGAAGTTCATAGGATAGTATGTCTCTTTGTAGTGTAAGGCTAAAACCATGAGTCATGTGCGGTTTTGTTACACTTCTCATTGAACTTCATATTTAGGAGGGATTATATATGGAGAGATTTGGATGCGGTTGGCTACAAAGTTGTAGGTTTTGACTATTCATGTATGATTTAGGATATTTCTAAAGCTCCCTTTAAGGTTTTGATAGTGTTATTATGGATGTATTTTGAAAACGAGAATACCATATATTGTCTCTGATGTCAGTAAAGAATGAAGTTCAAGAAGCATTTTGAAAAATGGAAGGGATTGGGTGTGTGGGTGGCTCAGTTGGTTAAGTGAATGCCTTTGGTTCAGGTCATGATCCCAGGGTCCAGGGATCGAGTTCCTCATCGGGCTCCCAGCTCCTTGGGAAGTCTGCTTCTCCCTCTGACCTTTTCCACTCTCATGTTCTCTCATAAGAGAGAGCAAATAATTGCTCTCTCTTTCAAATAAGTAAATAAAATATAAAAGGAAAAAAAGAATGGAAGGGATAAACTGTTGCAGTCAGACAATGAGAACTGGCAACTACAATGTAGTACGGGCTAATAAGCACTTCACTGGAAGACAAGGCCTCCTAATTAATTATATTTGTCATCTAACACCTACGCTGGTCAAGTTAGCTTTTATCTACAACTGCTATAATCAATTTTGTTTTGGCAAGCATTACTCTTTTATGTTTTCTAGTAAAACAGAAACATAAAATTTAAAATTTCTCAGTATCTATGTTTGAATGTCTCACTACCTATGTATTGCTCTCTTTATTTACAAACACTGGTCATGTTCTCTCTGATCACTTTAGAAACATTTTCTCCTTCCTAGAAAGAAGGCTTCCTTATTTTATCTCTTAACCAAATGAACATACCATACACGAATGTTAGAGGAATTTTAGGCAAGTTGGTTTCTGTTAATTTTTGTTAACTGTATTTTTAAAAGCAGTGTATTAAAATCAAAGGACACAAAACTGTATACTGTGAAAAGCAGGTCTTCATCCAAATTTAAATTCTTATTTCCTCAGTTTTCTTTGAAAAGCAACTCACATTACTATTTGCTTATTCTTTCAGACAAGGTTCATTCTACGATAATGACATATGCATACATTTCCCTTCATAATACACAAGCAGGAGCAAATTATACTACCAGATCTTCTAGTACGTTTTTTTACTTAACTATGCACTTTGTGATCTTTCCATATCAACATACAAATCTGTCTCATATTTTCACAGCTGCATGGCATTATTTTGAGTAATCCATGATTTACTTAAGTACGCTTCCATTAATGGATTTATACAATTAAAATTTTAATTTAAATTTCTATTATTATGTACATTATTTAGCATATTTATTTGCTGCAAGCCTTTTTTTTTTCAAGAAGTAAAAGTAAGAACTTATGGTATAAAATGGAATCTGATTGGCAAATAAATAATAAAAACATAGGAGCATCTTCCCATATACAAAGAGCTTAAAAGTTAGTACTCCCAACTTTACAAGAGAAGTTGGACAAACTGAAATCACTGGATCTATCAGAGACTTGAGATCATAGAACAAATTGCTACTCCAAAATCAGACACAGGCTAATGGAGACACATAGCTGAAATCGGCTTACCCTAAGTCATGGAGCCATAAACTGGTAGGAACAACTAAATGGTAATTTTGACAAATTGCTGGTGGCTGAATGTGGACTAGCATAAAAGCCAGAAACTCCTGGGGACCACACTTTCATTGGTTTTACCTCTTGCAAAGAGGTAGGTTACCTACTACATTCTTCCACGAAAGAGCCAAAAAAAAAAAAAAAAAAAAAAAGTCCCCTCTTGGCTCTGAAAAGAGAAAGGGAAAAGTAACCATTCTGAAACATACCAAGATAATTCTCCATAAGGGAGGCCTACTCTGCAATTTATCCCACCTAGGATATTTACCCTATTCTAGCCACCTCCAGCCTTCTTGTCTCAGATAAGGCTGGAAGGAGGTGGGGAGGCTAAGAAACACTTGTAAAGATCAAAGCCTGGAAGATATAGACCCACCGGAAAACTGAGATTCAATCATAAGTTATGGAATGCTTCCCTCCCCCCAGACCTTACCACCACATTAATAGAACTCCAACACAGTAACAGCTGATAACAGCTGGAAAAGCTACAAGGCATAGACTCTATTTAAAGAAAAGTCCTTCAGCATACACTGAGATAGTAGGAGAAACAAAGAAAAAAAGATACTAGAGGAACCTGAAGACTCAGGAGCTTGTGCTACAGCAGACCTGAAATAGCCAAGTCCTATGCGGACTGATGTAAAACCCTCAGACAAAAGGACTGTTCATCTCAGTCCCTATTACTCAAAGTCTGGCTTCTAGGAAAAATGCATAAGACATGTTAAAGAAATTGAATCAACGATCAACCACCTTTCCATTCACTGGTGAATCCTACTGAATATTTAAGTAAGAAATTACACACCAATTCTCCACAATGAACTCATAAAATAGGGACAGGGAGTACTTCCTGACTCATTCTGTGGTGCCAGCATCACTCCTATACCAAAACAGACAAACACATTAAGGAAAAGGAAAACTATAGACCATAATCTCTCGCATACATGGATACGAACATCATCAATAAAATATTACAAGCTAGATACGGTCATGGGACTGACCGCAGATCTCAGCAGAGTGAGTGCAAGTCAGCACTCTCCAGCCAGTCTGTTTGTTTGTTTAATTCAAACTTCACTGTGTGTAATCATCACCAGAGGCCTTCTTCAAAAGGAAAAACCCAAGATCATTTCCAGATGTGGAGTCAGCGGTAATGCCATGGAGCCCAGGACTTTGTATCTGTAATGCTCTCAAGTGATTCTGGCACAAATGGTTATAGACCATGTGAGGAGCACACTCAGGCACTGGAGGTGCAATCTGTGAGTGTTCTGGTGGAGCAGAAAGAGAGAAAGCATGTGTGTGAGGAGACAATTAATGTATTACCAGCACAAGAGTCCTCTTGGTAGGCAACAGAGTTTTCTTAAAAAATTATCTCGCACTTCAAGCTCTATTACAGAGCTGTCATCATCAAGACAGCATGGTACTGGCACAAAAACAGACACATAGATCAATGGAACAGAATAGAGAGCCCAGAAATAGACCCTCAACTCTACGGTCAACTCATCTTTGACAAAGCAGGAAAGAATGACCAAAGGAAAAAAGACAGCCTCTTCAATAAATGGTGCTGGAAAAATTGGACAGCCACATGCAGAAAAATGAAATTGGACCATTTCCTTACACCACACACAAAAATAGACTCAAAATGGATGAAGGACCTCAATGTGCAAAAGGAATCCATCAAAATCCTTGAGGAGAACACAGGCAGCAACCTCTTCCACCTCTGCCGCAGCAACATCTTCCTAGGAACAACGCAAAAGGCAAGGGAAGCGAGGGCAAAAATGAACTATTGGGATTTCATCAAGATCAAAAGCTTTTGCAGAGCAAAGGAAACAGTTAACAAAATCAAAAGACAACTGACAGAATGGGAGAAGATATTTGCAAATGACATATCAGATAAAGGACTAGTGTCCAGAATCTATAAAGAACTTAGCAAACTCAACACCCAAAGAACAAATAATCCAATCAAGAAATGGGCAGAGGACATGAACAGACATTTCTGCAAAGAAGACATCCAGATGGCCAACAGACACATGAAAAAGTGCTCCATATCACTCGGCATCAGGGAAATACAAATCAAAACCACAATGAGATATCACCTCACACCAGTCAGAATGGCTAAAATCAACAAGTCAGGAAATGACAGATGCTGGCGAGGATGCGGAGAAAGGGGAACCCTCCTACACTGTTGGTGGGAATGCAAGCTGGTGCAGCCACTCTGGAAAACAGCATGGAGGTTCCTCAAAATGTTGAAAATAGAACTGCCCTATGACCCAGCAATTGCACTATTGGGCATTTACCCTAAAGATACAAACATAATCATCTGAAGGGGCACGTGCACCCGAATGTTTATAGCAGTAATGTCCACAATAGCCAAACTATGGAAAGAACCTAGATGTCCATCAACAGATGAATGGATCAAGAAGATGTGGTACATATACATAATGGAATACTATGCAGCCATCAAAAGAAATGAAATCTTGCCATTTGCGACAACATGGATGGAACTAGAGCGTATCATGCTTAGCGAAATAAGTCAAGCAGAGAAAGACAACTATCATATGATCTCCCTGATATGAGGAAGTGGTGATGCAACATGGAGGCTTAAGTGGGTAGGAGAAGAATAAATGAAACAAGATGGGATTGGGAGGGAGACAAACCATAAGTGACTCTTAATCTCACAAAACAAACTGAGGGTTGCTGGGGGAAGGAGATTTGGGAGAAGGGGGTGGGATTATGGACATTGGGGAGGGTATGTGCTTTGGTGAGTGCTGTGAAGTGTGTAAACCTGGTGATTCACAGACCTGTACCCCTGGGGATAAAAATATATGTTTATAAAAAATAAAAAATTAATTAAAAAAAATTATCTTGCTAGGAAGCAGGAGGCAAAGCAAAGGAGGACTTAAAACCTGGAAACAGAATGAAATGAAGCAATAAAGAGATAGGTATGGGCACATGGGTGGCTCAGTTGTTTAGGCAGCTGCCATCCACTCAGGTCAAGATCCCAGAGTCCCTGGATCAACTCCTGCATCAGGCTCTCAGCTCCATGGGGAGTCTGCTTCTCCCTCTGACCTTCCACGCTCTTATTCTCTTTCTCTCACTCACTCTATCTCTCTCGAATAAAAATAAGTAAAATCTTTTTAAAAATAAATAAAAATAAAGAGATAGGTATGTTGATAGGCCAGAGAAATAAACAAGACAGGGTTGTAGTATATAGGGAAGAGGCAAGGTGACTTTTCAAGAGGTTGGCACTAATGGGAAAAGATGACCAGGGAAAATTAAGAATGGTGATAAAATTTTAAGACCTGAGTTGTTAGTCAATCCTAGTTTGTTTGTGTTGGTGCTGGTATGAAAATGCCTTCTGACTCTCCAGACCGACTCTAAAACCTAGCTTGTCTACAGGAGATATAACAGTGATTAAAGGGATGGGTAGCTGAACGGAGGCATGTTCTCCTTCTATGAGTGTCTCCATAGAGCTTCATGGTGTTGGGGTGGTTCACACCATGTTTTGAGTTGGTAGACAGTGATCTACAGGACAAAGAAGCACAATCAAGTGGTAGTGAGGGAAACTGATTCAGGGGTCATGGAGGAACAATCTTCCTTTTCCCAGTATTAGAAAATTGATCATTCAAATACACATTTATTCATCTATTCAACAAATATGGACTATAAGACAACAGTACTCTGTGTGTAATGAATTACAAAAGGGAGAAAAAACAGCCACAGTCTTTGTACTTATGGATCTTGCAGTATAGTGAGGAAAACAAAAGTAAACTGAATAATCCTACAAATCTAATACAACTTTTTGAAGTCCTAAAGAGATGAGTCACATACCACTGTAAGAGTCATTAATAAAGGGGCGCCTGGGAGGCTCAGTGAGTTAAAGCCTCTGCCTTCGGCTCAGGTCATGATCCCAGGGTCCTGGGATCGAGCCCCGCATCGGGCTCTCCTCTTGGCAGGGGGCCTGCTTCCTCCCCTCTCTCTGCCTGCCTCTCTGCCTACTTGTGATCTCTGTCTGTCAAATAAATAAATAAAATCTTAAAAAAAAAAGAGTCATTAATAAGGAAAGAAGATCTAATGTGGGCGATAAGATAAATTTTCCAGATAATTAAACTGAGTGTTGAAGGGTGAGTAAGAGCTAAATGGGGTTAATAATATCTTAGCACAGTGTCAGCGACAGGAATAACTGAAATATCATATGAAAAGCTTCAGACCATGGCATATTACCTTGATTCTAAGGTAGTATGAATGAAAAGACACATTGACTTAATAGTTTGTGGGAGAATAAAGAAACATGACTACCTGACTGAAAACATCATGTAAGGTGCAAGTTCATTTCTGAAATATTAGAAGGATGACACCCTGAGGCAACAAGATTCTTTATATTCCAAGCCTAGCACAGTACATTTGTAAAATGCATACAAGCATTTCTAAAATAAATTCATATCTATCCCTCTTCTGTTTCTCTTTTATCTTTTCTTTCTTTCAGATATTATTATCTCATTTTGCTTTGTCAGACATACTGATACTTAAAGATATATCTATTCCTTCTTTATACAGTATTTTTGTTCTGAAAGATGTATGGAAAAGTTAATGGATCATACTTGAGAAATGAATGCATAATGATGAAATTTTAGGCATTTCTATTAGAACATTTTTGAGATGAGGATCTTCCCAGAAACCTTTAAAACAGAACCTGTAAAACACAACCATGTAAGGCATGAAAACTGGAATTTTTTTTAGTCACTTAACAACAATAGCTCATTATTTGATCAAGTCACTGTCCAATGTAGATAGACAAGGTACTGCTCTGTTCAGTACAGTCTTTCATGGGCCTCTCTACATCTTCTGTGTCTCTGCTTTCTCATAATTTCTTACAGTTCTCTCTATTCAGGAATAGTGTAGAAAGACTTTATAGTAGAGATACTTAAACGCCAGGCTGGCAAGAGATAAACATCAATGCTGTTCAGATTCCATAAGCCAGAACTTGGTTTCATGGCCACATCTAATTGCACATTAATATCAGGATTGCCTTGTAACCAAAGCCTAATTTCTGTATATAAACAAAGCAGAACTAACTGGCACATGTGTGAATGGATTCTGCAACAGGGATTGTGAGCACAGACCCTAAGGAAAACTCCATGATCACCATGCCCTGTGTGTTCCCCTCTTTGTGGAATCCTCTCCCCTTGACCACGGGCAAGACTTAATCTGATTAGTAAAATATGAAAAAGGGGATAGAATGTCACTCCCATGACCATGCATTATATAAAACTCTGCCATATTGCTGAATTCACTCTTTCTCCCTTTCAGTTTTGTTATGAGAGGGCCTATGGGGAAGATCAAGTGGCAAGGAACTGCTGGTGGCTCCAGGGGCTGGGACAAGTCTCTGGCTGCCAGACATCAAGAAGTTCTGCCAACAACACAAGTGCAACACAAAAGCAGATCCTTCCCTAATTGAGACTTTGGATGAAAACCCAGTCCAGCTAACACCAGCACCCTGGTGAGACCTTAAACTTAGGACCCCACTAAGCTGAGCCTAGGTGCCTAAGCCATGGACTTGTGAGATCATAAATTGTGTTGTTTTAAGTAGATAAGTTTGTGGTAGTTTGTCCAATTGAAAATTAATATAAAGACCTCATTTGCTCCTCTGAGTTATGCAGCTACAACATGAATCAGTAATTGTCCAAGATGGGCTTGACAGTGGGTGGATTAAGAGTCAATTCCTATTTCACAATCCTCCAGAAAGGGACCCCCCAGGATCTGCTATGCTAATCATCCTCCCATACTGATAATGTTTTCTTCTTGCCAGATTTACTAGATACACACTTAGCTTTCTTATCTGTGCAACTTCATGCCTGACTGCGTCTTAAATTTATAAACATCATCCCAAACTTCACACAGATGGAACATGAAAAAAGATGGCAAATGCACAGAACTAAGCACAATTCTTATTCAAATTCCTAAGGAGCAGAACAGCATGGAACCTTGTGGCTGCCAATGCCATACACCCTAGACTGCTAGGGCAAGGAGCACTTGGATCCATTCCCTTCACCCTGGCCCAAATATCAGGTCCTTGGAGAGTAAAGAAATGCTCAGAAGCAGCCTGAAGTAGTGCTTTGAACTGCTGGACTCTTCAGCCACCCGGAACGACTGACAGATGGAGCAGGTTATGAAGCCAGGTGGTGAGGCTGAGCCTTAATCTAGCTGCCCGCCCATCAGCCCATCCTTCTGTTGCTCTGGGATGTCTCACAGGAACCCAGGTGGCAGCTGGGAATTGAAAGGATGGGAAACACCTTAGCAATAGCTTCTAAGACAGCTCACAAAGCACAGCCAGTATTTGGGAATATGATCCAAATGCCCCCCTTGCTTTGCAAAAACAAGATAGGGAAAGGGATCTGCCCCAGACTGTGGAGGAGAAGCTAGCCATATGTTGGCTTCATCCTATAGGCAGGATTAAATAAACTCCCCACAGAGGTCCATGAAATCAACATTTCAACTAAATAAAAGGTCCTGAAACACCTATAATATACCTTTTTGCTCAGAAAATAAAGAATTTTGGTAGCTATGGTCATTACCATCTCACCCACCTCTATCAATACAATTTTCAGCTTTAATATTTCTCTTCTTTTGCTGCTTCTCAACCACGAAAATATGAAATGAATCTTGAATTTTTTTTCCCCTATAGCTATACTATCCTTTTCCCTCTGGTCACATCTTCAACTTTGCAAATAACAGAGAAATTTGCATACACATACCTCTTCCATTTGAAAAAATATATTCCTAGAAAGGAAGTGCAAAATGAAAAGAGTAGAAATACATATTAAAAGTTTAACTTGGGGGAAAAATCCACCAGTGTAGATATACTGTGCATAAAGAACTAAAGAATAATTCCTGGGAAAAAAATCACCCTCATCTTGCACACAAATCAGCAACATTTATTGAGCATCCACTATACTCAAGACACTAAGCTTGAAGTTAAAGAAAATATAAATGTATTGAAATTGGAAATTCTCACCTTAAAAGTTATCATTTGTTTCGCGAGCTAAGAAAAAGAGGTTGAAATTATACCACAGTATATATTGGGAGTATACCGTCATGTATGTCATTATTAAATTCATATTCTTGGTTAATCCTTAGATAAAGTGTGCCTTTTAAATAGGTAAATCTTTGGGATGCCTGGGTGGCTCAGTCGTTAAGTGTCTGCCTTCCACTCAGGGCATGATCCCAGGGTCCTTGGGATGGAGCCCGACATCAGGCTCCCTGCTTGACGGGAAACCTCATTCTCCCTCTCTCACTTCCCCTGCTTGTGTTCCCTCTTTTGATATGTCTTTCTCTGTCAAATAAATATATAAAATCTTTTTTTTAATGAAAGATAAGGTGTTTTGTTTTTTTTTTTAATTTATTTGACAGGAGAGAGAGAGTTCACAAGTAGGCAGAGAGGCAGGCAGAGAGATAGGGGGAAGCAGGCTTCCCACTGAGCAGACAGCTTAATCCCAGGACCCTAGGATCACAACCCGAGCCGAAGTCAGAGGCTTTAACCCACTGAGCTACCCAGGCACCCCAATATATAAAATCTTTTAAAGAAAAACAAATAGGTAAACCTTTTCCTGATAACACTGACAAGAAAAATGTGTCTCAGAGTGTGGTCTGCTGAAGGTCACCCAGCAAATAGGTCCTTGAGCCGAACCTTAAAACACAGTTCTTCAAACCCCAAGCTCAATGCCCTTCTTACATCTGTGTCTAAATGAAACAAACTCCAAGTGTCAAGGATGTCCACAAATGGAAGAAACTACATAGAATCCCATAAACAAGTTTGTCAGAAGGGATACGGAACGTGAGCTTGGCCCTGTAACTACAGCAGATAAGGAAAGAAGGAGAAGCTCTGGGTTGGAGAAATGTTGGCTGAGAGCAAAGGCTTAGAAGCATGAATGAGAATATAAGAAGGGCCCTGTATTCATTTACAAGTTACTGACTGTCTCCCTCATTTCTCACTTATGATTATTTTCCACATGTATAAACTTAAAAAACATCTCCTGCAATGTAGGAATATATTTTCTCCTTTGAGGGATAGTGACAATAAAGGGTAGGGGGATGTTAAGCAGCAACCCTGTGTCTGTAGAAGGCAGCAGTTATACATGTGAACTTGTTCCAAACTGCCTGAGGTCAGATCTCATTTCCATATCTATCTGCACATGCAACCTTGCAAAAATTGCACCAGTTTCATTATCTATCAGTGGAGATTCTGCAAGTACCTGACTTAAATAACCTTTGTGAGCATTCAAGGAGTTACCTCCTGTAAAGCACTCATCAAGTAGGTGCTCAGTAAATACTGCATTTGGATCTCCCCAAGCTGCCTATATTTTTCTGCAACAATCCTCAAACAATCCAACCTAGAACCATCAAAGCAGGAAAGATTGAGAACATGCCCTAGGGCCTGGTTCTGGGCAGTAGACTGGTAGTTCTAACAACAGCACAGAGCACTGGAAACTTCCAGCTGCTATAGATCAGTGGCTTTAGAGCCAAAATAGATTCTAAGCAAGCAAAATTTTACAGATCTAATTAGAAAGCATAGCTTTATGGCCCCAAAGAGTGGATAATATACATTGTACGTGTGTGTTTTTCACAGCAGTAATAAAAATTAATTGAAAATCTTTCATCAGCATCTGAAACAGTGTTTTTCCTCTTTATTTCATCTAAACATTTAGAATTGATTACAAAGAATTAGCTTCTAAATATTTTATTTATTTTGTATTTTGAATACTTCTAATTCATAAATGATTCAATGTTCTGGTTTTGTTTTGTTTTTCTTTGTTTTTTTCTTTTTTGGATGTATAAGCAAATGCAGCCTTTGACTTTCACAAACGTTCTCTATTTTTTATGATTTCTACTTTAGTAAAAAGTAAAACTTTTTAGTTTACTTTTTAGTAAAAGTCAGCAAAAATCCTTAACAATTAAGTAACACAATCAGAACACTGATACTTAGATTAGATATAGGAAAGTCTCTGAGCATTTGATACATTGTGAATATTCTAAAAGTTGAGCTAAATATCAAATGAATAGCAAAGGGAAAATGGAAAGAGGAGATGGAGCATAGATCCGATGACTATATTGTCTCAACTAAAATTAGAAATGATAAATAATTCTAACTTCATAATTTATCAATAAAAGACTCACAATGACATAATAAACACATCAACTTTATTTACATGTTCAGCATATCACTGTCATATTAAAAAGAAAATATTTCTTAAAAATATTTTTAGAGGTATATAATAGTTAAGATAATCTTTGAGATCACATTTGCTCAGATAATGCATATGATTGATGTAAGAAAGTGAGTGCTTGGCAAGGAAGTGTAATGCCTGGTCTGTGTCTGGTGATTTATACACGTTATTTCAATTAATTTCCCTGCATGCCTGAGAAGTGGTTAGTTCTAGCTCCATATTAGCTCCAGCTTCCAAATTATCTTACCATGGTTCATAAAGAAATAATTTCCTCAAAACCCACATCAGAAAAAAAGCAGTATGAAGATTCAAGCCCAAGTGTTTCTGATGATAGAGCCTGCCCATTTGCTCCTGTTGCCTGCTGCCTCCCAAGAACCAAGGAAAGTCACAAACATTCCTGGGAGGAGCATACTCTGTTTTTTTGTTTTTAAATATTTTATTTATTTATTTGACAGGCAGAGATCACAAGTAGGCAGGGAGGCAGGCAGAGAGAGAAAGGGGGAAGCAGGCTCCCCACCGAGCAGGGAGCCTGATGCAGGGCTCGATCCCAGGACCCTGAGATCATGACCTGAACCGAAGGCAGAGACTTAACCCACTGAGCCACCTAGGCGCCCAGCATACTCTGTTTTTTATTCCTTCTAACCTAGTGCTTTCCCAGTACCTACTTTTACCTAGAATAAGACCTCATCCCCAAAGACAACTGCTTTTTTCTGTTTATCTTCATCATTACTTATGAGATTAAAAAATAGGGGGATTCTAGAAAATTCCCCATTTTCTTATGAGCTACTAAATAAAATTCAGAATAGTAGAAAAATACTGGTATGTTTGAATATGTAAACTTATATATAAACTTATAGGCACATAAAAACATAATCGTAAGGAAGTGGGACTATGGTATAGAGAGTGAAATAGGAGGATCCTGTGCTCATGTCCTCCCATGGACACAACACAATAACAACTACATCTACATAACTACCTTGGAAAATGATCTGAAGCCTGCCAGCACAGGTGTTCCATAGCTGGTCATAGAGAGAAGGCCACATTGAAAAGGGGAGGAGAGCTGAAGACACAGTTGGGACCCAAATCCCTGGTACAGTTAACTACAAACAGGAGGGATATAAAAGCACAAAGGAATGAGAAGAACAGATGCCATACCAAGCACCTCCAGCACTGGGGATCTGCAGCGAGAAGACAAGTCCCCATAACATCTGGCTTTGAAAACCAGAGGGCCTTAACTCCAGGGGCTTTTAAAATCACCAGGGCTTAATTCTGGGAGCTTTAAGAATCAAATTCTTAACTCTGGGAGAGATGAGAAACTGAGTCCTCACCTTAAAGAGGCAGCATAACGGAAAACTTAGCCCAGAGGTAGCCCTAAAGCAGTAGTTTGAAAAGCACCTGAAATATATATGAAGATTTATTGACTAATTTTAGAACATGTGTTGTAAGGACAGGTATCTGCCAGAGATTTCCCTGGGAATAAAAGTGCTGGTTGAAGCCATTTCTCTTTCCCTCTGCAAGCCTAGATAGTCAGATGCTTATGGGACCCAGTGCTAACACTCTTCACCTACCTTGCCACTACTACATGCTCCAACCATATGTTCCACTACAGACCCATGCCACCAACACACACACCTCGGCAGGTGTTCCTCCAAAGTAGCTCCTACCTACCACACATGACATACAGCACCAGTCAGGACCAGTGGCACTCCAAAGTGACTTCTGCTCTGGGGAGAAGGGAGGTAATCCCATGCAACAGTGTATATTATACACAGCTAGGCTGACTGCTGGCTCCACCTACCCATGAACCCATAGCAGTTACAGCTGGGACTCTCAACAGCATGAAAAGAAAACCCTGCCTGGTATGCCCATAGAAGGTAAAGCCAGTCATTGTAGGCAACTGAGCTGAAGGCAACTGTGGCTCAGCCACAGTAGGAGAATGCATGCAGTCCATATGGGGACACCCATGGAATACTTGGTTCTGCTGACCAGTGGGGATTGTGCTACAGGGCACAACAGGACATCTTCTAAACAAGACCACTACTGTCAAGACCAGATGACATAGCTCACCTACCTATACATAGAAACAAACACAGAGTTAGGAAAAATGAGGAAACAGAGAAATATGTCCCATATGAAAGAACAAGACAAAATTAGAGCAAAAGAAATAAATTAATTAGAAATAAGCAATATGACTGAAAAGAATTCAAAGTAATGGTCATAAGGACACTCACTGGACTTGAAAGTAGAGTGAATGCATTCTGTAACTATTTCAACAAAGAGATAGATTTTGAAATAAAAAGGAACAGTCAGAGCTAAAGAACTCAATACCTGAGATGAAAAATACATGAGAAGGGGCATCTGGGTGACTTAGTTAAGTGTCTGACTCTTGATTTCAGCTCAGGTCATGATCTCAGGGTCATGAAATAAAACCCCATATCAGACTCTGCATTGACCATGGACCCTGCTTAAGATTCTATCTCTCCCCACCTCTCCCTCTGTCCCTCCCCCCTCAAAAAAAATACACTCGAGGGAATAATCAGCAGATTCAAGGATGTAGAAGAATGGATGAGCAGTCTAAAAGACAAGGTAATGAAAAACAACTAAACTGAACAGTGGAAGGGGACAAGAATAATTAAAAAAAAAAGACTATGGGAAATCTGTGACATCATAGCAATGTTCATATTATATAAATCTCAGAGGGAGGAGGAGAGAAAGAAGGGAGCAGAAAAGTTGTATTAAGAAATAATACCTGAAAATTTCCCTCATCTGGAGAAGAAAATAGACGTCCAAATCCAAGATACACAGAGAGTCCCTAACAAGCTTAACTCAGCAATGTCCACACCAAAACACATAATAATTAAAATGGCAAAAAATAATGATAAGCAGAGAATTTTAAAAAGTAGCAAGAGGAGAGGAAAGAAAAGAGTTACATACAATGGAAACACCATGAGGCTATCAGCTGATTTTTCAGCAGAAATATTGCAGGACAAAAGTCAGTGGCATGATATATTCAAAGTGTGGAAAGGGAAAAAATCAACATCCAAAATACTGCACCCAGCAGTATTATCATTCAAAATTGAGAGAGAAATAAAGAATTCCTTAGACATATAAAAGTTAAGGGCATTCATCACCACTAAACCAGCCTTACATGAGATATTAAAGGGAATTCTAAAAAAAAAAAAAAAAAAAAAAAGCCATAACCAGAAGTAAGAAAATTATGAAAGCAAAAAATTTCACAGGTAAAATCAATCATACGTAAAAATAATAGATCAATCACTTATAAAGTCAGTATGGAGTTTAAAACACAAAAGGAGTAAAATTAATTTCATCTAAAAAATTTAGTCAAGGAATACACAAAATAAAAAAAATTAAAAATATGACATCATAAACATAAAATGTGGAGGAGTGAGTAAAAATTTAGTGCTTTTGGAATGTGTTCAAATTTAGGCCACTTTCAACCTACTATCCACATAGAACATTATATTTGACCACAATAGTAACCACAAATTAAAACCCTATAATAAATACACAAAAATTGGGGCACCTGGGTAGCTCAGTGAGTTAAGTCTCTGCCTTCAGCTGAGGTCATGATCTCTGGGTCCTGGGATTGAGCCCCACATCGGGCTCTCCACTCAGCAGGGAGCCTAATCTCCACCCCACCCCCACCTCTCTCTGCCTGCCTCTCTGCCCACTTGTGATCTCTCTCTCTGTCAAATAAATAAAACCTTTAAAATAAATAAATAAATAAATAAATACACAAAAATAAAGAGAAAGGAATCCAAGTATAATACCAAAGAAAACCATCAAACTACAAAAAAGAAAAGAGCAAGAGAACAGCCAGAAACAATTCACAAAATGGCTACATGTACATACCTATCAATAATTACTTTGAATGTAAATGGACTAAATGCTTCAATCAAAAAACACAGGGCAACTGAATGGATAAACAACTAGACCTATCTATATGTTGCCTACAAACAACTCACTTCAGACCTAAAGATACATACAGACTAAGAGTAAAGGAATGGAAAAGATATCCCATGTAAATGAAAGTGAAAGGGGAAAAACCCAAGGTAACAATACTTTTATCAGATAAAGGAGGCTTTAAAACAGACTTTATCAAGAGACAAAGAAGGGCATTACATAATGATAAAGAGAGCAATCAAAAGAGGATAGATCAACTGTAACTATCTCTGCACTCAACCTAAATACATAAAGCAAACATTAATAGACACAAAGGAAGAAACTGGAGGCAATACAATAACAGTAGGGGACTTTCAAACTACATTTGCATCAAGGGATAAATTATACTGACAGAAAAATCAAGGAAACTGGTTTTGAATGACATATTAGATCATATGGACATAACAGACATATACAAAACATTTGATCCAAAAACAGCAGAATTCATTCTGTACAACTGCACATGGAACTTTTCTCAGGATAGATCACATGTTAAACCATAAAATAAGTCTCAATGAATTTATAAAAATTGAAATCATATCAAGCATCTTTTCTGACCATAATGCTATGAAACCAGAAATCAATGATAAGGAAAAACTGGGAAAAAAACACAAACACATGAAAACTAAACAATATGCTACTAAACAACCAATGTGTCAACAACAAATCAAAGGGGAAATATAAGGAGACAAATGAAAATACAAATACAGTGGCCTAAAATCTTCAGGATACAGCAATAGCAGTTTTTATAGCCCAATGGGGCTATCTCAAAAAATAAGAAAAAGCCTAAGCAAACAACCTAACCTTATACCAAAGGTAGTAGGAAGAGAAAAACAAAGCCCAAGCTAGTAGAAGAAAATTAAATAATAAATATTAGAGCAGAAAAAAGAGACTACTGCTTCTACTACTAGAAAAGATCAATGAAATCAATAGCTAGTTCTCTGAAAGATAAACAAAATGAATAAACCTATAGCCAGATTCATCAAGAAAAAAAGAAAGATCTCAAATAAATAAAATCAGAAATGAAGGAAGAGAAATAACAACTGACACCACAAAATACAAAGAATTATAAGATACTATTAAAAAATTATATGTCAACAAATTGGACTACCTAAAAGAAACAAGTTCTTAAAACCATACATATTTCTAAAACTGAATAAAAAAATATAAACAACCAAATTTGTACAAACCAATTACTAGTAATGAAATTGAGTCAGTAATCCAAAAAATCTCAATAAACAAAATTTCAGGACCAGTTTGCTTCACAGATGAATTCTATCAAAAATTTAAATTAGAGCTAATACCTGTTATTCTCAAAATGTTCTGAAAAAACAGAAGAGGAAGAAAAACTTCCAAATTCATTCTATGAGGCCAGCATTACCTTTTTTTCAGATAAAGAGAAAAAAGAGAAAGAAAGAGGAAGAGGAGGAAGGAAAAAAGGAGAAGGGAAGGAGGGAGGGAGAAAAAAGAGGAAAGGAAAGGAAAGGAAAGGAAAGGAAAGGAAAGGAAAGGAAAGGAAAGGAAAAGTAAGCTAAGCTAAGCTATGCTAAGAGAAACTACAGGCCATTATCTTTGATGAAGATAGATGCAAAACTCCTCAACAAAATATTAGCAAGCCAAATACATAAAAAGGATCATTCACAACAATCCAGTGGGATCTATTCCAGTAATGCAAGGCTAATTCAATCTGGGCAAATGAATCATTGTGATACACCATTTTAATAAGAGGATGATGAAAACCATATAATCTTCTCAATAGATGCAGAAAAAGTTTTAACAAAATAGAATATCCCTTCATGATTAAAACTCTCAACAAAGTGAATTTAGAGAAAACATGTCTTAATAAAGTTTATATATGAAATTACCCAGAGGTAACATAATACTTCTTGCTGAAAAACTGAGAGCTTTTCCTCTAACATTGTGAACAAGATAATGTTGTCCACTCTCACGACTTTTAAACAACATAGTACTGGAAGACACAGCCACAGCAACAGCCATCAGACAAGAAAAAGAAATAAAAGGTATCCAAATTGGTAAAGAAGAAGTAAAACTATCACTATATGTATACAACATGATCTACTATATATAGAAAACCCTAATTCATCAAAAAACATTAGTACAAATGAATGAATTCAGTAAAGCTTCAGGATACAATAATTTTGTATATTAATTATATACAGAAATCTGTAGTAGCAGAAACAAAGTAGCAGAAAGAAATTAGAGAACAATCCCATTTACAATTGCACCAAAAATAATAAAATACCTAGGAATAAATTTCACCAATAAGGTGAAAGACCTCTAGTCTGAAAACTATGACAGAAATGAAAGATATCAAAGACAACACAAACAAATGGAAAGATATACCATGCTCATGGATTAGGAGAATTAATATCATTAAAATGTCCGTATCACCCAAAGCAACCTACAGATTTAGTGCAATTCCTATCAATATACCAATAGCATTTTTCATAAAACTAGAACAAGCTATCATAAAATTTGTGTGGAAACACAAAAGATTGGAATAACTAAAGTAATCTTGAGAAAGAAGAAAAAGTTGGAGGTATCACATCCTAAATTCTAAGTTATACTACAAAATTATAGTATTCAAAACAGTATGATACTGGCACAAAAATGGACACATAGATCAACAGAACAGTCTTGAGAGCCCATAAATAAACCTTATTGGTTTATAAGGTCAATAAGGCAAGAATATATAATGAAGAAGACAGTCTCTTCAGTAAATAGTGTTGGGAAAAAACAAACAGCTACATGCAGAAATGCAGAAAGACGTAACTGGACTACTTTTTTTTTTTTTTTTTTGGCACACTTTTTAATGAAAATCTATAAAACACTGTGGCCAAACAAGTTAATTTAGGAAATAGAGATGTTAGAAAAAGCAATGATGGACTGATACAAAGAGATCAGACAGAAGTTATTTTCACTATATTAATATGATAACCAGCTGATTACAGTTTATCCTAATCACCAAACACATTCTCCCTTGCTGTGCTCATTTACTTTTTTTTACTTATTTTATTTTTAAAAATTTTTTCAATGTTCCAAGATTCGTTATTTATGTGCCACACCCAGTGCTGCATGCAATGTGTGCCCTCCTTAATAGCCACCACCAGATTCACCCAATCCTCTACCCACCTCCCCTCCAAAACCCTCAGCTTATTTCTCAGAGTCCACAGTCTCTCATGGTTTGTCTCCCCCTCCGATTTCCCCCAACTCACTTCTCCTCTTCATCTCCCAATGTCCTCCGTGTTATTCCTTATGCTCCACAAGTAAGTGAAACCATATAATAATTAACTCTCTCTGCTTGACTTATTTCACTTAGCATAATCCCTTCCAGTCCCAGCGTAATCTTTTCCAGTCCCATCCATGTTGATACAAAAGTTGGGTATTCATCCTTTCTGATGGAGGCATAATACTCCATTGTATATATGGACAATATCTTCTTTATCATTCATCTGTTGAAGGACATCTTAGCTCTTTCCACAGTTTGATGACTGTGGCCATTGCTGCTATGAACATTGCAGTACAGATGGCCCTTCTTTTCACTTCATCTGTATCTTTGGGGTAAATACCCAGTAGTGCAATTGCAGGGTCATAGGGTAGCTCCAACCAATACCAAAAGATTGAGATTATTCCCTGTGTGTTCTCAGGTCACAAAGTTTTGAAACTGGAACTCAACCACAAGAAAAAGTTCGGAAGGAATTCAAACACTTGGAAGCTAAAGACCATCCTGCTTAAGAATGTTTGATCAACCAGGAAATCAAAGAACTTAAAACAATTCATGAAAACCAATGAGAATGAAGACATATCGGTCCAAAACCTGTGGACTCTTTATTTATACCATACACAAAAATAGACTCAAATGGATGAAAGACCTAAATGTGAGACTTGGATCCATAAAACTCTTAAAAGAAAACATAGTCAGTAATCTCTTGGATATCACCTAAGCAAAATATTTACCGATATGTCTCTTGGGCAAGGGAAACAAAAGCAAAAACAAACATCTGGCCTGCATCAAAACAAAAAAGTTTTTGCATATCAAAGGTAAACATCACCAAAAGGAAAATTCAAACTATTGAATGAAAATGGAAGAAAATATTTGCATATGAAATATCTGATAAGAAGTACACCCCCCCAAAATTAACTTATAAACTCTGTAACAGTAGCAACCAAAAAATAAACAAATTCAATTAATAAATAGGCAGAGGACCCGAATGGACATTTTTCCAAAGAAGACATGCAGATGACCAACAGACACATAAAAAGATGCTCAACATCATTTGTAATCAGGAAAATGGAAATTGAAACCACAATGAGATATCACCTCACACCTGTTAAAATGGCTGAAATTTAAAAAAAAAAAAAAAAAAAAAAAAAAAAAACCACAAGAAATAACAGTGTTGGTGAGGATATGAAGAAAAAGGAATCCTTATACACTGCTAATGGGCATGTAAATTGGTTAGCCACTGTGGACAACTGTATGGAGACTCCTCAAAAATTAAAAATAGAACTATTATATGATCCAGTAATTCCCCTACTGGATATTTACCCAAAGAAAATTAAAGCACTAATTTGAAAAGATATATGCACCTCTATGTTTATAGCAGGATTATTTATAATAGCCAAGATATGGAAACACCCAAGTAGATGAATAGATAAAGAAGTTGTGGTATATATGTATGTATTATGGAATATTATTCAGCCATTTAAAAACATGGAAATTTCTACCATTTGTGACAACACAGACCTTGAAGGCATTATGCTAAGTGAAATGTGTCAGAGAAAGACAAAAATTGTATGATCTCACTTATATGTGGATTCTAAAAACAACCAAACCTCATAGAAAAAGAGATCAGACTTGAGGTTACTAGAGGCAAGGGGTGGGAAGAAGGAAAACTGGAGGCAAGGGGTCAAAAGGTACAAACTTCCAGTTATAAGATAAATAAGTCCTTGGGACATCGTACAACATAATGACTATAGCAACACTGCTATGTGATCTACAGAGTAGATCCTAAGACTTCTTATCACTAGAAAAAATTTTTTTCTTTCTTTTATCTATATGAGATGATAGATGTTAACTACACTTATTGTGGTAATCACTTCAAACTATATGTAAATCAAACCATCATACTGTATGCCTTAAACTTATACAGTGATGTATGTTAATTATTTCTCAATAAAACTGAAAAATAATTGTTAATACTCTGACCAATGTACCTTTTTTCAATTGGAAAGCAATATAAGGTAGTGGCTAAGAATGTATGTAATCACACTGGTTGATCTCAAATTGGAGCTCCTCCACTTGACAGCAATGACCTTTGACAATTTACATAAATGTTCTGTCAGTTTCTTTATTTGTAAAGTTGGAATTTACAATAATACATACCTTATGGGGTTTTGTTAAGATTCAATAAGAAAAGCTATATAAAAACTTTATTCCCAATACCTGGTTTATGGTACTCTATATTTTTAATATGTTTTATTTTAATCTCATTTTATATTTTGATTTTATTATAAGTCACTTCTAATTTTCATTGACTATAACTAGATATTAAATGCACTAGACACTGTTCAAATTCTTCAGCTATCTTAACCACTTCACTCTACTGAGTCTCCACTAATAATAGTTTAATTAGTCATGAAAAACAAGTCTGTTAGCTGTTAAATTTGGCTCAACTATCTCTGCCACAAAAGGACCCAAAAAGTAAAATCACATAAGCCATGTGATTTTCAACATCTGATAGAAAGACGTAAGTCATAAAATTTGCCATTTCATCAGTTTGTGGTTAAAAAAAAGAAAAAAAAAACCTAAGGACATTACATATGTAGAAGTGCTTTGGGAATATTGTATTTTCTGGTTTCATATAGATGACAAAGCAAAAAGTATGAGTGCAAAAGGAATCTTTCCATACAAGTAAAGACAACCTAAGTAAACAAAGCTAGAAAAATCAAGTGATAAGGAATTGGTTGAGTGCAGCCAAATCAAATAAAAGGCTGGGACAGGGTGTTCTTGGTTTTGGAGAGACTACCAACTTGCAAAGTCATGATCACAGGAAAATCACTTTATATTTCATCCACCTTCTGAGAATCAGAGACCAAGACATTAGTGTGGGTGGACTGCAAATTCCATGTTTGGTGAGGGTATGGAAATTCCTCACTCTTGGTCATATACGTCAGGGTGAAGAGATGTAAGATCTTGAGGCCAAATAGCCTTGGCAATAACTATAACTCTACGGCATTCATATTCATTAGCTTTTAAAAGATGGCACAAATTCTTTAGCATTCTGTCCTTAATTTTAATAACTTGAAGACTTTGACAGGTACATTAGGACTGATTAATAGCAGTGCATAAGATCTCATTCCAGCAAGTAGCCAGACAGTAAAAATAATAATCAGATTTAATCAAGGCTGCATTGGACATACTTCATTAATGATTTTATCGATTAAACCCTTACAAGAACAATAGCTTACCATGTGCCGGTTACCACTCCTAAGTGCTCCATATATACCTTCTATTAACTTTGACAGTCCTAATCCTGTGAAGTAGTTACCATTATTATCTCCCATTTCGTGGGTCAGAAAACTAAGGCACAAAGAGATTAAATAAGTTTTCTAAAACTCACTCCAGTAAAGAATGGAACTAGGATCTGAACCAAGGCACCCTCTCCACCACTACTCTCGACTGCCTCTTAGTAGTAGAGTGTGAGATGCAAAATGGAAACCAAAACAGATGTGAAAAATGAACTTCAAAGCTACTGCATCAGTCTTCCCTAATTTTGTGTCTGACTGCAATGTAACTGATTCATTCTCACACTTTTACACGCGGCTTTTCTGCAGATGGAAGTGATTATTCTTTCTTCTGCGCTTCCAAATTCCTTGCACATTTCTCCAATTGTAGCACTTAACACAACAGAGCATCATTTTGGTTTACCTCTTTCACTCCCTCCTGAATATAAGCTTCTTTATTGCAGAAACTTTGACTTTGGGATCCCAATGCCTAGTGTAGAGGAAGGGAGGAAGGAAGGTGAAAGGAAGGGAAAGAAGAGGGAGAAGAGGGAAGGGTAAGAAAGGAAAGCAGATGGGAAAGAGACATGGACTTGATTTTTTTCTCCGTGTTAAACAGAGTCGCTCTTTCAAATGCTTAGTATTCAGGACTCCCCTACATTTAAATGAGTTAGATGTGAAACAGCTGACTCAGAGCTATAAATTTGTCACTAATGCATGAATATATTTTTTAAAGTAGAAACAAAAGATCTGGAAGAAAGAAAAGAATAAAATAAGGGAAGAAGCAAAGCATCCTTGAGGTTACTTTGAAACTGCTTAGAGACAGGAAAGAAAGCCAGCTCCTTCTGTCCAAGGAGATACTTAGCTGATTAAAACAGGAACTGGTTCACTTCCAAAAGACTGCATCACTCTCTGTTTATTAACTTTTACCCCATCTACAGATTGAGGTATGCAAACATTTCACCTGTTCAAATACCTCATGTCTTGGAGACAGCCTTCAGCTGCAATTAATTTTACCCTTTTGCTGACGACAGCTGTGATCCCTCTGCCCTTCACCTGTCTTGCTCTTTCCTTCCCATTTCCAACTTTCACCAACTTGATCAACAAAATCATGCAATCTAACCTGAAAGATCTATTCTTCTCTGAACTTAGAATCATCATTTGTTCTCAAAAACAAAAACAAAAAACCCACACAAACAAAAAACAAAACAAAAAACAAACAAACAAATCTGGCAACCTCTACTTCTAAGGATTTTAACCAATGGTGCCTGGAAATTCTTTAATTTCTTCTTCAGCTGCCCCCCACCTGGAATGGTACCTGTGCATCTCCTTCTTCTTCTTTTTTTTTAATATTTTTATTTATTTATTTGACAGACAGAGATCACAAGCCGGCAGAGAAGCAGGCAGAGAGAGAGAGGGAGAAGCAGGCTTCCGACCGAGCAGAGAGCCCAATGCGGGGCGCGATCCCAGGACCCTGGGATCATGACCTGAGCTAAAGGCAGAGGCTTTAACCCACTGAGCCACCCAGGTGCCCCTGTGCATCTTCTTAACTTGTTTCTGGTTTGCCTTGTAGCTGTATATTTAAGCATCATTTTCTGCCTTTTTTCAGCTGGGCCAAAGGTTTAACTTTCCTATAAATGTCATCCCAGTGCCTGAGATGGATTGGTTTGGAGGCACCCAAAGCCATTACTGGGCTGACCCAAGAGACCACAGTTCCTAGCAATAGAACCTGTGCCATGAAGCTGGCAATGCAGAGCCTCCCTGTATTTGTAAATAATGAAATGATGAGAGCTATTTGGGACTGCACTATATTTCATCCATTAATCTAATAGTCTTTTTTAAAGCCAATGCTTTGCTTTATCTCCCTGGAATAGAAAAGCCATTTGTACCAACCCAGAATAATTTATTAAAGGTTTAAGAGAAAAAAAGAGAGGGGGTATGCTTTCCTTTGTGATGTCCCTTGTTTCCATTCTTCTGGTCTGTTTTTATTACATTTTATATTTTTCCTGGCATCACAACCATGACTTTGAAATGAAGTCCAATATTTCTTTGGGGGGAATACTTCCTATTAAAATGTTGGGTTTAAAGATAGGGGCTTTAGATTCAGGCTAGATGTATCACTAAGTGTCTTGGTGAATTCAGTTAAGTAACAACCTCTCTAAGCCTTAGTTTTCTCATCTGTAAAATAAAATAATAATAATGTCAGCTTTTCCAGGTTGTGTGACAACTAAATGGTGATAACATATAAAATTCGTTTGTGTTGGGCACATATGCAAAGTTCTGTAAATGAAAGCTGTTCATTAAGAGCATGTGGTTCTCAAAGGGCTTCTGAAACTCTCTTTTCTCTCTGACTACTGTATTTAACATCTCTGTGAGCCATTAGGGAAGGGAGGAGGAAGAAGGTGGGACACCAAGTAGCAGAGCAGTTTGCTAATTTGACAGGTGCCCAATCTTCAATAACCTATCCCTTCTGGACTGTCCAGAATGATCCTTACCGGCAAGCAGGTGAACTAAGGGGAGCCTTGAGGGAGGCTGAAAGTAGGAAGACTGAAGAACTAAGGAGAAGATTGGTTTTTTTCAGTGAGGCTTCTGTCAAATTTGAGTTGTCACAGAACACTCATGCAATGTGAGTTAGGGCAACATGCTGGCCTCCAGACACTTTTTTGAAGGGTTCAAATTAATTTTATGCCTTAATATGAAGCTGCCTTAAATGCATGACAATCTTCTAAATTCATTTTAGGCATATTTGGGGCTCTAAAATTTGCATGAAAATAGTCATAAAAATTTTACCCTCTCAAATATCTGCTGCATGTGTTTCTTACAACATCAGAAAGTTCCTCCACTCAGACATGCTAAAAACAACACAGAGGTAGTGGATTCCCACCTGGTCTTGCATGCACTGGCCCAAACGTGTCAGGTGTCTGACACCAGATGCCTACTGAAGGATCGAGTCAACGCCTCCACCTTACTGCATTCTACTTAGAATTGTGCTTATTTATATTTAATCCTCCACTAGATAGAAAATGCCTTGAAAGCAAGATCCACTTCTAATTCATTTCACCAGCCTTTGCAGTCCCCACAATATCAAGCCTACAGCAGTGCAATGAGTGTTTGTGAACGAGTTTTAATGACTCCGAGCCCAGAAGTGAGATATCAGCCTGAACAGACTTACCTGACCTTGTCATGACCATCCATGTCAAGGATGATTTCTGCTTTACTTAAGGGAATTCGCAGAACTACGAGGTTGGAGTTGTTTTCTCTACCTAATTCCCTTCTGCTTAGGCAAAAAACTCTTGTTTAACCTCTTCAACAAACATTCAAGCACCCAGTGTCATGAATTTTATTAATTATGAGCTTTGGGGTCAGAGAGGGGGCTCTGTGTGAAATTAGAATAGTGATATTATCAACTCATTTTTCATCTTGAAAATGAGAACAGTAATGCCTTCAGCACAAATTTGATAGTGAATATTAAACATGTAAAAGACATGGGCATTAGACAGTCAATAAATACGAGTAAGCTTTCTCTTAACTTTTTTAGGGCTTGGTCTAACAGGGAGGGGAAGAAATGTTCAAATTCTTTAGCAATCAGAAACATGCAAAATACAACATTTTGGACATTACATCATCTTTCATGTCCATTATATAATACCAAATTTTGGCAAAGAGTGCTTAAACAGGAACCTTCTACACTGTGAGGGAGAGAACAAACTGGAGCGGCCATTTGGAAAAGCATTCTGTCAATCTTTGTGAAACTGAATATATATATACACATATATATACACATATAAATGTGTATATATATGTGTGTGTGTGTACATATATATATGTAAATATATATATATGACAACCAGACATCCCAACCTTGGATATACATCCCAGAGATATTCTTATGTAAGTCCATAAAGAAAGCAAAATGAGAATAATTATTGCAGTGTCATGTATTACAATGGGAAGCTGAATGTCCCCAGTGCCCATCATAAATAAAACAGAGTGGGTATATTCTGTGGAATTCTATGCAACTATTAAAAGGTACAAACAACAAATGTACATAGAACAAACACAGTTTAAGAAAAAGAAACCTGTAAATATCCTTTAAATAAATTGAATACACATACAAATAAGACTAAATATTTTATAAGAGAATACACAAATTTACGGTCATGTACCATGGGGCATATGGAGAGGAAAGGGGGGCAGGGACTTAATGGTAAAGGGGAGAAAAATCTAAAAGGTCCACTATAGAGACTAGTGATAAGGACAGTATGCCATAAACTGAAGGGAATGATTAACTCAACTCTGCATTTGAAGTTCAGCAAACAGAAATAGAAAGAAATAGAATTGTAAAGTTGTGTGTGCATCTGTGCATGCACAAGCATGTCTATGTGTATGTGTGCACATATGCATGCTTTGATAGAAGAATTTTTTTTTCTAAAGTTATTCAACAATTTCAATTATGGTTATAGTTACATTTGGAGGGAGGTTGGGGGTTGACCAGGACAAGGAGAAGGGAGACTTTTCATTTTATACTTTCTGCATTATTTGAATTTTTACCTTATGCCAGTATGACATCCATTTGAATAATTGTTTTTTTGAAAAAAAAATTAACTTCTTAATTCCTGTCTTCCAATTTAATCTCCAATTATATATTTTCCACATTGGTATTGGAACATTTTTAAAATGTTCCTGCCATCCTCTGATGTTTCCACTTAAAAGCCCTCCAATGGCTCCTATTTCCTAGGAAACAACTTCCAACTCTCTAATTCAGAGTGGAAAAACTTTTGGAATGCGACTGATATTCTCTACACTTCAGCCATTTTAAGCCAGTAAACCCTTTACTTTTGGAAAAATTGGAGACTCAACTGTTTCCACACTGTCAGTTACCATTACATTCTACGTTTTGGCTCATGCTGTGTTCTCTGTACAGAATATTATCCCCTGGTTTTACTGTCAAATGAATTCCTATATATCCATCAAGGACCACATCATATTTTCCCTTCTCTGGATTTATATCTGGCTCCCTGCCTACCTAAGTAGGTACGATTACTTGATCCCACATTTATTTTCCTGTCATGTTTTATAAAAATTTCAACTGAAGTCCAGTCAACTCAATGACCTGGTGCTGTTTGTTGTCATGTCTGTCTCCCTGGCTAGAATGTGAGGTTGTTTTTCTACTAAATGCTGAAATCTTAATACCTTGCATAATGTCTGGTGCATACATATTATGTGCCATGAGTGTTTGTTGAACTAAATTAGATATTGTATTCTCTGGGTATGCCTTTAAATAAATTGTTAAATCATCAGTCCAAGCCAGGTACAGAGCTAAACCAAGCTAAACAAACAAACAAGCTAAACCAATCTATCCTAAATGTAAATGTCAAAAGACTTTAATGAGCCTTCCAGTTCTGGAAAAGAAAGTATAGACTCACTTTTCTCTGTTCCTCTCCTCCAAGTACAACTCAAAACCCTGGAAATAATCTAACAGTCAATCATAAAAGAACTCTAAAAAGAGAAGAGAAAGACAGAATGATGAGGGACTAAGGCCCTGAGGAATGACATGGTAGTGAGTATACTGGATTTTCCTTTTATCTGCCATATGTATTCCAAACTGCTTAAGAAACTTTTAACCCAGAATCTCCAATAGGCATAGATAAAATAAAGAAAAGGCCCAAGAAAAGTCTGTTCTCTCTAGCTGAGGAATGAGGAAAGGAGCAGATGGGCAGGACAGTATCTTTTGTTTATCAGCCCTATGCTATCCAAACACCATGAACTGCCCACCACTTGTGAGCCAGCAGAGGCTGAGTGGGGAGTCCCATCTTCTGTTGCCATCACAAGAGCAGGCAGGCCAGGGTAAATACCTTCCTCCCATACTGGTGGTGCCAGTAGAGACCAGGTAGAGAATTTGATATTCTACTTCCCACCAAGCAACAGCAAGTCATCCAGAGCAGCACCCCCAAATATTCCAGCTTAATAGGAGAGACAGATTGTGAAGGTATGACCTTCCCAGCACCCAAAGCCTTCCAGACTAGAGAGTGAGGGCAAGATCAAGGAGAGGAGAGAACTGGAGAAAGGGATTCCTACAGGCTACACAAGAAGGTCTAACCAAGTCAGACATGAATCAACACACAAGAAGGTTCGAGAATTGAACTAGAGCTTGAAATTCCATGCGGATTTTCAGAATGGTCTCATAGTGTTAGCACCTGACATTAAGATTTTAATTGCTGAGGCATCCACCTCAGAAGACATCAATCCTGAATGACCATATTGCCAGCTATGTGACACAGCTACTAGCAAAACAAATGGATAAGGAATAAGGCTGCCCCCTCCCCACCTGAAATGCCCTTTCAGAAAGCCTAGATAACTAACTAGACCTAGATAACTAACTGCTTGAGTAATCTCACTTCTTCCTTCCCACAACCTAATTCCTGTTCTTATGCTTTAAATTAGCCAATAAAAAGTAAACTTTCAAAACTTTAAAAAACCCACCCTTGGACCCTTATAATAAAGGCAGAGTTCCAGGTCCATTCTTCCTCACTCTCTCCCTCTTTCTCTCCTTCTCTCTCTGTCTCCTTCTCTCTCTATCTGCAACCTCACTGTGTGGCCCTCAGGCATGCTTGACACCCTCCAGGACCTGTGAGTAATAAATCTTGTACCTTAAAGTTCTCTGATGATTTTTGCTAAAATGCATCCTGCAATTATAATAAGAATCACAAGGACTAGTCTAGTCACAACATTGACCCTAGGGGAAAATTTCTGTGGGGCCTTGCTATAAGGAATACAAGACTAGGTGGGTGCCCCAGACATTCCTAGCCAGTTAGTATCATTATCAATAGGCTGAGATCAATTGAGCAGACCTCTAAGGAGAACAAACATGAACCAATCAGAACCTCAAGGGCTCTGAAAACTAAGATGTTATTGGCATCACAACTCACAGAAGCAAGACACAATGTGTGTACTAAACCTAAAGAGGCTAACTTTCTGCTAAAATAAAAGATACAAATAAGAAGAACCAGGAAAATCACAACTTGAATAATAAAAGACAGTTTAGAAATGTCAATGCAGAGATAACTAAATATTAGAATTAACAAGCAAAGACATTAAAGTATCCATTATAAAAATACTCCACAAAAATTACAGATTCTCCTGAAACCAATGAAAAAGAAAAAGAAAAACAAAACAAAACAAAAAATTAAAAAGGGGAACCAAATGGAAACTATAGACATGAAAATAGTATAATAGGTTTCCTCATAAAACTTTACTAGGGTAGAAACAGCAAAGGAAAAAAAATCACTGAACTTGAGGACCAATCAATAGCATTTACCCAGCTGGAACAATAGAGAGAAAGTAGACTAGAAGAAATGAACAGAACTTCAGAGACCCGTGGAACCGCAACAAGATAGTTTACATTTATGTTATCAGAGTACCAGAATGATAGGGGGAAAAAATGTGAAGCTAAAAAATACTCACACAAATAATAGCCAAAAGTTTCCCCAGTCTGTGAAAAACCTAAACCTACAAATTTAAGAAGTTGAGGGAATTCCAAACACTCAAAGAAATCTATGTCACACATCCACACTTCATAATCAAACTTCTAATAATCAAAGAAAGAAAACCTCTTGAAAGCAGCTAGAATGAAATGCCATATACACGAGAATACTGATCCAAATGACGGTGGAGACTTCATCTGAAAGTATGCCGCCATAAATAAGTGACAAAACGTATTTCAGACGAGATCGGGCGCGTTCAGGGTGGTATGGCCGTAGACGCCAAAACGTATTTCAAATGCTGAAAGAATAGAACCACTAACTTTGAATTTTATTTCCACCAAAAATATTCTTTAGCAATGAAGAGGAAATAAAGGCATTCTCAGATGCAGGAAAGCTTAGAGAATTTGTTATCAGCAAATAAGAATGGCTACAAGTCCTCCAAACAGAAAAGAAACATAACAGAAGAGACTTGAACATTTGAAAAGAAAGAAAGGTCAGTGGAATGGGTAAAAGCAGGAGTAAATAAAATAGGCTATTCTGCTCTTTATGAGCTTTTAGAGCTATCTTTTATGGTTGATGAAAATAAAATACTATCCAATGTGATGTGCGATGTATGTAGAGGAAATACTTAAAACATTATTTTTAAGTCCTATTTTTTAAAGTTTTTTATTTTAATTCCAGTGTAGTTAACATAGAGTATTATATTAGTTTTAGGTGTGCAATATAGTATTTCAACAATTCTACACATTATTCAGTGCTCATCACAGTAAGAACACTCCTCAATCCTCATCACATCCATTCTCCCCCACCCACACCACTAACCATCTATTTGTTCTCTATGTTGAGAGTCTGTTTCTTGGTTTACCTCTCTCTTCCTTTGTTTGTTTTGTTTTTTAATTTTTTATTTAAATTCAATTATCAAACATATAATACATCATTAGTTTTTTATGTAATGTTCAATGATTCATTAGCTGTGTATAACACCCAGTACTCATCACATCACATGTCCTTAATGCCCATCACCCAGTTACCGCATCCCCTAACCTATCTCCATTTCCACAACCCTAAATTTGTTTCCCAGAGTCAAGAGAGTTTCTTATGGTTTGTCTCCCTCTCTGATTGCTTCCCATTCAGTTTTCCCTCCCTGTCCCTGTGATCCTCTGCACTATTCCTTATATTCCACATACAAGTGAAACCACAGAATAACTGTCTTTCATTGATTAATTTATTTCATTTAGCATAATACCCTCCAGTTCCATCCATGTCAATGTAAGTGGTGGTATCTATCCTTTCTGATGGCTGAGTAATATTCCATTGTACATATGAACCACATCTTCTTTATCCATCCACCTGTTGAACGATATCTTATTTCCTTCCATAGTTTAGCTACTGTGGACATTGCTGCTATAAACATTGGGGTATAAGTGCCCCCTCTTTTTCCACTACATCTGTATCTTTGAGGTAAATACCCAATAGTGCAATTACTGGGTTGTAGGGTAGCTCTATTTTTAAATTCTTGAGGAACCTCCATACTGTTTTCCAGAGTGGCTTTATCAGCTTGCATTCCCTTTCTCCACATCCTTGCCAACATTTGTTGTTCCTTGTCTAGCCATTTTAGCCATTCTAGCTGGTGTAAGGTGGCATCTCATTGGAGTTTTGATTCGCATTTCTCTGATGGCAATGATATGGAGCATTTTCTCATGTGTCTGTTGGCCATTTTTTGTTTCCTTTGTAGAAGTGTCTATTCATATCTTCTGCCCATTTCTTGACTGGATTATTTGTTTTTTTGGTGTTGGGTTTGATTTGTTTTGTTTCTTAAATTCCACGTATGAGTGAAATCATATGGGATTTGTCTTTCTTTGACTGACTTATTTCACTCAGCATTATACTCTCTAGATTCATTCATGTTGTAAATGGCAAGATTTCATTATTTTTTATGGCTAAATAATGTTTCTATATATATCATACCTTCCTTAGCCATTCATTTACTGATGGTTACTTGGGCCTCTGTAATTTGGCTATTGTAAATAATATACATAGGATTGAATATATCCTTTTGGATTAGCATTTTTGTATTTTGGGGATAAAGACCCCATGATATGATTACTGGATTGTAGGGTAGTTCTATTTTTAAATTTCTGAGGAACCTTTGTTTTCCCAAGTGAATTCAACAATTTGCATTCCCACCAACAGCACAGTTCCTTTTTCTTCACATCCTTGCTAATACCTATAGTTTCTTGTGCTTTTGATTTTAGCACTCTGACAGTTTTGAGGTGGTATCTCATTGTAAATTTGATTTGCATTTCCCTAATGATAGTAATGTTGAGCATGGTTTCATGCATCTGTAGTATCTGTTGGCCATCAGGAGGTCTTCCTTGGAGAAATGTCTGTTCATGTCTTCTGCCCATTTTTAATTGGATTATTTGTTTTCTGGGTATTGGGTTGTAACAAAGGGGATAAAAGAACTTTACTCTGTAAACTATAAAACACTGATGAAAAAAATTGAAGACAACATAAACAAATGGAAAGATATTCCATGCTCATGGATGAGAAGAAGAGTATTGTTAAAATATTTATACTATTCTGGGATGTCTGGGTGGCTCAGTTGGTTAAGCAGCTGCCTTCAGCTCAGGTCATGATCCCAGCGTCCTGGGATCGAGTCCCACATCGGGCTCCTTGCTTCGCAGGGAGCCTGCTTCTCCCTCTGACTCTGCCTTCCACTCTGTCTGCCTATGCTCGCTCTCGCTCGCTCTCTCTCTGACAAATAAATAAATAAAATCTTTAAAAAATAAAAAATAAAATAAAATATTTATACTATTCAAAGCAATGTACATATTTAATACAATTGCTATCAAAATACAAACAGTATTTTTTTATAGAACTAGAACATGTCCTCTCGTGTTCTATAGAACTAGAACTGTCCTCTAAAAATGTTCTCTCATATAATTTGTATGGAACAAAGACTCCAAATAGCCAAAACAACCTTGAAAAAGGAAAATAAATTGAAGTATCACAATTCAGATTTCAAGCTATACTACAAAGCTGTAGTAATGAAAACAGCATGGTACTGGCACAAAAACAGATACATGATCAACAGAACAGGATAGAAAGCCCAGAAAGAAACCCATGATCATATTGTCAATTAATCTTCAATAAAGGGGGCAAAAATATGCAATGGGAAAAAGACTGTCTCTTCAACAAATTGTTTTGGAAAAACTGGAGAGCTACATGCAAAAGAATAAAGTCAGACCACTTTCTTATACCATATACAAAAATAAACTCAAAATGGATTAAAGACCTAAATGTAAAATCCAAAACCATAAATATCCTAGAAGAAAGCACAGGCAATCAGAGATCAATAAAGTGGGGAAGAAAGCATGGTCCGACTGTATGCTGTCTACAAGAAATTCACTACGAACATGGAATAGTAGGTTGAAAGTGAAGGGATAGAAAAACACACAGCATGTAAGCATTAAAGAAAATCAGAGGAGGCTACATTAATATATTCAGAGCAAAGAAAGTTATTATAGACAAAGAGTATCATGACCTAATAATAAAGAGGCCAATTCACTTAGCAATCCTGTTTGTGTATGAACCAACAACAAAACATCAAAATACCTGAAGCAAAAACTAAAGCACTGAAAGGAAAAAAATTTTAGGCTCCTGACTGATGAGTGAGGATCAAATCCCAGAAAGAGTAAAGCAAAACTACAACAATCTCTCAAGAACTTCTCCTTGACAGGAGTCTTCTGTATTGAATGCAAAATATATTTTAAGGATCTGCCATTTTCCTGAATTAGATAAAAAAGAGCAGTTCCCCAAAATAGGAAGAAGGTGGGGGTTTTTTTGTTTGTTTATCATGATGGAGAAAAATGTCCTCTCATATAGCTACTGGTATTTTGCAAAGAATCACACTGTATTACTGTTTACATGATTGTACAATAAATATTGGTGAGTAACTCAAGAGCACTGTTACTTTAAGGTAAAGAAAAAGGCATGGCTTTGGAAGAAACATCATACACAGTTCATTTTTAGGGAGCCCTCAAGCATCCGG
This sequence comes from Mustela nivalis, assembly GCF_964662115.1. Classification (NCBI taxonomy): domain Eukaryota; kingdom Metazoa; phylum Chordata; class Mammalia; order Carnivora; family Mustelidae; genus Mustela; species Mustela nivalis. Next base: position 159,300,206 of record NC_139023.1, on the reverse strand, counting down.
ACTCCTATTGCTCTGCTTCAGCCCAGATATGATCTGGCTGTTACCAGAAGCTAACTATTGTGAAACGATATTTCTCCTGGCCCATTGTTTATTGGCTTTGGATGATAGCATCACTTGACTTATTAATTGTAGTTTCTACCACTCACATAATCAAAAAACTTCTACTTCGGCTAAGATGTGATAACAGGAACCAGATTTACCCTGCCATTTCAAACAATCAAACAAAAATTTTAAAGGACAAAATACAGAAAAACTTTTAAAGACACTATACCTCAGGCAACAAAGACAGTGATCTTGGAGAAATGGAAAACAAATGAGATAAGCCTCTGACTGGCCCAGCTTATTGTCTCAAGAGTTTCTAGGCCACAGTGGAGGGAACAAGAAGTCAAGGTAGAGGCCAGTGGACTCCCTCAGTTGAGTAGGCAGAACTAAAACTCTGGGGAAACAAGCCAACTAGCACTGTCAGGAGAGAGTACCAAGGAGGAAACACTACACAAGAAGAAGCCCAGAGATCTGCAGAGTCCTACTGGATTATTCATCATTCCATTGCATGTCTATGAAGAAATTACCCAAGGCCAAGAGGACGAACTCTTTGAAGGATTAGAGAAAAGCACCATCCAGTGATCATACAGGTCAGATGATAGTTTTGGTTATCACCAGACAGATTGGAAAATCTCATCATTCATGGAGCACTGGATAGAGTGAGTGCTTGGAATAATTTTTGCCTCAGCGGGGAATTTTGCTACTCTGATCCCATCAAAAATTTTTAAAAGCAAAAATACAAAGATTTAAGCTGTTTCCAAGTAACTTAACTGCATGCCAAAACAAAGGTAAAGAATATTAGAGTGATACAAAATTATCCAGCACCCAATGAGGTAAAATTCCTAATGCCAGAACCAATTAAAATCATCAGTCATGCAAGGAAGCAAAAAATTATATAACCCATAGTGGGATGGCTAAGAATACCATCCTCTTCATCTCACCACACATGCCTCTCCCACATAACCGGGGCAACTGGCATTCATTGTTATTCAAATGAAATAGTTAAATTGGCATTTATGTTATGATTGAAATGTTTGGTTTGGTTTCGGGTTTGTGTGAATTTAAGATCTCCTCTTTAGGATGACAAGATCCCAACACTTCCTCAAGGTCAGTGGTTGCTATCAATTCAACATCTATTTCAGCATTTTAAAAATAAATGCAAACATGCATTTCCCCCCCACCAGCAGATTGAAGGTCAAAGTCTTATTCTTGTCAAGTCCTAATCAGAAGATCTCAGCTCAGAGAAGTGAAAATTATGATACGCTTGAAAGGTTCTGAGACAGCAGCTTGTTGTATTTGAAGAACTCGTGTAGGTAAGCACAAAATGAACAAGGAGAACAGTTGAAATTTGCCTGTGATTATGCTTACCTTGCCCAGCTGTTGAGAATGGCCAAGTGTAAAGTCAATGCTGACCCTGCATTCTGCAGATTGATAGTGTCAATAATCAGATTACCTCCTGCACAAATTGGTTTTTGCTGAAACCAGTACTTAAGAAAATGCAGAAAGGAAAGCCCAGGTACTACATTGGCCATGACTTGAAAGTCCTCTGTGAACATTTAATTTACGTCTTTGATTGTGACATAAGACATCAGTTTTTCATTCTCACTCTTTGCATGACCTTGAGCAAGACATGAAATATCTTTTGGCTTGTGTGAAGAGATGCAAAGATGGAACGAAATCTATTTTCCATTAATCTTTTTCAGAGAGAATAATAAAATAAGATTGTGTACTCAGAGTTTTCCTTTGAAAGGTCTTTGACAGATATATAATACATTATTGTTTTTGGAACCAACCCCAGCCTGTGCCTTGTAAACAGAGGTACTCAATCAATACCTTTGGTTGATAGATTGGTTCAGGAAGTACATATGTCCATGTGAGAAATCTACAATCAGAAATAGCCCCAATAAAATGAACTTGGCAGAATCTCTGAAGTGTGCAGATGTAAATGCCTTCTCTCTTCTGAGCCAAGTGAGAGACACTGAAGGGACAAAGAAAATTATGAAGATACAATATATCTAAAATCCAAGTAGTCCCTGCAAAATATGTAAATCCAGTGACATAAAGTACCCAAAAGAAGTAGTGACACTAACAGATTTATGAAATACAAAATTACATTTATTGGGAAGAATCTAGAATTCCATAACAGATAGCACATACAAGGAATTCCTCTGTTAGCTAACTCCCCCAAACTCGGGAATTACTACCTATTTTGCATATGGTGGTTTGTTCTACTAGTCCAGGTTTTTCCAGAAAAAAATATGATACAAAAACTTATTAGACATAGAGTCTGGGAAATTTTTCCAGCAAAACACACTCTTTATGTATGGCTATAATGAACCACAGTTCATTAAGCACTACATATTAAGGGAGAAAAAGATTTGATCATTTTAAATTTCAAAGTTTAGAGAGATTTTAAGAAAATTATTGCCTGAGTTGTATTGTTATCTCACTAGAATTAGGAAAAAAACTTACTTTGCCAGTGTTATCTGCACTATTTCCAATATTTGCTCCAAATTCTAGTCCTCCAACTGAGCACAGTCCTTCTCATCCTGTGTACCCCTGCTATGTTAGTGATAATCTTCTAGTATTACTTTAGGATGTTTGGTAGGCACATACATTGATAGTTCTGATGATCTAGATTGCAAGATCTAGAAGGAATTTCATATTGGGAACCAAAATCAGCAGAAATCATTGTATTTGATAAACTTAGAACCATTCTTTATCACTTAAAAAATAGGAGCTTGGAAATATTGAGAAGAAGACCAAGCAGGGGGTGAGAGTGGAAAAATCTGCTTTAGGGCTTCCAGCATCTTATGTGAAAAAGACAAGTATTCTAAAAGATGTGGGGGAAAAAATGAAAGGATAGAAGCAGATAGACAAATTCATTTTGCTATATAATCTTCACTAAGATTTAAAGGCATTTTAATTTGGGTAAATACAGCATGATTTAGAGAACAAGGGATCAGAAAATCACAGGCTGTCTCAGAGTGGATCTTTAGATAAGATTCTGTATCATAATCTAAGATATATTAGAGGAGATAGCCCCTTAGCTAGAAGAGGTGTCATATGACTATAAACTCAGGTCTGCCAGACCGACACAAGCACACTCAGGCTGCCCTCCAAGCCGTAGGAGGCAAGGGCTGCAGAAATCTGGATGACTGTTTGAAGGGGGAACAGAGGAGGAATGTTCCTTGCCAAAACTATTGAATTCCTAGTAACCTAAGGATGGGGTTGATTTCCAGGAAGTCAACCACATAATTAGAGAGGGTTTGAGGGTTTCAGTAGTCACCTGGGCTAAACAGAAGAGATATGCTCCTTGACAAAACTATTGAAACCCTCTAAGAACAGGGTAAACCCAGAGGCTGACCTTGTAGCTCCAAAGATAAAGAACAGATTGATGCCATTTAAGTGGGGAGAAAATTCTCAGGCAGCCAGACATTGATAAATGATTTTTAACTGTGATCCCAAAACAACAGAAATGCATGAAATGGGTGCTGGCAGCATCTAGAGACAAGGAACACAGTACTTGCATTAATCAATCCATCCCTGTTACTACAGGAGACATGATTCATAAGATTGTGTGCTGCATCAAGAAAAACAGCCAGATGCTATAAAAAGGGCACTGTACTTGAAGTCAGGAGCTCTAGGAAGTACCTTCAAACAGTAGTCAATTATCATAAGGTTTCACTTACTTGTGGAGCATAAAAAATAACATGGAGGACATTGGGAGACGGAGAGGAGAAGTGAGTTGGAGAAAGCAGAGTGGTATACAAACCATGAGAGACTGTGGACTCTGAGAAACAAACTGAAGGTTTTGGAGGGGAGGGTGGCAGAGAGAGGGTAAGCCTGGTGGGGGGTATTAAGGAAGACACTTGTTGCATGGAGCACTGGTGTGGTGCATAAACAATGAATTTTGGAACACACACACACACACACACAAAATTATATTTTTTTAAAAAAAGCAAAAAACAGTACTGAGCCTCTACTAATTTCCAGATGTTATGTTAAGTGGTTGACCAGCAGTATTTAAGCAATCCTGCCAGTACCCTTTGTGATAGGCAGCAGTGTGTTAGAGCTGGTTGTACCAGTTTATGAGAGCATTTCTTTGCTCTTTGCATCACTTCCCATGTTCACATTCAGTGACATCACACTGGTAGCTTGAAACTAAGCCATGCTGGGATTATCTGTGTAAGAACAATCAGCAAATGCCACAATTCAGTTTTGTTTTTTTTTTTTCCCTCCAAAGAGCTGGTCATTATTTACCAGCACACTATTGGTGAGAAGTACCATTATTACTCCCTCTTTAAGAATAAGGATACAAGAACTGAAATTAGGAAACCACCCCAAAGCCATTCAGCTGGGTAGTGTTGGAGCCTAAACTCAGTATTAAGTCCCTTTGATTCCAAAGCCCATGCCTGTAACCCATCTGTGCTCAGAAGATCCCTGGTCCAGTGCCAAGTCTGATGTCTTGGAACTCATCTTCAATCTTCTTTGAACTCCAGCCTTCCTCTCAGTAAATTGGATAGCGTAAAAGGAAAGACTGGTGGTTTTATACAATTCCTTTAGTCTATTTGTGTGGCAATCACTCAGATGAATTCAACCCCATCATTTAAACCTTTCAAGAGAGAGACTCAGTGTTGTTGACCTTAATTGACAATTTCTCCAGCATTCTATGCATTTTCTGATGATCACAATACGTTCTCTTGTCAATCAGTATCCTTCTTGTCACCATCCTGTACATGTACCTTTGTGATACTGTGATTTATAACAATAAATATATATTTGGGGGTGCCTGTGTGGCTCAGTGGGTTAAGCCTCTGCCTTCAGCTCCCTCATGATCTCAGATTGCTGGGATCGAGCCCCGCATTCGGCTCTCTGCTCATCAGGGATCCTGCTTCCCCCTCTCTCTCTGCCTGCCTCTCTCCCTACTTGTGATCTCTGTCTGTCAAATAAATAAATAAAATATTTTTTAAAAAGAAGAAATATATATTTTGTCTTCATCCTCATTCCTGGCACAACGCTTGGAATTTCCTAAATGTTGAGATGATAAATATGTGTTTTGTTATGTTAATAGGGTGACTTTGGGGAATTCCTAGTAACCTAAGGATGGGGTTGATTTCCAGGAAGTCAACCACATAATTGCAGAGTTGGCATTTACAGTCTCACTCTTCACCCCTGGGGAGGGGAGAGAAGCTGGCTATTGAGTTCAGTTACCAATAATCAATGATTTAATTAATTATGTGATGTAATAAAGCTTCCATAATGCCCCAAATCACAGGATTTGGAGAGTTTCTAGATTAGTGGAAAGTGCTGGGAGAGTGATGAACTCAGAAAAGGCATGGAAGCTTCATATCCTTTTTCCATAATTCGTCCAATACATCTCCTATCTGGCTGTTTCCAAGTCATATTCTTTTATAATAAACCAGTATTCCAGTGAGCAAAATGCTTCTCTGAGTTCTGTGAACCACTCTAGCAAAATAATCCCTCCTTAGGGAATTTTTTGTGGAACATCCAATCTATAGATGGTAGTTCAGAAGCCCAAGTGACAACCTGGACTTGCAGATGGAGTCTGAAGAGGGTGCAGTCCTTTAGGACCACCCCGTTAACGTGGGAAGCCTGACATTAACTCCAGGCAGATAGTGTCAGAATTGAGTTAATTGCTTCATGGTGTGAAAAAAGCATACTTACTGGAACTGGTGTCAGTATCAGAATTTTTCATCTTTCATGTCCTGGCTCATCTTCTTGCACTCTGAGCCAACATATATTTTGACTGGGACAAAAGACAGATTTAAGATAATTTGAGACATTTGGATATTTTGAGAGAGAGGTATTACCCAAGTGGAAGACCTCAGTGGGAGCCACATGACAGTAAAAGGACGTAAGATGCTACTGTTTGTTTAAGATACTAGTAGAGTGCCTTAGTTGTGAGTGAGCATTCAGAATATGTCTTTGAAACAAATAAATGGTTGAAAGAAAAAAATTCCAATGTCTAGCCATTAAAATTCATTCTTTAAAGGAAAAATTCTAAGGCAAGTATTATTCCTCTGGCTAAGGGAACCACATTTTGCATTCAAAGAATTTAATCTTGCTACAGTGAAAACCTTAATGGAAATGAAGGGGAAAAAAGCTATATCCTAGAACAATCTCTCTCTCTCTCTTTCTCTCTCTCTCTCATTTATTTATTCGTTTATCATGCTATGCTAGCCACCATACAGGACATCATTAGTTTTTGATGTAGTGTTCCATGATTCATTGTTTGCATATAACACCCAATGCTCCATGCAATCAGTGCCCTCCCTAATACTCATCACTGGGCTCACCCATCCATTCATCCCCTTCTACTCTAAAGCCTTCTGTTTGTTTCCCAGAGTCCATAGTCTCTCATGGTTTGTCTCCCCCTCTAACTCCCCCCCTTTTATTTTTCCCTTCCTTCTCCATATGTCCTCCATGCTATTCCTTATGTTCCACAAATAAGTGAAACCATATGATGATTGAATTTCTCTGCTTGACTTATTTCACTTAGCATAATCTCCTCTAGTTTTATCCATGTTGATACAAAACTTGGGTATTCATCCTTTCTGATGGCTGAGTATTATTCCATTGTATATATGGACCACATCTTTTTCATTCATTCATCTAAAACCATTCTCAATGGAATGCTTGATCTTTGAGTTCCTCCTATCACCTTGTGATCTTGGGAGTTTTCTTCTGTCAGGGGATTCTCTGCTGAGGACACAATTGGTGTGAAATAGTTTAACAGATGGCAATATTTCTGAGTCATAAACAAGAAGATAATACAGGTAGAGTCATTTAGAGATACCATCAACCATGTATAACCATTCATATTTGCTGCTGTTCACTCTTTCCTTAAAAGAGTGCAGAGTACACTTGTGTATGCCATAAACATATGTCACTATTCCATGCTTCAGTGCTTGGGAGCTCAATCCCATGCCTAAGCAGATGAAAGGAGTCTTTATTTCATGAAAGCTTTACTTCTTTCCTGATTCTTTGTCTTCCTCCTTCCTTCTTTTTGGTGAATATTCTACCTCCCCTAGTCAAATATAATTTTCTTCCTTATTTCTTCTCATTAGAACCCCATGAGTCGCTGTTTTTCTCAAAATGTACCTTCACTCACCAGAGTACTCTTAAGAGCATGATTAACATTCCTTTGCTATGATTATGCAATTAGCGCATGTTCTTCACAAAATGTTTAAAACTGTAGAGAAGCTGACCAAAGAAGAATTTAAGATTATCTCTATCTTCTACACAAAAGACTTCCACTGTTAATATTCTATAATATTCTATATTGAGTCTACATTTTTTTCTAGCTTAACATGCATTTAGGTCAAAGATTTCAACGAATTGTTCTCAACCAGGGGTGATTTTGCTATACTACTACCTTGTCCTCCACCCTTATCTCAAATGTTATCTCCAGACGACATCTGGAGACATTTTTGATTGCCACAATTTGGAGAAGGATGCATCTAGTGGGTAGCAACCAGGAATGCTTCTGAACACTCAACAATGCACAGGACAGACTCCCACAACAAAAAGTTATCCAACCCAAAGTATTAGGACTGTTAAAACAAAGCCTATGTATTCTAGGGTTTCCCACACCCTCTATATTTTTGGGACCTCTGATACTCTAAATTTTCTGGTTTATCCTTTATTTGTCTTCCTCTTATAGTCCAATAAATTACCATTCACACAGATTTGTCAGGCAATTAGCGACACACACAAGTAAATGAAGAACTTGTTCCTTTTCTGTCTCTGCTATAGTCTTGTGTCTCTCTCCAGCTGTGATTAGAAAATGTGATTTTGATTTTTTCTTCCTTGTTAGTTCTCTCTCCTGACCTCTCTCCCTCCTTGTTTCTTTTACACACACAAAGTTGTTTGTGTACCTAAATGCTTTGAATGGATCTTTTCTACATTTTATTATGAACTCATTTATTCTTCACATCCACTGAAGGATTTGGTCTTCAAGATGAATTAACAAAAACAGATGGCATCTTTAGAGAGGAGGAGTTTTGCTATGAGGACTAAGGGGAAGGAGATGCTCAAGAATTGCTCTGGGTACCAGGGATAATGAAGAAGGCACTGAGATTGTTGGGAAAGTGAAGGGATGGTCCCCAGCTCACCTAGTTCTAGACACATAGCATCAATCAGAGGGACATGGCACAATGTCAACAAGACTTCCCTTTTCAAATGTCTAGAAGGGACAGTGTCAATAATGGTCCATAAAGCTAAGCCACTGTGATAAATTCAGAAGCATTGTGTACACTGTGGAATTCCTTCCTATTAATGAAATATCCTCCTATTCTGAATATAAAATGCTTCCAAGGAGTGCTGGGTACTGTGTAGATCTCTGAGGTAGCCTGGGTAGATGTTTGAGCTAAAAAAAAAAAGTTATCTTCTGTCCTATTCTTTTATCTATATTACAAGCATCTTGGATACCAAAGGGATAAGTATTCATGAAGAATTAGATCTCCAATAATAATCCAGAATAAATAGTTAAAACTGGACAATCATTATGGTCAATATTTATAGGATTTTATAAACTGCAAAACATTTTCACAAACTTTATGTTACTTACTTTTCACAATCTTGTCAAAACTATGGGCATTTTATTTTACATTAGAATTGGCATTTACCTAACTGCTAACTTAATAGTAATTGACTTTAGGCAAGCCACTTAGCCCCTTTGTTTTTCCATCTGTAAAATTAAGGTAATCGCATCCTTTTTACCTGGTTCTGATAAGGTTCAAATAAGAAAATGTATTAAAAAGAATTTTTTGTCAATAATAAATCATGTTACAAATACAAGTAATTATTTTGTGTATGGGAAACAGAAGCTGTAAAGATTAATGACATGTACAACACAGCAGTGAACCTTAAGGTAAACTATGGATTTGGAGTGATTACAATGTGTCAGAGTAGGCATCATCAACTGTACAAAAGTTACCACTCTGGTGAAGGATGTTGATAATGGGGGAAGATATACAAGTATGGGAGCAGGAAATATTTGGGAAATCTCTCTGTCTTTCCCTCAATTTTGCTGGGAATCTCAAACTGCTCTAAAAAAGTAAGTTAAAAAAAAGATTTAGTGAATTCTTGAACACATCTATTAAGTTCTCTGACATTAGTATATTCTGATATTGGCATATTTTGTTACCAAATTTACTACATGCATATCTCATTTTATTGTGCTTTACTCCATTGTACTTCACAGATTCTCTACAAATCTGCATTTTTTTAAACAAATTTAAGTTTTGTGGCAACCCCACATTAAGTAAGTCTATCAGTGCCATTTTTTAACATTTTCTCCAGTTCATGTCTCTGTGTCACATTTTGATAATTCTCATATATCAAACTTTTTCATTATTACTATGCTTTTTTTAAATTTTTTTAAAGATTTTATTTATTTATTTGTCAGAGAGAGAGGAGCGAGAGTGAGCACAGGCAGACAGAGTGGCAGGCAGAGGCAGAGGAAGAAGCAGGCTCCCTGCCAAGCAAGGAGCCAGATGTGGGACTCGATCCCAAGACGCTGGGATCATGACCTGAGCTGAAGGCAGCTGCTTAACCAACTGAGCCACCCAGGTGTCCCATTACTATGCTTTTTTATGGAGAACTGTGATTAGCGATCTTTGATGTTACTATGGTAATTGTTTTGGGGCCCCACAGACTACATTCATTGGAGATGGTGACTTAACCAGCAAATTGCATGTTCTGGCTACTTTACATAACAGCTGTTTTCTCATCTCTCTTTCCCTTCTCTCTCTTCCTTATTCCCTGAGACACAGTAATATTAAAATTAGACCATTTAATAACGCTATAATAGCCTGGAGATGTTCAAGTGAAAGAATGACTTGCACACCTCTCAGTTTAAGTCAAAATCTAGAAATGATTAAGACAGGCCAAACGCTAGGCATCTTGCATCAAATACAAATGTGGAGATAAAAAATATTCACACAAATAATAACCAAAAATTTCCCCAGTCTCTGAAAAACCTAAACCGACAAATTTACGAAGTTGAAGAAATTCCAAACACTCAAAGAAATCTATGCCAGACATACACATCATAATCAAACTTCTAATAATCAAAGAAAGAAAACCTCTTGAAAGCAGCTAGAATGATCTGAATGATGGTGGAGATCTCATGCGAAAATATGCAGCCAAAAAGTGACAAACATATTTAAAATGCTGAAAGAACAGAACCACAAATTTTGAATTCTATATCCAGTAAAAATACTTTTTAGAAAAAAAGAGGAAATAAAGGCATTCTTAGATGCAGGAAAGCTTAGAGAATTTATTAGCAAATACGAATGGCTATAGGAAGTTCTCCAAACAGAAAAGAAACCTAACAGAAGAGACTTGAACATTTGAAAATGAAGAAAGATCAATGAAAAGGGCAAAAGTAGTAGTAAATAAAATGCACTATTCTTCTCCTCATGAGTTTTTGTAGCTATCTTTTATGTGAACACAAAGGAAAAATTCTTGAAGGAAATTAAAAGTGCCTTCCAGTGAACACACAAATGATAAGAAAACAAACTAACATTATGCTGATATGCAGAAAGTTTTAGTGGTTTAGACAAAAGATCAAACCAATCACAACATTCCGTTAAGCCAAAGCCTACTCCAGAGCAAAGCCCTAACTGTCTTTAATTTTAGGAAGCTGAGAGAGGTGAGGAAGGTGCAGAAGAAAAATTGGAAGTTAGCAGTGGTTGGTTCATGAGGTTTAAGGAAAGAAGCCATCTCCATGACATAAAAGTGCAAGGGGAAGTAGCAAGTGCTGATGTAGAAGTAACAGTAAATTCTCCAACATTTAGCTAGGACAATTAATGAAGGAGGCTACACTGAATAACAGATTTTTTAATGCAATGAAACAGCCATAGAGGAAGATGCCATTATAGGACTTTCATAGACAGAGAGTGGGAAAAGTCAGTGCCTGGCTTCAATGTTTCCAAGGAGAGGCTGACTCTCTTGTTAGGGGATAATGCAGTTGGTGACTTTAAGTGGAAGCCAAGGTTCATTTGCTATTCCAGAAATACCAAAGGCCTTAAGAATTATGCTAATCTACTCTGCCTATACTCCCTAAATGAAAAATCAAAGACTAGAAGATAGCACATCTGTTTACAACATAGTTTATTAAATATTTTAAGCCCACTGTTGAGACTTAATACTCAGGAAAAAAGAAAAGATTCTTTTCCACATACTACTGCTCATTGACAATGTACCTGGTCACACAAAAGTTCTGATGGTTGTATACAGTAAGATAAACATGGTTCTCTTGCCTGCTAATACAACATCCATTTTGTGGCCCATGGGTCAAGGAGTCATTTCAAATGTCATGTCTTATTATTTAAGAAATATATTTTACCATAGATAGTAACTTTTCTGATGGATTTGGGCAAAGTAAACTAAAACCCTCTGGCAAGGATTCATCATTCTAGAAGCCATTATGCACAGTTGCGATTCATGGGAAGAGGTCAAAATATCAACAAGAACAGGACCTTGGAAGAAGTGGATTCCAACCCTCATAGTGACTTTGAGGGTTCCAAGGCTTCAGTGGAGGAAGTAACTGTAGATGTGGCAGAAATAGCCAGAGAACTAGAATGAGAAGTGGATCCTAAAGATGGGATTGAATTGCTGCAATCTCATGATAAAACTATGAGAATGAGGAGTTACCTCTTATGGATGAGCAAAGGAAATAGTCTCTTGAGATGGAGTCTACTCCCGGTGAAGATACTGCATAGATAGTGGAAATGACAATTAAAAATATAGAATATTGGGGGAGGAGTCAAGATGGCGGAGAAGTAGCAAGCTGAGACTGCTTCAGCTAGCCGGAGATCAGCTAGATAGCTTATCTAAAGATTGCAAACACCTGAAAATCCATCGGCAGATCGAAGAGAAGAACAACAGCAATTCTGGAAACAGAAAATCAACCACTTTCTGAAAGGTAGGACCGGCGGAGAAGTGAATCCAAAGCGACGGGAAGATAGACCCCGGGGGGAGGGGCCGGCTCCCGGCAAGCAGCGGAGCAACCGCGCACAAAATGAGGACTTTTAAAAGTCTGTTCCGCTGAGGGACATCGCTCCAGAGGCTAAACCGGGGGGAAGCCCATGAGGGGTCAGCGTGGCCTCAGCTCCCGCAGGGTCACAGAAGGATCGGGGGTGTCTGAGTGTCGCAGAGCTTGCAGGTATTGGAACGGGAAAGCCGGCTACAGAGACAGAGCCGACAGTAAGCTCACAGCTCGGTGTTACCTTGAACCGGTCGCAGGCTCGGTGAGCTCGGAGCGCGGCCGGAGGTCAGGCAGACGGGAGTAACTGGACGCTGTTCTCTGAGGGCACACTGAGGAGTGGGGCCCTGGGCTCTCGGCTCCTCCGAGCCGGAGACCAGGAGGCTGCCATTTGTATTCCCGTCCTCCGGAACTCTAGGGAAAGCGCTCAGGGAACAAAAGCTCCTGAAAGCAAACCCTAGCGGATTACTCACCCCGACCCCGGGTAAGGGCGGTGTAATTCCGCCTGGGGCAAAGACACTTGAGAATCACTACAACAGGCCACCCCCCCCCCAGAAGATCAACAAGAAATCCAGCCGAGACCAAGTTCACCTACCAAGGAGTGCGGTTTCAATACCAAGGAGAGCAGCAGAATTCCAGAGGAGGAGAAAGCCAAGCACGGAACTCATGGCTTTTTTCCTGTGATTTTTTTTAGTCTTGCAGTTAATTTAATTTTTTCTTTTTCATTTATTTTTTTTTCTCGCCTTCGGGTAAAATTTTTTTTTTTTTAACTGTTACCTTTTTCGTTTTTAACGATTTTTTACTAGTTTATCTAATATATATATTTTTTCTTTTTTACATTTTTCTTAGGTGTTTTCTTTTATTAAAAATTCTTTTATTTTCTTTTTTTTTTTTTTTTTTTTTTTTGCTTTTTGCTTTTTTTTTCTTTCTTCCTTTTTGAACCTCTTTTTATCCCCTTTCTCCCCACTCACGATTTTGGATCTCTTCTAATTTGGTTAAAGCATATTTTCCTGGGGTTGTTGCCAACCTTTTAGTATTTTACTTGCCCCTTCATTTACTCTTATCTGGACAAAATGACAAGACGTAAAAATTCAACACAAAAAAAAGAACAAGAGGCAGTACCGAAGGCTAGGGAACTAATCAATACAGACATCGGTAATATGTCAAATCTAGAGTTCAGAATGACAATTCTCAAGGTTCTAGCCGGGCTCGAAAAAGGCATGGAAGATATTAGAGAAACCCTCTCGAGAGATATAAAAGCCCTTTCTGGAGAAATAAAAGAACTAAAATCTAACCAAGTTGAAATCAAAAAAGCTATTAATGAGGTGCAATCAAAAAGGGAGGCTCTAACTGCTAGGATAAATGAGGCAGAAGAAAGAATTAGTGATATAGAAGACCAAATGACAGAGAATAAAGAAGCTGAGCAAAAGAGGGACAAACAGCTACTGGACCACGAGTGGAGAATTCGAGAATTAAGTGACACCATAAGACGAAACAACATTAGAATAATTGGGATTCCAGAAGAAGAAGAAAGAGAGAGGGGAGCAGAAGGTATACTGGAGAGAATTATTGGGGAGAATTTCCCCAATATGGCAAAGGGAATGAGCATCAAAATTCAGGAGGTTCAGAGAACGCCCCTCAAAATCAATAAGAATAGGCCCACACCCCGTCACCTAATAGTAAAATTTACAAGTCTCAGTGACAAAGAGAAAATCCTGAAAGCAGCCCGGGAAAAGAAGTCTGTAACATACAATGGTAAAAATATTAGATTGGCAGCAGACTTATCCACAGAGACCTGGCAGGCCAGAAAGAGCTGGCATGATATTTTCAGAGCACTAAACGAGAAAAACATGCAGCCAAGAATACTATATCCAGCTAGGCTATCATTGAAAATAGAAGGAGAGATTAAAAGCTTCCAGGACAAACAAAAACTGAAAGAATTTGCAAATACCAAACCAGCTCTACAGGAAATATTGAAAGGGGTCCTCTAAGCAAAGAGAGAGCCTACAAGTGGTAGATCAGAAAGGAACAGAGACCATATACAGTAACAGTCACGTTACAGGCAATACAATGGCACTAAATTCATATCTCTCAATAGTTACCCTGAATGTGAATGGGCTAAATGCCCCTGTCAAAAGACACAGGGTATCAGAATGGATAAAAAAACAAAACCCATCTATATGTTGCCTCCAAGAAACTCATTTTAAGCCCGAAGACACCTCCAGATTTAAAGTGAGGGGGTGGAAAAGAATTTACCATGCTAATGGACATCAGAAGAAAGCAGGAGTGGCAATCCTTATATCAGATCAATTAGATTTTAAGCCAAAGACTATAATAAGAGATGAGGAAGGACACTATATCATACTCAAAGGGTCTGTCCAACAAGAAGATTTAACAAGTTTAAATATCTATGCCCCCAACGTGGGAGCAGCCAACTATATAAACCAATTAATAACAAAATCAAAGAAACACATCAACAATAATACAATAATAGTAGGGGACTTTAACACTCCCCTCACTGAAATGGACAGGTCATCCAAGCAAAAGATCAGCAAGGAAATAAAGGCCTTAAACGACACACTGGACCAGATGGACATCACAGATATATTCAGAACATTTCATCCCAAAGCAACAGAATACACATTCTTCTCTAGTGCACATGGAACATTCTCCAGAATAGATCACATCCTCGGTCCTAAATCAGGACTCAACCGGTATCAAAAGATTGGGATCATTCCCTGCATATTTTCAGACCACAATGCTCTAAAGCTAGAACTCAACCACAAAAGGAAGTTTGGAAAGAACCCAAATACATGGAGACTAAACAGCATCCTTCTAAAGAATGAATGGGTCAACCGGGAAATTAAAGAAGAATTGAAAAAAATCATGGAAACAAATGATAATGAAAATACAACAGTTCAAAATCTGTGGGACACAATAAAGGCAGTCCTGAGAGGAAAATATATAGCGGTACAAGCCTTTCTCAAGAAACAAGAAAGGTCTCAGGTACACAACCTAACCCTACACCTAAAGGAGCTGGAGAAAGAACAAGAAAGAAACCCTAAGCCCAGCAGGAGAAGAGAAATCATAAAGATCAGAGCAGAAATCAATGAAATAGAAACCAAAAAAACAATAGAACAAATCAACGAAACTAGGAGCTGGTTCTTTGAAAGAATTAATAAAATTGATAAACCCCTGGCCCGACTTATCAAAAAGAAAAGAGAAAGGACCCAAATAAATAAAATCATGAATGAAAGAGGAGAGATCACAACTAACACCAAAGAAATACAAACTATTATAAGAACATACTATGAGCAACTCTACGGCAATAAATTTGACAATCTGGAAGAAATGGATGCATTCCTAGAAACATATAAACTACCACAACTGAACCAGGAAGAAATAGAAAGCCTGAACAGACCCATAACCAGTAAGGAGATTGAGACAGTCATTAAAAATCTCCAAACAAACAAAAGCCCAGGGCCAGACGGCTTCCCGGGGGAATTCTACCAAACATTTAAAGAAGAACTAATTCCTATTCTCCTGAAACTGTTCCTAAAAATAGAAATGGAAGGAAAACTTCCAAACTCATTTTATGAGGCCAGCATCACCTTGATCCCAAAACCAGACAAGGATCCCACCAAAAAAGAGAGCTATAGACTGATATCCTTGATGAACACAGATGCGAAAATACTCAACAAAATACTAGCCAATAGGATTCAACAGTACATTAAAAAGATTATTCACCACGACCAAGTGGGATTTATTCCAGGGCTGCAAGGTTGGTTCAACATCCGCAAATCAGTCAATGTGATACAACACATCAATAAAAGAAAGAACAAGAACCATATGATACTTTCAATAGATGCTGAAAAAGCATTTGACAAAGTACAGCATCCCTTCCTGATCAAAACTCTTCAAAGTGTAGGGATAGAGGGCACATACCTCAATATCATCAAAGCCATCTATGAAAAACCCACCGCAAATATCATTCTCAATGGAGAAAAACTGAAAGCTTTTCCGCTAAGGTCAGGAACACGGCAGGGATGTCCATTATCACCACTGCTATTCAACATAGTACTAGAGGTCCTAGCCTCAGCAATCAGACAACAAAAGGAAATTAAAGGCATCCAAATCGGCAAAGAAGAAGTCAAATTATCACTCTTCGCAGATGATATGATACTATATGTGGAAAACCCAAAAGACTCCACTCCAAAACTGCTAGAACTTATACAGGAATTCAGTAAAGTGTCAGGATATAAAATCAATGCACAGAAATCAGTTGCATTTCTCTACACCAACAGCAAGACAGAAGAAAGAGATATTAAGGAGTCAATCCCATTTACAATTGCATCCAAAACCATAAGATACCTAGGAATAAATCTAACCAAAGAGGCACAGAATCTATACTCAGAAAACTATAAAGTACTCATGAAAGAAATTGAGGAAGACACAAAGAAATGGAAAAATGTTCCATGCTCCTGGATTGGAAGAATAAATATTGTGAAAATGTCTATGCTACCTAAAGCAATCTACAAATTTAATGCAATTCCTATCAAAGTACCATCCATCTTTTTCAAAGAAATGGAACAAATAATGCTAAAATTTATATGGAACCAGAAAAGACCTCGAATAGCCAAAGGGATATTGAAAAAGAAAGCCAACGTTGGTGGCATCACAATTCCGGACTTCAAGCTCTATTACAAAGCTGTCATCATCAAGACAGCACGGTACTGGCACAAAAACAGACACATAGATCAATGGAACAGAATAGAGAGCCCAGAAATAGACCCTCAAATCTATGGTCAACTAATCTTCGACAAAGCAGGAAAGAATGTCCAATGGAAAAAAGACAGCCTCTTCAACAAATGGTGCTGGGAAAATTGGACAGCCACATGCAGAAAAATGAAATTGGACCATTTCCTTACACCACACACAAAAATAGACTCAAAATGGATGAAGGACCTCAATGTGCAAAAGGAATCCATCAAAATCCTTGAGGAGAATACGGGCAGCAAACTCTTCGACCTCTGCCGCAGCAACATCTTCCTAGGAACAACGCAAAAGGCAAGGGAAGCAAGGGCAAAAATGAACTATTGGGATTTCATCAAGATCAAAAGCTTTTGCACAGCAAAGGAAACAGTTAACAAAATCAAAAGACAACTGGCAGAATGGGAGAAGATATTTGCAAACGACATATCAGATAAAGGACTAGTGTCCAGAATCTATAAAGAACCTAGCAAACTCAACACCCAAAGAACAAATAATCCAATCAAGAAATGGGCAGAGGACATGAACAGACATTTCTGCAAAGAAGACATCCAGATGGCCAACAGACACATGAAAAAGTGCTCCATATCACTCGGCATCAGGGAAATACAAATCAAAACCACAATGCGATATCACCTCACACCAGTCAGAATGGCTAAAATCAACAAGTCAGGAAATGACAGATGCTGGCGAGGATGCGGAGAAAGGGGAACCCTCCTACACTGTTGGTGGGAATGCAAGCTGGTGCAGCCACTCTGGAAAACAGCATGGAGGTTCCTCAAAATGTTGAAAATAGAACTGCCCTATGACCCAGCAATTGCACTATTGGGTATTTACCCTAAAGATACAAACGTAGTGATCCAAAGTGGCACGTGCACCCGAATGTTTATAGCAGCAATGTCCACAATAGCCAAACTATGGAAAGAACCTAGATATCCATGAACAGATGAATGGAACAAGAAGATGTGGTATATTTACACAATGGAATACTATGCAGCCATCAAAAGAAATGAAATCTTGCCATTTGCAACAACATGGATGGAACTAGAGCGTATCATGCTTAGTGAAATAAGTCAAGCAGAGAAAGACAACTATCATATGATCTCCCTGATATGAGGAAGTGGTGATGCAACATGGAGGCTTAAGTGGGTACGAGAAGAATAAATGAAACAAGATGGGATTGGGAGGGAGACAAACCATAAGTGACTCTTAATCTCACAAAACAAACTGAGGGTTGCTGGGGGGAGGGGGTTTGGGAGAAGGGGGTGGGATTATGGACATTGGGAGGGCATGTGCTTTGGTGAGTGCTGTGAAGTGTGTAAACCTGGTGATTCACAGACCTGTACCCCTGGGGATAAAAATATATGTTTATAAAAAATTAAAAATTAAAAAAAATATATAGAATATTATATAGATTTAGTTGATAAAACAGCATCAGGGTTTGAGAGTATTGACTTCAATTTTGAAAGTCCTACTCGGGTAAAATGCTATCAAACAGCATTACAAACTATAACAGAGAATTCATTCATGGAAGGAAGAATCAATAAATTTTGCATACTTCACTGCTTTATTTTAAGAATTTACCACAACCACCCAACCTTCAGCAACCACCTATCTGATCAATTAGCAGATATAAGGATCAAGGCAAGCACCCCCTTACCAGCAAAAAGGTACAACTTACTGAAGGTTCAGATGGTGATTAGCATTTTTTTTTGTAAGAAAATAGTTTTAATTGAGGTGTGTACACTGATTTTTTAAGATATAATGCTTCTGCAAACTTAATAGACTATAGTAGAATATAAGCACAATTTTTATATGCACTGGGAAACCAAAAGAACTTCACTTGACTCATTTTATTGTGATATTCACCTTTTTACACTGGTCTGGTGCCAAACCCATAATATCTCTGGTGTATGCCTATACTCATTCCACTCATTCTCTTAATTGCTTTAGGTGATCTCAAACTTAGAATCTCCATAATTTATAGTCTGTTTACATTTTAGCACAATACAATAATACAGTGGTAGTCACAAAAATCTGTAAATGCTAAATAAACACTCTGCCTTCTTGAGTAATACCTGAAATTTAATTATGGAATAAAACACATATTTCTATGAGTATTGTAAGATACCTCTATACTTAGAGGAAATATTGCATGATGGATATGATTTAGAATTCTAAAATCAGACAATTCCAAGTTTAAAACCAGGCTCTGCCTTGATTAAGTTACCTATTAACAGTGAAACTTTCCTTAGCTCCTTATCTGTAAAATGGGGACAGTTATATTTCATAAACTTTTTGTGAGAATTGAAGACATACTGTAGAAAAATAACTAAGTGCTAGACCCAACATATTTTACGTACTCAGTAAATGTTTTCTATTTCTTATTTTATGCCAAATTTCTGAAAACTGGTGTGTGTGTGTGTGTGTGTGTGTGTGTGTATTTTTTTTTAAAGATTTTATTTATTTATTTGACAGAGAGAAATCACAAGCAGACGGAGAGGCAGGCAGAGAGGGAGATAGAGGGAAGCAGGCTCCCTGCTGAGCAGAGAGCCCAACGCGGGACTCGATCCCAGGACCCCGAGATCATGACCTGAGCCGAAGGCAGCGGCTTAATCCACTGAGCCACTCAGGCGTCCTGTGTGTGTGTATTTTGAGCTAATTTTATTTTAGGCAGACAATTTGGTATTATAAGAGAAATATCTATTCCATGTGCTGAAAGCAAAGATTTGCTTAGAGGACAAGAGGGAAAAGTAAGAGTGGAATGGAAAGAAATATCCCCCTTGCATTGGTGCCCAAAGAGATTTATCTCTTTTCAATGAATAAAAAATAAATTTAATAAAAGGTATGAAGTCAATTTTCTCCAACAAGATCCATAAGTGAATAAAAAGAATTCTTTCTTCCAGTTCTGTTCACTATAGACATAGAGTATATCGGTTACATCATGACCTGATTAAAAACACAGTAGTCTCTAAGACAGAAAAGATTTGTCTTGCTCAAAAACCAAGAGACAAATGAAAGTACTTAACATAGAAATAATTAACAGGGATCATTTGAGTTGACCACAAGGTTTTTTAGAAGGAAGATTAGGAGTTTTATTTTTAACTACTAGGAGTGAAAAATAGAAATTAAAAAAAAAAAATTACACCCCTGACTGACCTTAAGTAATTGAAAGGACCTGCTGCTTAATTCCTTTTTGTCACTTACTCCCAAGGGCCTCCACCTCCAAGCCTTCAGGCAAGGGCAATTTTCTGGGGAGAAAAAAAAAAAAAAAAACTGCTTTGTTGCTGGATTGTGTCTTGCCTGTCACAGCATGGGGGGTTGTTTTCCTGCCAGAGCTCAGCAAACACCTGAAAAGAGAAATGTCTTTGGGAAGAGCTGACATCCCAAATTATCAGGCTGTAAGCTCTTTCTTACACCAATCTCCACACATTGTGAGAATAAAGTCAGTCAATGACTCAAAACAAACTTTTCTAAACACTGTTTTTCTCATTACTGTCTCTGCTGGGGAGCTCTATTCTTCAATAACCTGACCTTCTGGTTCAAAGCTTCCAATCAATTCCCCAGTTAAATATTGTCTCTCAGGAATTGAGAACACCATTGAAATTTCAAAGACTGACATTTCTGAACACCTGGGTGAGAAGCTCCTGGTGAGATAAAACAGAAAAATGATAGAGTGGGCTCATCCATATACTGCAAACCTTTGGTATTCAGGAGAAGGACACACAATAATTAATAAGAGTAACAGCTTAATAATTTTGGTCAAGGTTTCTACCTGATGGCCAAATATACTCTTCTTAATGTGATATGCCCAGGTAAGGAGAACTTCTTCAGTCTCCAAAGATTTCATGCTCTTCTCTTTTTATAACCAGAGATAGGTGAGCCTCCATTATGGTTGAGATTTCTCCTTTTCAAGATAGAAAATATTCAATGACAGACTAATGTTTTGGGGGTTGCTCCAGATTTTATATCACCAAAGTCCCAAAAGGTGCATATCTACCTCAAAGAGGAAAACAACAACAACAACAACAGAGCTGGACTTCAGAAATCCCAGTCACATGATTATCAAAGGAGCTTCCTTGCAGAAACAATGATGAGAAATTCAAGTCAGGCAAACACAAGAATCAGAAGCAATTCTCTCTCCTGCTCACATAGCATGTGGAATGCCTTATTTGAGAGGAAAAGCTGGCAGGCTTCTCCCAACACAAGATAAGAAACTAGGAAAATTCATCAGACAACAGAAGCATTTTCTTCCTGAGGAGCACAACAGCATATACAGCATATACATATATAAATAAGTAAGAAAGTAATGAAAAGTTGCAATCAATGTAAGCAAACTCAATGAGAAAGATGGAGATCAGTTACAGAGAATGTAGGGAGGCCACATCCAGACTTTGAGAAAGTGGCATTGTCAAAAAGTAAGATGAGCTCATTCAAGATGGAACAAGGGAAATGGGAAAAGAATTATCTATCAGCAAGTAAAACTAATTGTCCATCAACAAATAAATAAAGAAAATATCATATATAATATGATAATGTAATATTCCATTGTTTTTTGTGTATATACAAACATATGTATATGTATATAATCAATGCTCAATATTGTGTGTGTGTGTGTATATCTATATACAAACAAATACACACACATATATACACATATACATAATGGTATATGTATAATACATAATATTATATATATGTATCACACAATGGAATATTATTCAATCTTTTAAAAAGAAGAAAATCCCATCATTTGCAACAATATTGATAAACCTGGAGACATTACGCCAAGTGAAATAAGTAAGACACAGAAAGAAAAAAACTTCATGACACAATTATATGGAGAATCTAAAAAAGTCAAACTTTTAGATGCAGAAAATAGAATGGTAGCTGCCAGGGTGTGGAGATAAAGGAGATGGGGAGATGTTAGCCAAAGGGTCCAAACTTTCACTTATGCAGTATGAATAAGTTCTGAGGATTTAATGTACAAGGTGACTATAGCTAATAACACTGTATTATACTTGAAACTTGCTAAGAGAATTGATTTTAATTGTTCTTACCACAAAAGCAAAAAATGGTAACAATGTGAGGTAAAGAATATACCCATTAGCTTGACTGTGGTGAACATTTTACAACATACATATATGTCAAAAACATCATGTTGTATACCTTAAATATTAAAAAATTTTTAATTAAGTATATCTCAATGAAGCTGGGGAAAAAAAATTAAAATTGAAGAGGAGTTCAAGATCATAGCAGAGGAAGATCCTGAATTCACTTCTTTCCATGGACACACCAACTTTATAACTACATATGCATCATTTCCCTCTGAAAAAGATACTAAAACTTCCAAAACTAAAAGATTCTATAAGAAAACATGAGCTCTCCCATCAACAGATGAATGGATAAAGAACATGTGGTATACATATACAATGAAATACTACTCAGTCATAAAAAAAAAATGAGCTCTTACCCTTTGTAGCAACATGGATGGACTTCAAAGTATTATGGTAAGCAAAATAAGCAACACAGAAAAACTAATACTAATATTAGTTTAATACTAATATTTTCATATTTAGTACTTAATATTAGTTTAATACTAACTAATATTAATACTAATAATGTGGAATCCAAAAACAAAACAAACAAAACAAAATATAACCTGGACTCATAGATAAAGAAAACATTTTGGTAATTGCCAGAGGGGTGAAGGATGGGAGGTTGAAGGGGATTAAGAAATACAAATTTCCAGTTACACAATAAAAAGTCATGGTGATGCCAGTTAGAAAGGCCAAAATTAACAAGACAGGAAACAACGTGTTGTTTGGATGTGGAGAGGATGTGGAGAAAGGGGAACCCTCTTACACTGTTGGTGGGAAGGCAAGTTGGTGCAGCCTCTTTGGAAAACAGTGTGGAAATTTCTTAAGAAATTAAAAATAGGGGGAGGAGTCAAGATGGCGGAGAAGTAGCAAGCTGAGACTGCTTCAGCTAGCCGGAGATCAGCTAGGTAGCTTATCTAAAGATTGCAAACACCTGAAAATCCATCGGCAGATCGAAGAGAAGAAGAACAGCAATTCTGGAAACAGAAAAACAACCGCTTTCTGAAAGGCAGGACTGGCGGAGAAGTGAATCCAAAGCGACGGGAAGATAGACCCCGGGGGGAGGGGCCGGCTCCCGGCAAGCAGCGGAGCAACCGCGCACAAAATCAGGACTTTTAAAAGTCTGTTCCGCTGAGGGACATCGCTCCAGAGGCTAAACCGGGGCGAAGCCCACGCGGGGTCAGCGTGGCCTCAGGTCCCGCAGGGTCACAGAAGGATCGGGCGTGTCTGAGTGTTGCAGAGCTTGCGGGTATTGGAACGGGAAAGCCGGCTACAGAAACAGAGCCGACAGTAAGCTCACAGCTCGGTGTTACCTTGAACCGATCGCAGGCTCGGTGAGCTCGGAGCGCGGCCGGAGGTCAGGCAGACGGGAATAACTGGGCGCTGTTCTCTGAGGGCGCACTGAGGAGTGGGGCCCTGGGCTCTCGGCTCCTCCGGGCCGGAGACCAGGAGGCCGCCATTTGTGTTCCCGTCCTCCGGAACTCTACGGAAAGCGCTCAGGGAACAAAAGCTCCTGAAAGCAAACCCGAGCGGATTACTCACCCCGGCCCCAGGTAAGGGAGGGGTAATTCCGCCTGGGGCAAAGACACTTGAGAATCACTACAACAGGCCCCTCCCCTAGAGGATCAACAAGAAATCCAGCCGAGACCAAGTTCACCTACCAAGGAGTGCGGTTTCAATACCAAGGAGAGCAGCAGAATTCCAGAGGAGGAGAAAGCCAAGCACGGAACTCATGGCTTTTTTCCTGTGATTTTTTTTTAGTCTTGCAGTTAATTTAATTTTTTCTTTTTCATTTTTTTTTTTCTTTTTCTTCTCACCTTCGGGTAAAAAAAATTTTTTTTTAACTGTTACCTTTTTCTTTTTTAACGATTTTTTACTAGTTTATCTAATATATATATTTTATCTTTTTTACATTTTTCTCAGGTGTTTTCTTTTTTAAAAAAAATTTTCTTTTCTTTTCTTTTTTTTTTCTTTCTTTCTTTTTGAACCTCTTTTTATCCCCTTTCTCCCCACTCACGATTTTGGATCTCTTCTAATTTAGTTAAAGCATATTTTCCTGGGGTTGTTGCCACCCTTTTAGTATTTTACTTGCCCCTTCATTTACTCTTATCTGGCCAAAATGACAAGACGTAAAAATTCAACGCAAAAAAAAGAACAAGAGGCAGTACCGAAGGCTAGGGACCTAATCAATACAGACATCGGTAATATGTCAGATCTAGAGTTCAGAATGACAATTCTCAAGGTTCTAGCCGGGCTCGAAAAAGGCATGGAAGATATTAGAGAAACCCTCTCGAGAGATATAAAAGCCCTTTCTGGAGAAATAAAAGAACTAAAATCTAACCAAGTTGAAATCAAAAAAGCTATTAATGAGGTGCAATCAAAAATGGAGGCTCTCACTGCTAGGATAAATGAGGCAGAAGAAACAATTAGTGATATAGAAGACCAAATGACAGAGAATAAAGAAGCTGAGCAAAAGAGGGACAAACAGCTACTGGACCACGAGGGGAGAATTCGAGAATTAAGTGACACCATAAGACGAAACAACATTAGAATAATTGGGATTCCAGAAGAAGAAGAAAGAGAGAGGGGAGCAGAAGGTATACTGGAGAGAATTATTGGGGAGAATTTCCCCAATATGGCAAAGGGAACGAGCATCAAAATTCAGGAGGTTCAGAGAACGCCCCTCAAAATCAATAAGAATAGGCCCACACCCCGTCACCTAATAGTAAAATTTACAAGTCTCAGTGACAAAGAGAAAATCCTGAAAGCAGCCCGGGAAAAGAAGTCTGTAACATACAATGGTAAAAATATTAGATTGGCAGCTGACTTATCCACAGAGACCTGGCAGGCCAGAAAGAGCTGGCATGATATTTTTAGAGCACTAAACGAGAAAAACATGCAGCCAAGAATACTATATCCAGCTAGGCTATCATTGAAAATAGAAGGAGAGATTAAAAGCTTCCAGGACAAACAACAACTGAAAGAATTTGCAAATACCAAACCAGCTCTACAGGAAATATTGAAAGGGGTCCTCTAAGCAAAGAGAGAGCCTACAAGTGGTAGATCAGAAAGGAACAGAGACCATATACAATAACAGTCACCTTACAGGCAATACAATGGCACTAAATTCATATCTCTCAATAGTTACCCTGAATGTGAATGGGCTAAATGCCCCTGTCAAAAGACACAGGGTATCAGAATGGATAAAAAAACAAAACCCATGTATATGTAGCCTCCAAGAAACACATTTTAAGCCCGAAGACACCTCCAGATTTAAAGTGAGGGGGTGGAAAAGAATTTACCATGCTAATGGACATCAGAAGAAAGCAGGAGTGGCAATCCTTATATCAGATCAATTAGATTTTAAGCCAAAGACTATAATAAGAGATGAGGAAGGACACTATATCATACTCAAAGGGTCTGTCCAACAAGAAGATTTAACAAGTTTAAATATCTATGCCCCCAACGTGGGAGCAGCCAACTATATAAACCAATTAATAACAAAATCAAAGAAACACATCAACAACAATACAATAATAGTAGGGGACTTTAACACTCCCCTCACTGAAATGGACAGGTCATCCAAGCAAAAGATCAGCAAGGAAATAAAGGCCTTAAACGACACACTGGACCAGATGGACATCACAGATATATTCAGAACATTTCATCCCAAAGCAACAGAATACACATTCTTCTCTAGTGCACATGGAACATTCTCCAGAATAGATCACATCCTCGGTCCTAAATCAGGACTCAACCGGTATCAAAAGATTGGGATCATTCCCTGCATATTTTCAGACCACAATGCTCTAAAGCTAGAACTCAACCACAAAAGGAAGTTTGGAAAGAACCCAAATACATGGAGACTAAACAGTATCCTTCTAAAGAATGAATGGGTCAACCGGGAAATTAAAGAAGAATTGAAAAAAATCATGGAAACAAATGATAATGAAAATACAACAGTTCAAAATCTGTGGGACACAATAAAGGCAGTCCTGAGAGGAAAATATATAGCGGTACAAGCCTTTCTCAAGAAACAAGAAAGGTCTCAGGTACACAACCTAACCCTACACCTAAAGGAGCTGGAGAAAGAACAAGAAAGAAACCCTAAGCCCAGCAGGAGAAGAGAAATCATAAAGATCAGAGCAGAAATCAATGAAATAGAAACCAAAAAAACAATAGAACAAATCAACGAAACTAGGAGCTGGTTCTTTGAAAGAATTAATAAAATTGATAAACCCCTGGCCCGACTTATCAAAAAGAAAAGAGAAAGGACCCAAATAAATAAAATCATGAATGAAAGAGGAGAGATCACAACTAACACCAAAGAAATACAAACTATTATAAGAACATACTATGAGCAACTCTACGGCAATAAATTTGACAATCTGGAAGAAATGGATGCATTCCTAGAAACATATAAACTACCACAACTGAACCAGGAAGAAATAGAAAGCCTGAACAGACCCATAACCAGTAAGGAGATTGAGACAGTCATTAAAAATCTCCAAACAAACAAAAGCCCAGGGCCAGATGGCTTCCCGGGGGAATTCTACCAAACATTTAAAGAAGAACTAATTCCTATTCTCCTGAAACTGTTCCTAAAAATAGAAATGGAAGGAAAACTTCCAAACTCATTTTATGAGGCCAGCATCACCTTGATCCCAAAACCAGACAAGGATCCCACCAAAAAAGAGAGCTATAGACCGATATCCTTGATGAACACAGATGCGAAAATACTCAACAAAATACTAGCCAATAGGATTCAACAGTACATTAAAAAGATTATTCACCACGACCAAGTGGGATTTATTCCAGGGCTGCAAGGTTGGTTCAACATCCGCAAATCAGTCAATGTGATACAACACATCAATAAAAGAAAGAACAAGAACCATATGATACTTTCAATAGATGCTGAAAAAGCATTTGACAAAGTACAGCATCCCTTCCTGATCAAAACTCTTCAAAGTGTAGGGATAGAGGGCACATACCTCAATATCATCAAAGCCATCTATGAAAAACCCACCGCAAATATCATTCTCAATGGAGAAAAACTGAAAGCTTTTCCACTAAGGTCAGGAACACGGCAGGGATGTCCATTATCACCACTGCTATTCAACATAGTACTAGAGGTCCTAGCCTCGGCAATCAGACAACAAAAGGAAATTAAAGGCATCCAAATCGGCAAAGAAGAAGTCAAATTATCACTCTTCGCAGATGATATGATACTATATGTGGAAAACCCAAAAGACTCCACTCCAAAACTGCTAGAACTTATACAGGAATTCAGTAAAGTGTCAGGATACAAAATCAATGCACAGAAATCAGTTGCATTTCTCTACACCAACAGCAAGACAGAAGAAAGAGATATTAAGGAGTCAATCCCATTTACAATTGCATCCAAAACCATAAGATACCTAGGAATAAACCTAACCAAAGAGACACAGAATCTATACTCAGAAAACTATAAAGTACTCATGAAAGAAATTGAGGAAGACACAAAGAAATGGAAAAATGTTCCATGCTCCTGGATTGGAAGAATAAATATTGTGAAAATGTCTATGCTACCTAAAGCAATCTACACATTTAATGCAATTCCTATCAAAGTACCATCCATCTTTTTCAAAGAAATGGAACAAATAATGCTAAAATTTATATGGAACCAGAAAAGACCTCGAATAGCCAAAGGGATATTGAAAAAGAAAGCCAACGTTGGTGGCATCACAATTCCGGACTTCAAGCTCTATTACAAAGCTGTCATCATCAAGACAGCATGGTACTGGCACAAAAACAGACACATAGATCAATGGAACAGAATAGAGAGCCCAGAAATAGACCCTCAAATCTATGGTCAACTCATCTTCGACAAAGCAGGAAAGAATGTCCAATGGAAAAAAGACAGCCTCTTCAATAAATGGTGCTGGGAAAATTGGACAGCCACATGTAGAAAAATGAAATTGGACCATTTCCTTACACCACACACAAAAATAGACTCAAAATGGATGAAGGATCTCAATGTGCGAAAGGAATCCATCAAAATCCTTGAGGAGAACACAGGCAGCAACCTCTTCGACCTCTGCCGCAGCAACATCTTCCTAGGAACAACGCAAAAGGCAAGGGAAGCAAGGGAAAAAATGAACTATTGGGATTTCATCAAGATCAAAAGCTTTTGCACAGCAAAGGAAACAGTTAACAAAATCAAAAGACAACTGACAGAATGGGAGAAGATATTTGCAAACGACATATCAGATAAAGGACTAGTGTCCAGAATCTATAAAGAACTTAGCAAACTCAACACCCAAAGAACAAATAATCCAATCAAGAAATGGGCAGAAGACATGAACAGACATTTCTGCAAAGAAGACATCCAGATGGCCAACAGACACATGAAAAAGTGCTCCATATCACTCGGCATCAGGGAAATACAAATCAAAACCACAATGAGATATCACCTCACACCAGTCAGAATGGCTAAAATCAACAAGTCAGGAAATGACAGATGCTGGCGAGGATGTGGAGAAAGGGGAACCCTCCTACACTGCTGGTGGGAATGCAAGCTGGTGCAGCCACTCTGGAAAACAGCATGGAGGTTCCTCAGAATGTTGAAAATAGAACTGCCCTATGACCCAGCAATTGCACTATTGGGTATTTACCCTAAAGATACAAACGTAGTGATCCAAAGGGGCACATGCACCCGAATGTTTATAGCAGCAATGTCCACAATAGCCAAACTATGGAAAGAACCTAGATGTCCATCCACAGATGAATGGATCAAGAAGATGTGGTATATATACACAATGGAATACTATGCAGCCATCAAAAGAAATGAAGTCTTGCCATTTGCGACAACATGGATGGAACTAGAGCGTATCATGCTTAGCGAAATAAGTCAAGCAGAGAAAGACAACTATCATATGATCTCCCTGATATGAGGAAGTGGTGATGCAACATGGAGGCTTAAGTGGGTAGGAGAAGAATAAATGAAACAAGATGGGATTGGGAGGGAGACAAACCATAAGTGACTCTTAATCTCACAAAACAAACTGAGGGTTGCTGGGGGGAGGGGGTTTGGGAGAAGGGGGTGGGATTATGGACATTGGGGAGGGTATGTGCTTTGGTGAGTGCTGTGAAGTGTGTAAACCTGGTGATTCACAGACCTGTACCCCTGGGGATAAAAATATATGTTTATAAAAAATAAAAAGTTAAAAAATAAAAAAATAAAAAAAATAAAAAAATAAAATAAAAAATAAAATAAAATAAAAAAAAAAAAGAAATTAAAAATAGAACTTCCCTATGACCCTGCAATTGCACTATTGGGTATTTACCCCAAAGATACCGATGTCGTGAAAAGAAGGGCCATCTGTACCCCACTGTTCATAGCAGCAATAGCCAGAGTCACCAAACTGTGGAAAGAATCAAGTTGCCCTTCAACAGATGAATGGATAAGGAAGATGTGGTCCATATACACTATGGAGTATTATGCCTCCATCAGAAAGGACGAATACCCAACTTTTGTAGCAACATGGACGGGACTAGAAGAGATTATGCTGAGTGAAATAAGTCAAGCAGAGAGAGTCAATTATCATATGATTTCCCTTTTTTGTGGAGCATAAGAAATAACACGGAGGACATGGGGAGATAGAGAGGAGAAGGGAGTTGAAGGAAATTGGAGGGGGAGATGAACCATGAGAGACTATGGACTCTGATAAACAATCTGAGGGTTTTGAAGGGTCGGGGGGTGGGAGGTTGGGTGAGCCTGGTGGTGGGTATTATGGAGGGCATGTATTGCATGGAGCACTGGGTGTGGTGCATAAACAATGAATTCTGGTATACTGAAAAGAAATTTAAGAAATAAAAATTTTTTTAAAAAGTCATAGTGAGGTACAGCATAGGGAATATAGTCAACAACATTATATTAAGTTTGTAAGGTGACAAATGGTAACTAGACTTATTGTGGTGATCATTTAACAGTGTATACAAATGTCAAATCACTATGTTGTACACCTAAAACTAATATAATATTGTATGTCAGTTATATCAATAGATAAAAAATAAGAAAAATCTTTAAAAAATTAAAATTTTAAAAATTGAAGTATTTTGAAAAGATGGAACCAGAGAGCTCTGAAGTAGGATCCAGCCACCCAGAAAAGTACTGGTATATATATAAGGAGAAGGTTGTCGTTCTTAGTCACTTTTTAGGGATTCAAATTGAGGCTGCATTTCCTAAAGAGAATGAAAGGAGAGCCTGACACCAGGCAGTTGAGTTAAGGACCATTCAAACAAAGTAACCCATACATGGTAAGAAAAGATTCATTCAGTTAACTTTCAGGGTTTCCACATGGATTCCAAATTCCAAATTTGTCACCAAGTCCATGACACTAGAGATGCTGGGAATTACTGCTGGAAGCATAAAGGGAATGGGGTTCATTAGGGTAGATCTAGATAATGTTTGGAAAACATTTTCCAACCGTACCACCAGTGACTTCATTCCCACTGAGCCTGGTCCTGGATAGGCCTGAATTAGCAGTAGTAGAATTTGCAACAATCTTTCTACCCTTTTCTTTCCCTTGGAATCCATCACTACTGAATCACTGGGTAGAGCAATGAGCTTTTTGTCATGTTTCACAACTCAGCTGAATGTTTTCATGTAAAATGACAACTAGAGAATTATTTATAAAATGGAGATACTTTATCTACCTCTCAAAATTGTTGTGAAAGAAAAATGTGATAATTCATGTATGGTTTATAGTTATGGTGTTTGATAATGCTATGCACTCATTATACAGCAGCTGTAATAGTCAAAATGATAATAATGATTCAAAACATAAGCATCTTTCTCTCCCTTAGCTGATAATTAAAATACTCAAAGGAACATAAAAATATAGAGAATTCTACATCAACAATGAAAAAATAGACAAAAGTACAATCTAGTAGACAGATATTTCTGCCAGTTATGTTGCGAACAACTCACTCAGAAAGTCATTATGCAGAAAGTAGTACAATGCCACAGGTGGTAAATAGAAAAGATATTTGCGAACTGTCATGAATATCCGTTTATTCAAAGGGGAAAAAAACTGAAGGCAAACGAAGGCTGTGAGAGATATGGGGAGCCCTCTACTTAATCCCATTTTTCTCACTGCTGAACAAGAACAAACCAAAGCAATTATTCTGAGTGATGTAAGGAGAAGTCAGCATGTGGTAAAACCTCTAATGCAGTTGCTTCTAGAAGGAATCCATTCACAGCCTCACTAAAACCAGTGATTCTCAAGCCTACCGGCATGGTAAAATCATTTGGGACCTTTAAGAAATATTGATGGCTGAATCCTTTTCCCCAGAGATTCTGTTTAATTGGTTCAACCAAGTTCTGAGAGCCATTGAACCTGAACTGTAGGCCATGATGAATTAAAACCTAGAAGCAAAAGGTTGGCTCCTAATGCAACATCACAGAAAAAAAACTCTGCAGTTCATCCACGATGCTGACTCACTTTCTACTCCCTTGGGCAGCAGGATCACTGGATGGCTGAATGCAGCATTCTATGGAGCAGAATGTGAGGGGATTCCAAGAGCATGACAAGGCACCAGTCCAACCACCTTGCATTTGATCATGTTTCAGACTGTGGGAGAGCTCGCACTAAAAGCACGTGAACACAGCAAAGCCAGCAGAGCTTATAGAAAAAGAAAAATCATCATGAACAGAAAGAGAATAACGTACCCAAGAAGATAAGAAATAAACTACTTTGAAAGGTAAAGCAGGACATTTTTTAAAAATGTTTTGTGCTATTAATGAAATTTCAAGAAAATGTGAAGTCTATAATAATGAACAGGAGATAACAAAATAAAGTAGCAATGAGCACTTTATGAAATTCACTGTACAAAAGTGGGTAGCATCATTGCTCCAGTTCTCAGCTATACTTAATTATTTGTTTATTAAACCAAATGGATTATCAGTGACAGAGTTTTTCAAGGAAGAGGTTGTGACTGAAAATTAAAGCACTCAAAATGA
Source organism: Mustela nivalis (assembly GCF_964662115.1). Lineage (NCBI taxonomy): Eukaryota > Metazoa > Chordata > Mammalia > Carnivora > Mustelidae > Mustela > Mustela nivalis. Next base: position 159,268,276 of record NC_139023.1, on the reverse strand, counting down.
TTGATCAAATGTGGAAGCTTACAGAAGACATTCTCACAAATGCAAACCATCAAAAAATATACCACTTGAGGAACTATGCAAAATATATATATATAAGTAAAAAACAAAGATTAAAAAGAGTCTCTTCATTTAATTCTTACTTCATTTAATTCTAAATTATTAGAAACATAGGGAAACAACAGAAGAAACAAAAAAGTAGTGGAAGATATTAACTTCTTTCATGTTTTTTGTTTTTATTTTTCATTTCATTTTATTTTGTTTTATTTTATTTCTTTTCAGTGTTCCAGAATTCATTGTTTATGCACCACAACCAGTGCTCCATGCAATACATGCCCTCCATAATACCCACCTCCAGGCTCACCTAACCCCCCAGTCCTAACAGCCAAAGACTTATAATAAATGAGTATAAATGGTACAAAAGTCTAGACTGTAGTACCATAAATGAAGAAATAGGAGAGGGAAAGCTGTTAGGAAATGAAACTATACCATTTTTTTTTTCATACATGGAATATTTATACATGGAATATTAGGTATTAAAGGAATAGATAGATTAAAATGGACATTTACTTTTGAAGTTACTAAAAAAAAAGATAGTATAACATGTATTCCCTAATGGAAGAACAGGAATCATTAAAAAAAGTATTAGAAATAGTGACAGAAATGAAACCAATGTATTAATTATCTCATCCAATCTCATTAAAAATTTAAGTCTCTCAGGTTGGATTATAAATGCATATATGTTTGTACATAAGAAATACAGCCAAGATAAAGTGACAAAGATTATAAGAATTAAAAAAAAAAAAACAGCAAAGATATTCCAAGCAACAAGAAAGGTAATGGAAGCAGGGGTGCAATATTAAGTCAGACAAAGTAGAATTCAAACCAAAAAAAGCATTAAAGACTGCAATTATGTTTTTGATAATGGATCCATCCATCCATTTTGGATTATATCCAAAGTCAGAATATATATCAACCATAGACATTTAAGCATCACATAGCAGAGCATCAAAGCAAAAATTATTAGAAACATATGGAAACAACAGAAGAAACAAAAAAGTAGTGGGAGATATTAACTTCTTTCATGTTTTTTGTTTTATTTTTCATTTCACTTTATTTTGTTTTATTTTATTTCTTTTCAGTGTTCCAGAATTCATTGTTTATGCACCACACCCAGTGCTCCATACAATACATGCCCTCCATAATACCCACCTCCAGGCTCACCTAACCCCCCTGTCCCCTCCCCTCCAAAACCCTCAGCTTGTTTCTCAGAGTCCACAGTCTCTCCTAGTTTGTCTCCCCCTCCTATTTCCCCCAATTCACTTCTCTTCTCCTTCTCCCAAGGCCTTCTGTGTTCTTCCTCATGCTCCACAAGTAAGTGAACCCATATTTTAATTGACTCTCTCTGCTTGACTTATTTCACTGAGCAAAATTTCTTCCAGTCCCAGCATAATCTCTTCCAGTCCTGTACATGTTGATACAAAACTTGGGTATTCATCCTTTCTGATGGAGGCATATTGCATTGTACATATAGACCATATCTTTCTTTATCCATTTATCTATTGAAGGGCATCTTGGTTCTTTCCACAGTTTGGTGACCGTGGCCATTGCTGCTATAAACATTGGGGTACAGATGGCCCTTCTTTTCACTACATCTGTATCTTTGGGGTAAATACCTAATAGTGCAATTGCAGGGTCATATGGAAGTTCTATTTTTAATTTCTTAAGGAATTTCCAGACTGTTTTCCAAAGTGGCTGCACCAACTTGCATTCCCACCAACAGTGTAAGAGAATCCCCTTTCTCAGCATTCTCCCCAACATTTATTTACTGTCTTGTTAATTTTGCGAATAACATCCTCAATAGGGAAAAGCTGAGACTTTAACTTCTCGTACTTGATTAATCAAGTATTTGTGTGCGTGTGAGTGTGTGTGTGTGTGCAAGTGTGCAAAGGGAGAGAGAGAACAAGGATCTTAATAATGTAAGGTTTATTCCATTTGCCTCTAAGCAAAGAAAAATAGCAAAGTTGAAATTGGCACACCAGCAACAAAGAGTCAAGATCAGAAATACACTGTCACCTATAGCCATACCCAGTAAAATAAAAACTGGTAAGGCATGCATCTTTTGGCACATCTTTTTATACATGAAGAAACTAAACACAGTTTAGCATGGCTACGATGTTGAAATACTTGAGAAAAGATGTCCATATTCATGTATACAATATCCCTTTAATAAATCATATTTTATTCTTAAAAAAAATAATGGTGGGCTTAAATGGGTAGGAGAAGAATAAATGAAACAAGATGGGATTGGGAGGGAGACAAACCATAAGTGACTCTTAATCTCACAAAACAAACTGAGGGTTGCTGGGGGGAGGGAGGTTGGGAGAAGGGAGTGGGGTTATGGACATTGGGGAGGGTATGTGCTTTGGTGAGTGCTGTGAAGTGTGTAAACCTGGCGATTCACAGACCTGTACCCCTGGGGATAAAAATATATGTTTATAAAAAATAAAAAATTAAATAATAATAATAATAATGGTGCAGTGGTGGTGGCAGAGAATAAAAGAATACCACTTCAGAAAACATGCTATGTTTATATATAGTATAATGATATGGATGTCACTGAGGTCTCTTCACCTCTCCTTTTCTCTCCAGGTTGGTGAGTACCATGCTTGTTCATTGCACCTCTGTATCTGCTAGCAGAGCTAAATGACACTACATTTCATTCCCCTTCTCCTTATACATCAGTGTCAATGTGGCCCTGGAAAAAGATCTGCAACTAAAATGAAACTGTTCAATGCAATCTACTATACTATTTATTGCCTATTCCCATTTTTTTTTTCAGTGAATTCACAATAATCTCCTTCTATTTGGGAGGGTGGAGAATAGTTATTTCCCTCTATAGATTGCCACATAATTAACACAAGATCATAGAAGTATTTACCTATAGTACCAGTATTTAAATTTTGAATTTAAAATGTCTAAGGTAAGGGGCACCTGGGTAGCTTAGCCTGTTAGGCATCAGCCTTAAGATCAGGTCATGATCCCAGGGTCCTGGTCCCAACATTGGGCTCCCTGATCAGCAGCAGCTCCCTTTCCCTCTACTACTCTCTCATACTCTCTTTCTCTCAAATGAATAAATAAAATCTTTTAAAAAATGTTTATGAGAAAATAAAATTCCAGAGACTAGAATTTGGGTTATTTATTAAAAAGATAAAGTTAATAATGCTTTAAATATTTTTATTAACTTTTAAATCTGAGTTTGAGTTTAAAATAAATTTTAAGTAAAAATATAATGCTTTTTAAATAAAAAAAGATGGGATTGGGAGGGGGACAAACCATAAAAGACTCTTTTTTTTTTTTTCTGTATTTTTTTTAATTTATTTTTTATTTTCAGCATAACAGTATTCATTATTTTTCACCACACCCAGTGCTCCATGCAATTCGTGCCCTTTATAATACCCACCACCTAGTACCCCAACCTCCCACCCCCCACCCCTTCAAAACCCTCAGATTGTTTTTCAGAGTCCATAGTCTCTCATGGTTCACCTCCCCTTCCAATTTCCCCCAACTCCCTTCTCCTCTCTAACTCCCCATGTCCTCCATGCTATTTGTTATGCTCCACAAATAAGTGAAACCATATGCTAATTGACTCTCTCTGCTTGACTTATTTCACTCAGCATAATAATCTCTTCCAGTCCCGTCCATGTTGCTACAAAAGTTGGGTATTGGTCCTTTTTTTTTTTTTTTTTTTTTTTTATAAACATATATTTTTATCCCCAGGGGTACAGGTCTGTGAATCACCAGGTTTACACACTTCACAGCACTCACCAAAGCACATACCCTCCGCAATATCCATAATCCCACCCCCTTCTCCCAAACCCCCTCCCCCCAGCAACCCTCAGTTTGTTTTGTGAGATTAAGAGTCACTTATGGTTTGTCTCCCTCCCAATCCCATCTTGTTTCATTTATTCTTCTCCTACCCACTTAAGCCTCCATGTTGCATCACCACTTCCTCATATCAGGGAGATCATATGATAGTTGTCTTTCTCTGCTTGACTTATTTCGCTAAGCATGATACGCTCTAGTTCCATCCATGTTGTCGCAAATGGCAAGATTTCATTTCTTTTGATGGCTGCATAGTATTCCATTGTGTATATATACGACATCTTCTTGATCCATTCATCTGTGGATGGACATCTAGGTTCTTTCCATAGTTTGGCTATTGTGGACATTGCTGCTATAAACATTCGGGTGCATGTGCCCCTTTGGATCACTACATTTGTATCTTTAGGGTAAATACCCAATAGTGCAATTGCTGGGTCATAGGGCAGTTCTATTTTCAACATTCTGAGGAACCTCCATGCTGTTTTCCAGAGTGGCTGCACCAGCTTGCATTCCCACCAACAGTGTAGGAGGGTTCCCCTTTCTCCACATCCTCGCCAGCATCTGTCATTTCCTGACTTGTTGATTTTAGCCATTCTGACTGGTGTGAGGTGATATCGCATTGTGGTTTTGATTTGTATTTCCCTGATGCCGAGTGATATGGAGCACTTTTTCATGTGTCTGTTGGCCATCTGGATGTCTTCTTTGCAGAAATGTCTGTTCATGTCCTCTGCCCATTTCTTGATTGGATTATTTGTTCTTTGGGTGTTGAGTTTGCTAAGTTCTTTATAGATTCTGGACACTAGTCCTTTATCTGATATGTCGTTTGCAAATATCTTCTCCCATTCTGTCAGTTGTCTTTTGATTTTGTTAACTGTTTCCTTTGCTGTGCAAAAGCTTTTGATCTTGATGAAATCCCAATAGTTCATTTTTTCCCTTGCTTCCCTTGCCTTTTGCGTTGTTCCTAGGAAGATGTTGCTGCGGCAGAGGTCGAAGAGGTTGCTGCCTGTGTTCTCCTCAAGGATTTTGATGGATTCCTTTCGCACATTGAGGTCCTTCATCCATTTTGAGTCTATTTTTGTGTGTGGTGTAAGGAAATGGTCCAATTTCATGTTTCTGCATGTGGCTGTCCAATTTTCCCAGCACCATTTGTTGAAGAGGCTGTCTTTTTTCCATTGGACATTCTTTCCTGCTTTGTCGAAGATGAGTTGACCATAGATTTGAGGGTCTATTTCTGGGCTCTCTATTCTGTTCCATTGATCTATGTGTCTGTTTTTGTGCCAGTACCATGCTGTCTTGATGATGACAGCTTTGTAATAGAGCTTGAAGTCCGGAATTGTGATGCCACCAACGTTGGCTTTCTTTTTCAATATCCCTTTGGCTATTCGAGGTCTTTTCTGGTTCCATATAAATTTTAGCATTATTTGTTCCATTTCTTTGAAAAAGATGGATGGTACTTTGATAGGAATTGCATTAAATGTGTAGATTGCTTTAGGTAGCATAGACATTTTCACAATATTTATTCTTCCAATCCAGGAGCATGGAACATTTTTCCATTTCTTTGTGTCTTCCTCAATTTCTTTCATGAGTACTTTATAGTTTTCTGAGTATAGATTCTGTGTCTCTTTGGTTAGGTTTATTCCTAGGTATCTTATGGTTTTGGATGCAATTGTAAATGGGATTGACTCCTTAATATCTCTTTCTTCTGTCTTGCTGTTGGTGTAGAGAAATGCAACTGATTTCTGTGCATTGATTTTGTATCCTGACACTTTACTGAATTCCTGTATAAGTTCTAGCAGTTTTGGAGTGGAGTCTTTTGGGTTTTCCACATATAGTATCATATCATCTGCGAAGAGTGATAATTTGACTTCTTCTTTGCCGATTTGGATGCCTTTAATTTCCTTTTGTTGTCTGATTGCTGAGGCTAGGACCTCTAGTACTATGTTGAATAGCAGTGGTGATAATGGACATCCCTGCCGTGTTCCTGACCTTAGTGGAAAAGCTTTCAGTTTTTCTCCATTGAGAATGATATTTGCGGTGGGTTTTTCATAGATGGCTTTGATGATATTGAGGTATGTGCCCTCTATCCCTACACTTTGAAGAGTTTTGATCAGGAAGGGATGCTGTACTTTGTCAAATGCTTTTTCAGCATCTATTGAAAGTATCATATGGTTCTTGTTCTTTCTTTTATTGATGTGTTGTATCACATTGACTGATTTGCGGATGTTGAACCAACCTTGCAGCCCTGGAATAAATCCCACTTGGTCGTGGTGAATAATCTTTTTAATGTACTGTTGAATCCTATTGGCTAGTATTTTGTTGAGTATTTTCGCATCTGTGTTCATCAAGGATATCGGTCTATAGCTCTCTTTTTTGGTGGGATCCTTGTCTGGTTTTGGGATCAAGGTGATGCTGGCCTCATAAAATGAGTTTGGAAGTTTTCCTTCCATTTCTATTTTTAGGAACAGTTTCAGGAGAATAGGAATTAGTTCTTCTTTAAATGTTTGGTAGAATTCCCCCGGGAAGCCATCTGGCCCTGGGCTTTTGTTTGTTTGGAGATTTTTAATGACTGTTTCAATCTCCTTACTGGTTATGGGTCTGTTCAGGCTTTCTATTTCTTCCTGGTTCAGTTGTGGTAGTTTATATGTTTCTAGGAATGCATCCATTTCTTCCAGATTGTCAAATTTATTGCTGTAGAGTTGCTCATAGTATGTTCTTATAATAGTTTGTATTTCTTTGGTGTTAGTTGTGATCTCTCCTCTTTCATTCATGATTTTATTTATTTGGGTCCTTTCTCTTTTCTTTTTGATAAGTCGGGCCAGGGGTTTATCAATTTTATTAATTCTTTCAAAGAACCAGCTCCTAGTTTCGTTGATTTGTTCTATTGTTTTTTTGGTTTCTATTTCATTGATTTCTGCTCTGATCTTTATGATTTCTCTTCTCCTGCTGGGCTTAGGGTTTCTTTCTTGTTCTATCTCCAGCTCCTTTAGGTGTAGGGTTAGGTTGTGTACCTGAGACCTTTCTTGTTTCTTGAGAAAGGCTTGTACCGCTATATATTTTCCTCTCAGGACTGCCTTTGTTGTGTCCCACAGATTTTGAACTGTTGTATTTTCATTATCATTTGTTTCCATGATTTTTTTCAATTCTTCTTTAATTTCCCGGTTGACCCATTCATTCTTTAGAAGGATACTGTTTAGTCTCCATGTATTTGGGTTCTTTCCAAACTTCCTTTTGTGGTTGAGTTCTAGCTTTAGAGCATTGTGGTCTGAAAATATGCAGGGAATGATCCCAATCTTTTGATACCGGTTGAGTCCTGATTTAGGACCGAGGATGTGATCTATTCTGGAGAATGTTCCATGTGCACTAGAGAAGAATGTGTATTCTGTTGCTTTGGGATGAAATGTTCTGAATATATCTGTGATGTCCATCTGGTCCAGTGTGTCGTTTAAGGCCTTTATTTCCTTGCTGATCTTTTGCTTGGATGACCTGTCCATTTCAGTGAGGGGAGTGTTAAAGTCCCCTACTATTATTGTATTATTGTTGATGTGTTTCTTTGATTTTGTTATTAATTGGTTTATATAGTTGGCTGCTCCCACGTTGGGGGCATAGATATTTAAAATTGTTAAATCTTCTTGTTGGACAGACCCTTTGAGTATGATATAGTGTCCTTCCTCATCTCTTATTATAGTCTTTGGCTTAAAATCTAATTGATCTGATATAAGGATTGCCACTCCTGCTTTCTTCTGATGTCCATTAGCATGGTAAATTCTTTTCCACCCCCTCACTTTAAATCTGGAGGTGTCTTCGGGCTTAAAATGTGTTTCTTGGAGGCTACATATACATGGGTTTTGTTTTTTTATCCATTCTGATACCCTGTGTCTTTTGACAGGGGCATTTAGCCCATTCACATTCAGGGTAACTATTGAGAGATATGAATTTAGTGCCATTGTATTGCCTGTAAGGTGACTGTTATTGTATATGGTCTCTGTTCCTTTCTGATCTACCACTTGTAGGCTCTCTCTTTGCTTAGAGGACCCCTTTCAATATTTCCTGTAGAGCTGGTTTGGTATTTGCAAATTCTTTCAGTTGTTGTTTGTCCTGGAAGCTTTTAATCTCTCCTTCTATTTTCAATGATAGCCTAGCTGGATATAGTATTCTGGGCTGCATGTTTTTCTCGTTTAGTGCTCTAAAAATATCATGCCAGCTCTTTCTGGCCTGCCAGGTCTCTGTGGATAAGTCAGCTGCCAATCTAATATTTTTACCATTGTATGTTACAGACTTCTTTTCCCGGGCTGCTTTCAGGATTTTCTCTTTGTCACTGAGACTTGTAAATTTTACTATTAGGTGACAGGGTGTGGGCCTATTATTATTGATTTTGAGGGGCGTTCTCTGAACCTCCTGAATTTTGATGCTCGTTCCCTTTGCCATATTGGGGAAATTCTCCCCAATAATTCTCTCCAGTATACCTTCTGCTCCCCTCTCTCTTTCTTCTTCTTCTGGAATCCCAATTATTCTAATGTTGTTTCGTCTTATGGTGTCACTTAATTCTCGAATTCTCCCCTCGTGGTCCAGTAGCTGTTTGTCCCTCTTTTGCTCAGCTTCTTTATTCTCTGTCATTTGGTCTTCTATATCACTAATTCTTTCTTCTGCCTCATTTATCCTAGCAGTGAGAGCCTCCATTTTTGATTGCACCTCATTAATAGCTTTTTTGATTTCAACTTGGTTAGATTTTAGTTCTTTTATTTCTCCAGAAAGGGCTTTTATATCTCTCGAGAGGGTTTCTCTAATATCTTCCATGCCTTTTTCGAGCCTGGCTAGAACCTTGAGAATTGTCATTCTGAACTCTAGATCTGACATATTACCGATGTCTGTATTGATTAGGTCCCTAGCCTTTGGTACTGCCTCTTGTTCTTTTTTTTGCGTTGAATTTTTACGTCTTGTCATTTTGGCCAGATAAGAGTAAATGAAGGGGCAAGTAAAATACTAAAAGGGTGGCAACAACCCCAGGAAAATATGCTTTAACTAAATTAGAAGAGATCCAAAATCGTGAGTGGGGAGAAAGGGGATAAAAAGAGGTTCAAAAAGGAAGAAAGAAAAAAAAAGAAAAGAAAAAAAAATTTTTTTAAAAAAAGAAAACACCTGAGAAAAATGTAAAAAAGAAAAAATATATATATTAGATAAACTAGTAAAAAATCGTTAAAAAAGAAAAAGGTAACAGTTAAAAAAAAAAAAATTTACCCGAAGGCGAGAAGAAAAAGAAAAAAAGAAAAAAAAAATGAAAAAGAAAAAATTAAATTAACTGCAAGACTAAAAAAAATCCCAGGAAAAAAGCCATGAGTTCCGTGCTTGGCTTTCTCCTCCTCTGGAATTCTGCTGCTCTCCTTGGTATTGAAACCGCACTCCTTGGTAGGTGAACTTGGTCTCGGCTGGATTTCTTGTTGATCTTCTGGGGGAGGGGCCTGTTGTAGTGATTCTCAAGTGTCTTTGCCCCAGGCGGAATTACAGCGCCCTTACCCGGGGCCGGGGTGAGTAATCCGCTCGGGTTTGCTTTCAGGAGCTTTTGTTCCCTGAGCGCTTTCCGTAGAGTTCCGGAGGACGGGAACACAAATGGCGGCCTCCTGGTCTCCGGCCTGGAGGAGCCGAGAGCCCAGGGCCCCACTCCTCAGTGCACCCTCAGAGAACAGCGCCCAGTTACTCCCGTCTGCCTGACCTCTGGCCGCGCTCCGAGCTCACCGAGCCTGCGATCGGTTCAAGGTAACACCGAGCTGTGAGCTTACTGTCGGCTCTGTTTCTGTAGCCGGCTTTCCCGTTCCAATACCCGCAAGCTCTGCGACACTCAGACACCCCCGATCCTTCTGTGACCCTGCGGGACCTGAGGCCACGCTGACCCCGCGTGGGCTTCGCCCCGGTTTAGCCTCTGGACTGATGTCCCTCAGCGGAACAGACTTTTAAAAGTCCTGATTTTGTGCGCGGTTGCTCCGCCGCTTGCCGGGAGCCGGCCCCTCCCCCCGGGGTCTATCTTCCCGTCGCTTTGGATTCACTTCTCCGCCGGTCCTACCTTTCAGAAAGTGGTTGTTTTTCTGTTTCCAGAATTGCTCTTCTTCTTCTCTTCGGTCTGCCAATGGATTTTCAGGTGTTTGCAATCTTTAGATAAGCTATCTAGCTGATCTCCGGCTAGCTGAAGCAGTCTCAGCTTGCTACTTCTCCGCCATCTTGACTCCTCCCCCCATAAAAGACTCTTAATCTCACAAAACAAACTGAGGGGGCGGGGGGAGCTGGGGTGGGGATGGAAGAGGGTGGAGGGGTTATGGACATTGGGGAGGGTATGTGCTATGGTGAGTGCTGTGAAGTGTGTAAACCTGGAGATTCGCAGACCAATACCCCTGGGGCTAACAATACACTATATGTATACAAAATTTTTTTAAATTATTTTAAATATATATATATATATATATAATTCTTTTTTTTTTTGCTTCCTAAAATAATTTTTAAATTTAAGTTCAATTAACATATAGTGTATTATTAGTTTCAAAGGTAGAGTTCAGTTATTATAAGTTAGAAATATAGTTTCTTGGGGCACCTGGGTGGCTCAGTTAGTTAAGCATCTGCCTTTGGCTCAGGTCAGGATCCTGGGTTCCTAGAATGGAACTCAGCATCTGGCTCCCTGCTCAGCAGGGAGTCTGCTTCTCTCTCTTCCTCTGGCCCTCTCCTCCACTTGTAATCTCTCTTGCTCATTCTCTCTCTCAAATTAAATAAGTAAAGGAAATACATTTTCTTAAATACTGAATGACAACACAAAACTATGACATTGATAACTACTGTACAATTTTTTTCAATGAATTCTAGCACAATAAATTTTTTAAATTTCTCATATTCTCTCTCATTTCATCTCATCAACAATCCCATGAGACAGATAAGAAAAATATAATCCTATTTTGAAAGAAATAGAACTAAGCCAGCTAGAAGCAATTACCTCCTCCAATAGTTAATATTTTGCAGAATCCGGTCTCACTGGCATGAGTTGCAGTTTTATTGTGGTTGGGCAAATGGCATGGGCAATTAAAAAAAAAAAGAAGAAGAAGAAAGAAAGGGAACTAAGATTTTTTGAATGCCTGCTTTATGTGAGACACCATTTATTGGAACAAATAAAAGTAATGTCATCACTGTTATTTAGTACAGCTAGAGAATGTAGGTTTCAGTTACTCAAACATTCTGGTTATAAAAATATCTAAATATTTGTTAGTTGGCAATCAAGGAGAGGATTGCAGTCATTGTAAGACAGGTACCATCTGAACAAAGAAATGAGTTATAAAAATGAAGAATAAAACACTATGATAAATGACTTACCTACAGGATGATTCTGTCAGGAATATACACTATCATCCCTAGAATCTCAACTCCTTATTACTGATATAAACCTCATTTGGGGGTTTAGTTTTAATTCTGGATATAACATTGGATTCTATTAATGTCCAATCCACCAAATTTGGCTTAATATTTTCATAAAATGCAGTCCTTCTTCAGTTCTACTCTGTTCTGAAGGGTTCTTCTGGTAAATCTCTCTTATCATGCTCCTTATGATGAACCTGAATTATCCAGTACGGCAGTCAGTGGCCTTTGTAGGCTACTTTGTAGGCTACTGAATAGCTAGAGTAATTGGAAGTGTAGCATAAGTATAAAATACATACTGGATTTTGAAGACTTAGTACAAATAAATAATGTGAATTATCTCATTAATACATTTTATGTTGATTATTGAGACAGTTCATATTATTGGGTTAAATAAAATATACTATTAATATAAATTTGTCTATATTTTTAAAGTTTTTTTTTAAAGATTTTATTTATTTATTTGACAGACAGAGATCACAAGTAGACAGAGAGGCAGGCAGAGGAGAGAGAGAGAGAAGCAGGCTCCCTGCTGAGCAGAGAGTCCGATGCGGGACTCGATCCCAGGACCCTGAGATCATGACCTGAGCTGAAGGCAGGGGCTTAACTAACTGAGCCACCCAGGTGCCCCTAAAGTTTTTGTTTTGTTTTTTTTTAATGTGGCTACTAAAAACTTTTAAAGTACAAGTGTGGCTTACATTACATTTCTACTAGAGAGCACTATGATAGACTGTCTTGACTCTCTTTTAAATGGAACACAGTCAAATATATTCCAAACTATATTAAGAATAAACAGCTTTCAAAGAATTAAAGTGTATCAAACTATGTCTAACTCAAAGCACCTACCAAATCAAATCTCTCTTCTAAAATAATTTAGAAGGCACTTTAAAATTTTTTATGGCTCAGCATAATTGCAATAAATAATAGTTTGCCCAAGTGGTGGGAAGGGGTAAGCTGAGACTTGTGTATTCCATGGCACATAGAGTACACAACTCAGACTTCTTGGTTGCAAATAGCTTGGATAGTTCTTGGATAGTGTAAGCTGAATATCAAAAGATATGGGATAATCACAGAATCACTAAATGACCTGGAATAACAGACTCAAGTCTAAGTTTCCAAGAACATTATTTCAAAGCCAAAAAATGGATATATTTGCCAACAAAATGAGAGCTTGTTTCTAATCCTATTCACATTACTCATTTCTGAATCAAAGTTCCCTGAAAGAATTTTTGTTTGGTAGAGCCTAAGTCAATGCCAGTGTCTGAAGCATCCAAGGAACCAGATTTGAGTTGTGAATTATATGTTGGAGAGCGAGGGTTCAACACATGGGAATTTTTGCAAGGACATTCAAAAGATTATAGTCTGATGAAAATATAAAAATCAGCTACTACAAAGAATAAACCCCTTTTCTAGAAGACAAATCTCTTGAATATTCTTTATTTGCTCTACTATAGAATGAAAACAAAACATTGTCAGTGGGTGGGGGAGGGATCGGGAGGCTCAGTGAGTTAAGGATCTGGCTTCCACTCAAGTCATGATCCCAGGGTCCTGGTATCAAGCCCCCCATCAGGCTTGCTGTTTCTCCCTCTTCCTTTGCCACTCCTCCTTCTTGTGCCCTCTCTCTCTCTCTCTATGTCAAATAAATAAATAAAATCTTTAAAAAAAAAAAAAGCATTGTCAATGGGAAAGTAAATTCGTACAACATTTATTCAGACACACACACAAACATATATTTTCAATGATTCCTTTTATATGAAATATAAGAAAAGGTAATGCCAGTCTCTGATGAGAGATACCAGAAAAGTGATTATATATATCAGGTAAGAATGGTCTGGAAAGAGTAATGGAGGGAACTTTCTGGGGTGATGAAATCATTGTATATTCTGATTGAGGTGATGGTTTCATCAATGTCTACATTTATCAAACTCACCAAATTGTGTACTTATACTCTATGCATTATGATGTATGTAAATTTTGATTTGTAATGAAAAAATACAGAGTGAATGGCTTAATAAGTTTTAGCTTACTTTTCTAGTCCATATCATTCTAGACACAGAGCCTTCTCTAAGGTATCAACCCCTGTAGACCAAGCCTTTGTAGGCTTCCTAAATTTTTAGTATTAGGCAGTAAATGAGGTAATCAAAGTTAGGGGAGAAGGAAGTGAATAGGAATTAATAATAAAATATATATAATTATTAGGAAAAAAAGTTAGCTAAAGAAATGAAGATCATTATACCAAAAATCATAAGACATAGACAAAAAAGTTGAAGGCACAAATACATGAAAAGATATCTTGCGTTCCAGATTAGATGACTTAATATTTCTAAAATTTCCATAGCCAGCTATAGTTTCAATGCAATCCCTACTAAAATTCCAATGGCGTCTTTCACATAAATAGAAAAATTAATCCTAAAATTCATAGAGAACACAAAAAACTCCAAATAGCCAAAGGAATCTTGAGAAAGAACAAAGCGGAGGTCTCATACTTCCTTGTTTCAAACTATACTACAAAGTGATATAATCAAAACAGAATGGTACTGGCATAAAAATAGACACATAGATCAATGGAACATAATCCAGAGCCCAGAAATAAACCCACACATATATGTCAACTAATATTTGGCAAAAGAGCCAAGAATACTCAATGAGGAAAAGTTGATCTCTTCAATAAATGGCATTGACAAAACTGGATAGTCACATGGAATAGAATAAAACTGGGACCCTATCTTACAACACTCAAGAAAATTAGCTCAAAATGGTTTAAAGACTTAAATGTAAAATCTAAAACCATAAAAATCCTAAAATAAAAGATAGGGAAAAGTTTCCTTGACATTGGCATTGGCAATGATATTTTGCATGTGACAACAAAAGCACAAGAAACAAAAGCAAAAATAAGCAAGTGGTACTATATCAAACTATAAAAGCTTCTGCACAGAAAAAGCATCAAAAAAATGAAAAGGAAAACTCTAGAATGGGAGGAAATATTTGCAAATTGTATATCTTAAAAGGAATTAATATCCAAAATATATAAGGAACTTGTGTAACTCAATAGCAGAAATAAAAATAATAATAGTGCTTCAATTTAAAAGTGGACAAAGGATCTGAATAGACATTTTTCCAAAGAAGACATACAAATGGCCAACAAGTACATGAAAAGGTGTTCAACATCACTCATAATCAGGGAAATGCAAATCAAAACCACAATAAGATATCTCCTCAAATCTGTTAGAATGGCTATTAACAAACTGACAAGAAATAATAAGTGTTGGTGAAAATGGAGAATAAGGAAATTTTTGTGCACTCCTATTGGGCATGCAAACTGGTGCAGCTACTATGGAAAATAGTATGGAAGTTCCTCAAAAAATTAAAAATATAACTACCCTATGGTCAGTAATTGCACTATTTTACAAAAAAAAATTAATAAAAATGCTAATTTCCTTATATTTATTGCAGCATTTTTTAAAAATTTTTTTCAGTGTAGGGTGCCTGGGTGGCTCAGTGGGTTAAGCTTCTGCCTTTCGCTCAGGTCATGATCTCAGGGTCCTGGGATCGAGTCCCGCATCGGGCTCTCTGCTCGGCAGGGAGCTTGCTTCCTCCTCTCTTTCTCTCTCTGCCTGCCTCTCTGCTTACTTGTCATCTCTCTCTGTCAAATAAATAAATAAAATCTTTAAAAAATAAAAAAATTTAAAAATTTAAAAAAAATTTTTTTCAGTGTAACAGTGTTCATTGTTTTTGCACCACACCCAGTGCTCCATGCAATACGTGCCCTCCCCAATACCCACCACCTGGTTCCCTCAACCTCCCACCCCCTGCCCCTTCAAACCCCCAGGTTGTTTTTCAGGGTCCATAGTCTCTCATGGTTCACCTCCCCTTCCAATTTCCCTCAGCTTCCTTCTCCTCTTCATCTCCCCATGTCCTCCATGTTATTTGTTATGCTCCACAAATAAGTGAAACCATATGATAATTGACTCTCTCTGCTTGACTCATTTCACTCAGCATAATCTCTTCCAGTCCTGTCCATGTTGCTACAAAAGTTGGGTATTCATCCTTTCTGATGGAGGCATAATACTCCATAGTGTATATGGACCACATCTTCCTTATCCATTTATCCATTGAAGATCATCTTGGTTCTTTCCACAGTTTGGCAACCGTGGCCATTGCTGCTATAAACATTGGGGTACAGATGGCCCTTCTTTTCACGACATCTGTATCTTTGGGGTAAATACCCAGGAATGCAATTGCAGGGTCATAGGGAAGCTCTATTTTTAATTTCTTGAGGAATCTCCACACTGTTCTCCAAAGTGGCTGCACAAACTTTCATTCCCACCAATAGTGTAAGAGGGTTCCCCTTTCTCCACATTCTCTCCAATACATGTTGTTTCCTGTCTTGCTAATTTTGGCCATTCTAACTGGTGTAAGGTGGTATCTCAATGTGCTTTTAATTTGAATCTCCCTGATGGCTAGTGATGATAAACATTTTTTCATGTGTCTGATAGCCATTTGTATGTCTTCTTTGGTGAAGTGCCTGTTCATGTCTTCTGCTCCATTTTTTGATATGATTATCTGTTTTGTGTGTGTTGAGTTTGAGTTCTTTATATATACTGGATATCAGCCTTTTGTCTGTACTGTCATTTGCAAATATCTTCTCCCAGCATTTTTTTTTTTTTAACAATAGCCGAGACCTGGAAGCAATGGAGGTATCCTTCAATAGATGAATTGATAAAGAAGATGTGGTACATATACATACAATAGAATATTACTTAGTGATAAAAAGAAGGAAATATTGTCATTTATGACAACATGAATGGAACTGGAGTTCATTGTGCTAAATAAATAAATTATACAAAGAGTAATTCCAAATTCTCTCACTTATATGTGGACTCTAAAAAAGCCAAATTCATAAAAACAGAGTTGCTTCCACAAGCAGGGGGGTGGGAGAAATGGAAAGATATTGGTCAAAGGGTACAATCTTTCAGTTATAAGAGAAACAAATTCTGGGGATCTAAGGTACAGCATGGTGATTATATTTGACAATACAGTATTGTACACTTGAAAGTTGCTATGAGAGTAAATCTTAAACGTTCTCATGACAAAAAAATTTCAATCAAGTAAAATGATGAAAGTGCTAACTATTGTAATAATTATTTTACAATATATAATCATATCAACTTATCAGTTATCAGGTGGTACATCTTAAACTTACACAATGTTAAATGTGAATTTTTTTTTTTTTTTAGTTTCAGGTTTTTGCTTAAATTCTAGTTAGTTAATTAATATACAGTGTAATTTTAGTTCCAGGGGTAGAATTCAGTGAGTCTTCACTTACATATAACACCCTCCTCCCCTCCAAAACCCTCAGTTTGTTTCTCAGAGTACACAGTCTCTCATGGTTTGTCTCCCCCTCCGATTTCACCCAACTCACTTCTCCTCTCCATCTCCCAATGTCCTCCACATCATTCCTAATGTTCCACAAGTAAGTGAAACCATATGATAATTGAATATCTCTGCTTGACTTATTTCACTCAGCATAATCTCTTCCAGTCCCATCCATGTTGATACAAAAGTTGGGTATTTATCCTTTCTGATGGAGGCATAATACTCCACTGTATATATGGACCATATCTTCTTTATCATTAGCCCATTGAAGGGCATCTTAGTTCTTTCCACAGTTTGGTGACTGTGGCCATTGCTGCTATGAACATTAGGGTACAGATGCCCTTATTTTCACTATATCAGTATCTTTGTGGCAAATACCCAGTAGTGCAATTACAGGATCAGAGGGAAGCTCTATTTTTAATTTCTTAAGGAATTTCCAGACTGTTTTCCAAAGTGACTGCACCAACTTGCATTCCCACCAACAGTGTAAGAGGGTTTCCCTTTCTCCACATCCTCTCCAACACATGTTGTTTACATCTTGTTAATTTTGGCCATTCTAACTGGTGTAAGGTGGTATCTCGGTGTGGTTTTGATTTGAATCTTCTTGATGACTAATGATGATGAACATTTTTTCATGTGTCTGTTATTCGTTTGCATGTCTTCATTGGAGAAGTGTCTGTTCATGTCTTCTGCCCATTTTTTGATGTGATTATCTGTTTTGTGTGTGTTGAGTTTGAGGAGTTCTTTATAGATCTTGGATATCAGCCCTTTGTCTGTAGTATCATTTGCAAATATCTTCTCTCATTCCATGGGTTGCCTCTTTATTTTGTTGACTGTTTCCTTTGCTGTGCAGAAGATTTTGATCATGATGAAGTCCCAAAAGTCCATTTTCACTTTTGTTTCCTTTGCCTTTGGAGACATGTCTTGAAAGAAGTTGTTGCAGCCAGTGTCAAAGCAGTTACTGCTTATGTTCTCCTCTAGGATTTTGATAGAAATAAAATCTTTTAAAAAAAACTTCAATTTCCCATCATATATTACATCATTAGTTTCAGGTGTAGTGTTCAACAATCCATCAGTTGTGTATAACACCTAGGGCTCATCACATCGTGTACCCTCCTTGTCAATTATTTTTAATAAAGCTGGAAAAAATAAATGAATGATTAAATAAAGACTTGAGATACATGAGCAGTTGGAACAACATTATGACCAAGCCGGAAGCATGAAAACTAATAAATACATTCACATCCAACTTTCCACGTACATTCTTGTGCCATCTATCTGCTTGGAATGTTTTCTCACTACTCTCTTTGTTGGTCCAAATCCATCCAGAAATAGTCACTTGAGGTTCCAACATCAAGGAGTAAGATACCTGGGAAGTAACTAAGAAGTTCAAGGGTAGCAGCAAGCTCTCCTAGTACCATATGTGCATCTTTTTAAAGTTTAAGCTTCTTAATTTGTTGATGTGGTAGAGATGGGACTACAATATTGTCTCAATAGAGCAGTTGCTATTGAAAGTGTTCTGTCTTGCTAAGCTGCCTGCCTCTGGGTGCTTTTGGATGGAGAGTGGGCTTTTTGGGGGGGGGTTTGTCTGCACCTGTTGACATTTCTGGTTTTCTCATTTCTTTAACCCCAAGTTCAGGATATATGAGGCAGAAAGGGAGCCCAGGCAACTCACCATCATATCATTCCTGGGGCATGAGATCTGTTTCTTATCTGCCTTCATCTCCATATCCTTCCAAGCTTCCTTATGTTTTCTACTTAAAGTCTGGGATTTTTAGTTGTACTTAGCACAAGAACTATGGAAAAGTACTAACAACTAACACCATCTTCCTGTATATACTTTGTCATACTCTTTATCACTCTAAAGTGTTATTGTTTGCTTTTTTATATCCTCCATATTAAGTATTTATTGCCATAGTACTACTGTGAGACAAACCTCAATGATTAAAAACTATATGCCTTTATTTGCTCATGAGTCTTTGAATTGGTGATATGGAATGGACAGTTCCTCTGCACTTAGCTGATCTCATTTGCATGCTTGATAATTGACCACTTGTCAGTGTTACGGTCTGTGATCAAAGGAATGAGACTGATACAAAGCAAAGGTCAAGCAAAACTTTATTTCACGCCAAGCATCAAAAATCAAACTGACCGGGCGGGGCCATCCCTTACAAAGAGGCGACGACAACGAGGAGGATGACCCTGACAGCAGCACTGCTCCCGACGACTACTACTACTCCCCCACCCCAGCCTCACAGACTAAACTTTATAGAGGTAGTTGAGCCCAGCCCACACACAGGTGGCCAATGAGATTGCAACACACAGGGAAAACTGCACAGTCATGCTCGGTCAGCAATATGGGTGGCCAATTGAATTCCTATTCACCATAGTAAATATATGCACACCCCACTGCTTGGATGTCTCCATCTGGCCTGGCCTGCCCCGTATCCTGGGTTTGC
Organism: Mustela nivalis; assembly: GCF_964662115.1. NCBI lineage: Eukaryota > Metazoa > Chordata > Mammalia > Carnivora > Mustelidae > Mustela > Mustela nivalis. The sequence goes on along the minus strand of NC_139023.1, from coordinate 159,249,173 downwards.
AAGTAAGTTCCTCTGGGAGGGGCAGGGTCAATCCAAGTTTACAACGAAATGGCTCCTTCTGGCTAAGCAGACCCTTATAGTCAGCTCAGATTATTTCACTCTGTTCCACATGTTTTCATAGTCTTCTAGATGGTTCACCCTCATTCAGGTTCACAGTTGAAGGAAAAGTTGCAAAAATGGAAGCAAAAGTTGCAAATCCTTTTTCAAGCCTCAGGTACCTCACATCAGCTAAAATGCATAAATTCAGAAAGCAAATTCATGGTTGCCAGTGGGAGGAAGAGGGGGGCTAAAAGAGAGGAGTATAATAAGTGAAGGGCACAGACTTCCAGTTATAAAATAAATAACTACGGAGATGAAAAGTACAGCATGGAGAATATAGTCAATATTATTGTAATAGTGTTATAAGGTAACAGATGATAACACTGATCACAGTGAGCATTGTATAATGTATAGAATTGTTGAATCACTATGTTGTGCACCTAAAACTAATATAACATTGTATGTCAGCTATACTTCAATAATAAACATTTTTTAATAAAATAAAATGTCACATGGCCAAACTCAGAATCAAGGTGCCTACAGGGAGAAGAACTCAAAATCTCAAGGCAAAGCATATATACACAAATAAAGATCAAGAATTGGGGTCATTCATCACGACACACGCCCTCCTTAATACCCTTCACCTAGTTATCCCATCCCCCCCTTCTGTAACACTTAGTTTATGGCTAATTGAACATAATTTTTAAAATGAATGAATAAATGAATATGCACATAAAAAATTGGGGGTCATTCACACAATCAGTCTAACAGTCTCCCACCAAAGTTTATGCTTCTTAAAAGCAAAGAGAGATATTTTGTTTTATGCAGCCATATATCCCAAACATTTAAAGTGCAAAAAGTTCAAAGTGCTCATTAAATGTTTGAATGAATAAATGGATAAATGAATGATTGACAAGCAGTGTTTCAATATACTTGCCAATCATTTAGAGATGGAAAGACAGACTTCTTGGTCTCTAAAACTCATCTTTAGATTTGAGCCTTTGGTTTCTAGAGAGTTGCTAATGATACACCTCCCATCAGGACATTTTCCACTTAGGAGATCCTGGCAAACAACTTTTTTCAAGGAATCTTAACTTTCTACTGCAAACTACTTTACCATGAGTACAATTCACTAACAAAAAGATATTATCTGTACCAACAATGAACATTAGAAATTTCAAAGCAGGCAACATTCTCCAACATAACCAGACCTACCTCATTTTATATTAATCTGATCATTTGCCTATAATGGATTGGAGTCTTGCTACAGGCACTGGGACTTGTCTATTTGGGATTGCAGCAGCCTTAGCTCCTGACCTATTTCTCTGAGTTTCTAACACTTTCTTCTTCCATTCTGGTTTCTTCCATGTTGCTCACAGCATGAAGAGCATTACTATCTTATAATGACTCGCATGCCTCTGTTGGAATCAAAGTTCAGTGTCAGTGCATATATTTAGACAATCCCTGAATATGTTCATGAACCTTTAACTGGAATGATGCAACCTACATAAACCAACTTTCCTCAGACAGACTTATACTGTGAATCCTAAAATTACAGCACTCATTTCTTTTAAGATTATGCAGACTGAAAATATAATTTATTTTGAGATGACTATTGACATTCCCAATGATTGATATAGAATATCTTTATGATGAGTATTTCATGATGCTGCCCTCTGCTTTGAAGTCAATGCAACCTTGCTGTCCTATAAAATGTCTCTCAACTCCCAGGACAAAAGAATTTATAATGACTCTTGAAACCTTTAATTTCCTTTCCAAATATATTGGTATGTGGTAAAAGATACATAGCAAATTATGTCTCAAGGCAATTTGGAAAAGTTACATTTTGCTTTAAAGGAAAATCAACTGCAGCAAAGGAGAACTGGTCTTATGTTTAAATTTCAAGAAACACCTAGAACTTTAAAAAACAAAAGCAAAAACAAAAACAAAAAAACCTCATCCTATTGGAAAGAAAATGTGAATTTCATAATGCACAAGAAATGTAATATATTTTCTGCCTTCACTTCTGTAAAAGAAATAAAATAAATATGAAAAGGAAGAAAATGGAGAGAACAAGGAAAGATGTTTCCTTGTTTTCTCTTTCTACTTTTATATTACCATGTTTAACTATTTCCATCTATTTCTGTAAGGATCTAACAGTTTCTTCTCCCTTTCTGGTCTCTTTCACATTGCTCATAGCAATGTGGTATTAACTATATTTATAGTATTAACTATAAAACCCACCTGTTTTATATAATGAGACTGATTAAATAAAAACATGAACCAAAGGCAAAACTTGAAGTAGTTACAAGAATCTTGTTCAGGAACTCATATAATTATTGCAAAATTAAAAAAAATCTATTATGCAGCAATGACCTGCAGGGATTTTCATTCATTGACCTATCACTAAATATTTAATGAATAACTATTATGAGTAAGGCATGCTGGATATAGTAAGACAATAAAAGGACTTGTCTGGGTCTAAAAAGTTCAGAGCTACTCTCTAAAGAAGATAAAAGAATGAAACTAAATAAATGAATAGATAGTGGATGATAGGTAGGTGATAAAGAAAAAAAAAAAAAAACAGAGACAGAGAGAGACCACATGATGCAAGAGGAGAGAGAAGAAAATGTAAACAATGGAAAGTAAGTGCTATGGGTAATCAAGCGAGAAATTTCCTTGGCCACCAGAGGAAAATGGTGGTTTAAGATCACAAAAGAGGTAAGAAGAGTGTAGCTATGAGGTGGTGAGAAGTGCTCTTTTAGTAGCTAGAGGGAGTGAGGTGGAGTACAAAAATCAGGAAATTTTGCAAAACAGGAAAGTGTGAAAATACCTAGGGAAAAAGAAGTGGTTCCATTTGGTCAGAACACAGAAAACACGTAGAAAATAGAAGAAACAAAGATCAGTAACGGAAGTCCAGGCAACTTGCATCCCAGAGGTGGAAAATTACATGGAAACCAGCATCAAACAAATTTTAAATTAAACAGATATTGTGTTTCTCTTGCCTATTAAATTTTTAGTGTAACTAATGCTAAACTTTCTACGTAAACTAGCTAAGATTGTGAAAACAATCACTAAACAAACACCAGAACATTTTAAAAAATAAGAATATATTTACTGTATCCTGGATACTTTTCCACTTACAATTCTAAAGAGCAATCCAAAGGGTTTTTTTGCCTGGATAGTTAGATGATAAATTGAAATAATTTTCCAATCCCATTAGAAAATGCATATCCCAGGCTAGAGCAAATAGCAAAAGCTAAATAGAAAAATAAACACATATGCAACAAAAAGAGAAAGAGAAAAATCAATATTGATCTAGAAGCCAAGTAGTTCTCTGAAGAATTACTGGTTTATGCCATATTTCACCTTGTGTTGAAAATTGAAAGAAAAAGTACTGTAGCAACCAAAGCTATGCAGATATGTTTTTATTGCTGCTTCATTAGTTTTGCCACCAAAGCCAGAGCAAAAATACCATAAACCTTTCCATACAATCCTGATCTCTGGAAGGGTGTTTAAATGGAACTATAAAAAATACACTGAAAGCTGATACTTGGCAGTCAGTCAAAACTGCTCCATTTCTGAAATTAAATGGCATGGCCTCTCCAAGAATGGGAGATGAGGGACTCCAAAGGCTGCTGCATTATTTCTGCAACTATAAGCCAGATGGTTTTAAAAGTCAAATGCTCCACACATGAGTAAGTCACTGCTCTAAATGAATTACCTGGGGATCTGCAAAATGGAACCTGAGCTGTCTATGCCACTGGGACATGTTCCATTGCAATTCAATCTGTGAGTAAAATGCTTGCTAGCTCATTCAACATTTTACCTAAAGAAAAATCATGGCAGCCAAAGGCCCTAAATAGCATGTTTAGAAAAAGCATAATGTAATCCTTAGCATGCACACGGAATACAGAATCCCTAATCACGTGAGACAAAAACATCTTTTCATTCAGGGAGGTAGGGACTGATAGAATAATAACAGGTGTATTTCAATTAATAGCTCCTAATAAAGTGAAAGCTATGGAAGCAACACAGCTTTAATAAAGTACAGATTCTAGAGCTAAGTAAATTTAGTAAAGATACAGAACCTATGAAACCCAAACAGTCCTAAACATCCGACTGAAAAAATCTGATCATTACCAGGTAAGTACCATAATTGCTGTTCCTGGGCCTGATTCACTGCTCCTATAACTGCCTATATACGATCTCCCAATCTGCCAATGCTGCCTTAGCCCCTCAGGGAACAAGAGAGCCTTTTCTGTACCATCCTTAGAGTTGTATCACAGTTGAAAAATGGCAGGGAACTAGGGTGCCCAGAAGCTCTGTTTGTTAAATGTCCCACTGTTGATTTCACCTCGGGTCATAATCCCAGCAACATATCGGGCTCCATATTGGGTATGGAGTCTGCTTTAGATTCTCTCTCTCCCTCTCCCTCTGCTCCTTCTCTCTTTCCCTGTCTCTTTCTCTCTCTCTCTCCCACTCTAAAAAAAAAAAAAAGCAAGGAAACTAAGAGAGATAGCTCTTAACATCTGTATTAATCCGTAGCAATCAGGCTTCTCCAAAGAAACAGAACCAATAGAACATAGATAAGAGGAGATTTATTGTGGGATTCAGCTCACACAATTATGAAGGCTGACACACACCACAAGATGCTGTCTGCAAGCTGGAGAACCAGGGAAGCTAATGATACAACTCTCAATGCAAGGCTGAAGGCCTGAAAACCAGGAGCTATGATGTCCAAGGGCAGGAGAGAAATAGCTTCCCCAAATCAGGAGGACAGTTAATTCACCCTCCTTCCATTTATTTTTGTTGTTGTTGTTCTGATTGGGCCCTCAGTGATGCCCACTCACATTGGTGATCTACTTAGTCTACTAAAAAATTTCTTCTGGAAACATCCTCACAGCCACACCAGAAATAATGTTTTGCCATCCCTTAGCTCACTGAATTAACACAAAAGTTAATCATCATAGCTTTCCATTATTAAAATAAACAAAAACACACAGGGCCATTTTCCCTAAGAAATAATTTCAACATCCAGATCTAAAGCTGTGCTTAGAAAACCACTGTCTTTTCATTCCCTCAGAGAGTACACTGCCCTTTTTCAATGAAAGGGTCCAGTCCTACTTCTTGATGCTTCCAGAAGATTTATTTACTACATCTAACAGAGCTGCTACTACTACCACCACACTGCCAGTGGAGACTTGGTCATGCATCTCTTCTCCCTCTGGCAAGGGGTAGCAAACTCCTACCAAAGGTCCACCGAGTATGTATTGTGAGCAAGGCCATGCCTGAGATGCTGAGGAAAGGGGGTAGACAACTGTATGAAAAGTGTCCCTGCCTTCAAAGCACTCATAATTTGGTAGAGAAGATAAGACCTGTGTATGGAAATACATATGGAATACAAAACAGTGGGAAGTAAAGAAAGGCTTGTGTAAAACCTAGCCTACAAAAAAGGGAAATTCAATCCTTAATGACCTCTTACAAAGGCCTTCTAAAGTTTGTAGCATCCAGAAAGTCCTTATGTTTCATTTTCTGTCTTTGATACAGAAAGAAACAAAGGAGCCTGATTTTCTTATCTTCCTTCCTCCCTCCCCCTACTTCCTTCCTTCCTTTTATTCTTTTTCTTCCTTTTTCTTTCTTTCTCTTTCATCTTTCTTTTTTTCATTCTTTTCCTTCTCTCTCCCTTTCTCTTCTTTCCTTTCTCTTTCTCTCCTTTCCCTTTCTTTCTTTCTTTCTTTCTTTCTTTCTTTCTTTCTTTCTTTCTTTCTTTCTTTCTTTCTTTCTTTTCCCTCCTTGAAAATCCAATAGTGATAGGAGGAGGTATACAAGGGAAGATCTGAAAAGCCTTCATAAAAATACCTTGGGAAACCTCTCTGAACCAACTGATACCTCTTCTTTAACCAAACTTGACTTTAGTATGCAGAGGGAATGCAGGATAATTACACAGTAGAGTTTATGGAAATGGCAGAGTGAAAATTATTCTTTGCTTGCTGTTAGAGTAAATTCCATCCAATCATTACTGAAGGTGAATAGACAATTCCTCCAGGATGTTTAAAAGGTTTTTCATCCTCCATTTCTTGAGGTCTGTCTTTCATCCTATTTTTTCTCCTCTAGATTTAAATTAATACGAAATAAGCATACACTGAAAGTAATAGGAGACTTTACAAAATCATTTCACATAAAATATTTGAACATCTGTGATAGAAATCCACAGTTTCCATTCACTTGCTTTGATGGACCTTAATATATCAAAGCATAGAATAAATATAAGAACTAGAAAGCTCCATGGTTGTAAGGATAATTATCCCTGTTTTTTCCATGGGGCTGTCATGCTCAAAAGGATTCTTACTGATTTCATTTTTTCATGTATGGAAAAATGTTAGTACAACTATTAGTACAGTGCTTGGGAATTGTTTTACATAATGAAGCTCTGGACTTCAGCCATTCCCTCTGTTTTGCTTTAGTTGTTGCTTATACAACATCATGCCTCCTCAGCTATGATATTGGATGGAAGCTTCTCAAAGGCTCGATAACTTGCATTCACTTTGTGTTCCTTTCAATACACAGAATAGCACAAAGTTAACTCATGGTTGATTTACCCAAAATACTTAATTGATTCATTGGTTGAAATGTGTACTTAAAAGTTGTGTCATTTTAATCAAAATAACATTTTGGAAGTCTATATTATCTTTTTAAAGGTATTTTATCTTAAAAGGGATGATATTTCTTAATTTATCACATTTGCCTATATTTTTAGCCCTATCACCATTCTTCATCATCCACTTGCCCTTGTCTTCCTAAATATTTAATGACTTAAGAACTGACACAACTTCACTTGGGAAAACAAACTTATTCATAATCTGTTTCTGCCCAAATCTTCATCATAAAGAATTTAGTCTTTTAGAATACTGGATTAACTCATTTGGACTATTACTAAAAAATACCATAGACTGAGTTGCTTATTAAACAACAGAAATTTATTTTTCAACAGTTCTGGAAGCTGGGAAGTCCAAGATCAAGGTGCCAAAAGATTCTGTGTTTGGTGAGAGCAAATTCTGTTTCACAGATGGCACATTCTCACTCCCTGTGTCCTCAGGTAGTGGAAGAGGTGACAGAGCTCTCTGGCACGTCTTTTATAAGGGCACTACTAATCCTACTCATAAGGGCTTTTCCCTCATGACCTAATCCAAACACCCCACATCCTAATACCATCATCTTGGGAGAATAGAATTTCAACATATGAATTTCGAGGGAATACCATCAGCCCATACCAAATAAAAATAACCAATATCTTTCTTAATTTATTCATTACCTTCTTGGATAGCACTTTCTGAAAGAAGCTATAAGCCAACTAATTCATTCTACAAAGGTAAAAAAATTAATATGAGAGTGGGCCTCACTGCTAAGCTGTGAACTTTGGGGTCATCATGTGAATTCTCTGTGTCCATGAAAACATCTTTCTTTCCTTCCAACTTTCTAACCACATGAGGAATAAGGGAAAATAACATATCACCCCCCCAAAAAAACAGAATCTTTAAAGACTTTTTAAATTAATATCTCACTCTTTCTATAGTGTGTCATTCAGAGAACATAATGGCAGCCAGTGGGGTGGTAGAAATATTAGGAAACAGAAGACAATTCCATTTAAATCAGCAGACTAGAGTTCCATAAAAACAGAAAGTTGTCAAGAGCAAGAGTAATGACTCTATTATTTTTCCTATCTTGAAGCCCACCACTATACCGGAAGTAACCTGGAGAACAGAAGATTAATGAAAATGTAGAGATACCCTTAGAAAGTGGAAAAACATCTAAGAATCCCCCTAGGTGAACTCACTCTTGCTGAAAGCTTCAGGAGTAGTTGAGCATGAGGCATAAGCCCCTGAGGTTCCTCAGATCCACCTGTTCCTCCATGACACATTACGGCAAGGAACTGAAGCCTGTCCAAAAGAATCCTGAAGGACTGACCTTAATCATTTAGTTGTCTGTTGATACAGCAGCTCAGTCACATTGTCTAGTCTGGAAATACAAACAAACATGGGTAACTGTGTATGAGCCAGAATTCATGAAATTTGGATTTTATGCATGGCCTTAAATCCTGCAATTAATGAGATGCTGAGTTATGGTATGTCAGTTAACCCATCCAAACATCCAAAGGAACATATTGATATTCTCACCTCTATACAAGGAATTGACTTCTTGCATATGAAAACTCATTAGAACAGAGATTTGAGGGCACTTTGACTCAAAGAAAAATGACACCCTTTGCAAAAAAAAAAAAAAAAAAAAAGAGTCTTGAATACTCAGCAGAACATCTCTGCTTCGGTCTTTTACCAAATGCCGTAGATTCCAGGCCCTATAAACTAAGACATTAAAAAGAATATGCTTCAAGAAAAGGCCATTCTGGGTAAAGTTATTTCTATTCATCTCCATTACTTTGAGAACAATCTGTCAAACAGAAATTAACTGCCTAAGGAAACTTACCAAAAAATCTGTGTTCCCAAAACTGAAATATTTTAATTTTTCCTTGGCCTCCACTTGCCAAAACCATACATCACAGAATGTCTCCATCCATACTAGTGCTAAATTATAAGTCTCTCCTCTGGCTGTCATCTGGAAGATGGCTCCTAGTCAGGCTCCTGTTCACTATGTGGAAAGACGAGAATATTTTATGACAGCTTAGGCAAGAAAAAGTCAAGAAAGAAATCATTTCTGAAAGTTCCTGAATCAACAGTTTTAAACATATCTCTTCTCTTCATTAGAAAAGGTAGGTATCCCTGTTCCTACAGTGACAGAACCATCAGTACCAAAGTACTTGGGAGGAGTTAATCTGCTGAGGAAGTCACCCTGAGCTAATGAAGACTCAAGGTGGTCACCTACAAAACTTGGGTTCAAGTTGAGTTTTTTCAGTAAGGGGAGGGCAAGTTTGAGCTTGTCACCTCCTTGATAATCCTAGGGAGTGTTTTTCATGGCCTTGAGATCTCATTAAAAAAAAAAAAAAATGTATAATGACATCATTGGAAAAGACCTAAGACCCCAATTCCAATCCACTTATTCTTGAACCTCTTCCAAAACATCTTGAAAAATAATGTTCCTGACGCCTATGCCTGAAAGCCTCCACAACTCCTCACTCCCTCAAAAACCTCAAAAACTGTTTGGTTTGGCTTGATCATAAAGAAGCTTTTCAGGAAGTAGGACACTAGAAAGTACATGGATTTTGGTGTCAGGGAAACTCAGGTTTGATTCTTAAACTTGGGCTAATTATTTACCCCCACTTTTAACCACAGAGTAATAGGCTATTATCACTTAATATGTTACAAGTTTGATAATAATTATAAGTGGGCTGAGCATTCAGGAAATTATTATTCCCCAATTTCCTCTAACTAAACGCAGGATGGCTTCAAATGATCACAACAGCTGTACACTTTCAACAGCTAATTTACATATACCTTGGCTTCTTGAAGTTTGCCCTAGGACACCAAAGATGTTGGCCATGGCCTACTGGGAATATTGAAGTATGAGATAAGGCCATTGAACAAGAAGAGGTCAGAAACTTCTCAGAACTGCTGCAAAATTTTTCAGCAGCAAACTCTTATTTCTGACAATGTTCTTCTGTGTCACCCACTCCTACCCTTGCATACAAATGTGGATGATTACCTATTTCATGTGGTGGTGAAAGAATCAGAAGACAATCTTAAAAGATATTGTGAGCTTGGGAGCTTATGAAATCTTTGAGGAAACTTGTCTCAAAATCAGCTGTGGCTTAGTCATTACCTGATTCCCAGGCAGGCCTATAAAATTTGACATCTGGCTATCAAATGTTACCTGTTTCATTACATTAGCCCAGCCAAGGATATAAAAGGGAGTCATTTGTCTTAACCAAAATTCCAACTCTTAAGGCTGTTATGATGATTTTAAAGAGATAATGTGTGCAAAAGTAATTTCTGGTGCTTCAATCATATAAGGTAGCAATGATTGATTGATCAAATTGCCTTTCTTTCAGACGTTAAATTCTGAAGATTCTTGTTGAGCAAATTTTAAATTACAATGGATATGTAGTTTATGTGTTATGTAATGCAGATGTGTTAAATCTATAATATTCTCAGTTTATGGACATTTTGACATTTACACTTATTTCCACCCTAAAAAATCGAGAGATACACTAATTTTATCCCTACACCTTATATAATCCCCAAACTTCATAGCTTAGGAATGATATCAGAATATCAAATTCAAAACAACTTAACACAAGGAAAATTATTACATACAGTAAGAGAGGTCCTTAGAAAGAGTGACTCCATAATTTAGGAGAGCTGCTGAGTAGATAGTTTCATTATTTTGGCAACCTCATCTACGACCCGGGTTCTTTCCATCATTCTGCTTGAACATTCCAGCACTCTGCTTTGTTCTCAGACTAGCTGCCCTCAGGGCTGCCAGATCCAGCTGCACGGTTTTAGGATTCAGATCCAGGAATAAAAATACTTTTTTCCTTGTACCTTTTTAAGACAAAAATCTTTCCTCAAAACTGCCAGCTTATACACCTCTTATCTCTTTATCTAGAACTAAATCACATGGATAACCTCAGTGCAGTTATCTACTGGAGAAATAGAATTACTACAACTTAGATGAATGAGAATGTACCTTATAACTGGAGCTAAAGTCATCCTTCCTAAACCCACAGTTGCAAGGAGAAAACAGCTGCCCAAACAAACCTAGAGCTCTGTCTAGAGGAAGAAGGGGGAGTATTCAGTGGTGAGTATACAACCAACACTGTCCCTTACACTCTTTAAGAAAAAAATAAGTGTTTTTATGTTTTAAATTTTTGATCAAATGGATTCATTTATATGATCTGAAAAACCTAATCAAATAGAGATTAAAATTAAAAACAAAACTCCCTTGTCCCATGCCACTTAATCTCTAGTTTTTCTTACATGGATCACACTGAACTTTAAAACTATTTCAAAAATGTGTTTCTTTTTTTTTTTTAAGGCTATATTTATTGCTATGACAGACAGAGATCACAAGCAGGCAGAGAGGTAGGCAGAGAGAGAGGAGGTAGCAGGCTCCCCGCTAAGGAGAGAGCCCAATGTGGGACTCGATTCCAGGACCCTGGGATCATGACCCGAGCCAAAGGCAGAGGCCTAAACCCACTGAGCCACCAAGGTGCCCCTCTAAAAATGTATTTCTGATGATCACCTTCAGTCTTTAAATAATCTTCTTTTTCACTGTTTTTCTTAATACATTCATTAGAAATAGCATCTACTGATTTCTTATTCTGACATGAGATTTAATTCTCTTATATCATCCCAAGCATTCCCTTCTCCTTCCTGCCAATATAACTCTTTCCATCCTTTTTAACTTTTTGTTAAAATTGTTTTTGTAACATTAAATAACTGTTCACCATTATATTTATTTTTGTAACAACATCACTTGCCTTTAAATTGTCAGATTTGATAACATATGTATTCTTCCCAAGGCCATAACTGTTTTCTGTGCTTTATTTATTTATAGTTTGGTTATAAAAGCAGAAAGTTGGCTAATCATGCTTTGTTATTCCTCTCTAGGTGCTATTTACTGCAGAGCCAAGTAGTCAGTTATGATTGATTTTGCTTATTTGTATAACTTCTTAATTTTTTCAGAGTTTTTAATTGTCTTCTTATTCTTTCACATTGCTGGCCTTTATCACATTCTTAAGGAGTTCTGTCTTCTTGAGGAGAATATCAAATCTATGATATTATCATAGATTTCAAATATCAAATCTTTGCTAGATGCCTTCCTCCTGGATCCTCTGTTCTCTTACTTTTGTCTCGATTGTCATTCTCCAGCTCCTCTGCCAACTACAGCTTGGGACTCCTGCCTTTCTCACCTACCCTAAAGCTGTCGTTCCTTGGATTTCACGTCTTCCAAATTGTTATGTACTTTCCTCATTTTGCTAAAGTAAATCCTCAAGTAATATCTTAAGAAATGTTGTCTGGGAAGTAAATTCCTTAGTATCTATAAATGACTTTATTTTTTACTCATCCAGATTGAGAGCTTGACTTGGTATCTTGAAAATATCTTTGCAAATAATTCTCAGAACTTTGAAAGCACTTCTCCACTTCCTTTTAGAATTCAGTATTACAGATGTGAGGTTAACATTAGTTTAGTTCTCATTCATTTTTATGTGTCCTGGTTTATTCTCCCTGGGAGCTTTTGGAATCTTTCATTTATTTTGGCATTCTAAAATTTCATAGTGATTTGTCTTGGTGTAAACTTTTTTGTAATTCATGGTGCTCTACATTCCCCCACTGAACCCTGTTAGTCTGAAGGCCCTTATACTTCAGGTCTTTACATTTCTCTTTTAGTATTTATCCTATAGTTTCCTTGTATTTTCTCTGTACCTCCTCTTAGTCAAATGTTTACCACCAGTTTCAGCCTTTTATGTCTCTCATTATTTCATTTATCTTTTCTTTCTACTTGTCTTTATTTCTATAGCTAGGAAAACTTCATAAAACTCCTACTCCAATTATAAGTTGGAATTTATATGTTTTTACCATTAATTGCAAAACTCTAATTCTTAGTCTCTAGTTTTTTTACAATTTTTCAAGGCCCATCTTATTTATTAGTAGAGATGATGCTTTCCTAAATCTCTCTGAGAGCACTGAGTTATTTCACAATTCTATAGTTGAGTTATCTTAATTTCTTTTTTTTCTATTAGTTTTTTTTCTATTATCACTTTTTTCTATAGTTTTTCTTCATTTTTCCTATAATATTCCCAATTTCTCTCATGCTGATTGAATGATATGTTTATATAAGTAGAAAATTCACCATCCAGCTTCACTTTAGAGCCATTGGCAGGTGTCTGGGGACTCAGAAGTGTCAGAATGTATAGGTCTTTATTAAGCAGTGCTGCAAGTCAGATTGGAATCTCTGGAGCTTCTGATTCAATAGATCTAAGTAGGCCCTGAGAGTTAGTATTGCTGGAGCAAGTGCTCAGATGACAATGATGCTGATGATCTGAGAACCTCACTTTGAGAACCACTGGGAGTGCAACAGCTTTGCAAAGGAGAGCTGCTCCTGCTTCCATTGACCCCATCAGCCCTGTATATCTCAGAGCCCTATTTCCCTCACCTGACTTCATGAGCCATCTGTTCTCTACCTTCTTTCCATCTTCCACAAAATTGCTAAAATGTCTTGTCTATTAACGGTCCACCATCTAAACCTTATGTTAGAGATAATATTTTTTTTTATGTCTCTGTTTCCTATTTATTTGTTTGTCTTAATTCTTTACTCATTTTAATCACATTTGGAGTCAGCCTGCCTTGTTGAGCTAAAGTCATCCTGTTATATTTAGTTACATCAATATGTCCCTAGCATCATGTCTGTCTTTGAGCTTCCTCTGCATCCATAGCTCTCACTACCAACCATAATTTCAAGTCAGATTTTTAAAAATTGATTTTTGTTGTAAAAATTTCAGGTATCTGACAGTATATAAAAGAGGTGGGTGTGGAACAAATATTTTTTAGTAACACAAAAATTAAATATGGAGTAGTTGGGCTAGCTGTTTACCAAGCCCATTTTCTCTTCTGATACACCTGGAAAGTCTACATGTTCTAGTTCCTGGTAATGGGCTGGGAGTGGAAATGATGCAGCCAATGTGGTGAAGATTTCGATGGACCTTCTTTGCCTTCTTTTTCACCCATATGCCAGCTTAATGCAAAGTGCTCTGAGGTCTTAGAGGAGAGCAAATCTACAGATGGAAGGAAATGGAGTCCCTGAATGTTTGACCCAAAAGAAGAGCAGTTAATCAGGAACAACCTCGTGAACTGCTATATGCCAAGTCACTAAAACATTTCAGTTTACATTACAGTAAACTTATTAATCCTACTAAAATAAATGATAAAAGAAGATCCCCCTAACCATGTGTTGGATGAATTAACTTTGTGTTGGACTATTGTCTACATGAACTTCTGTTTTATGAAAGCTAAAGATCCACATAGAATTTCACCCCAGCAATGTATTAGATCATTTTCAATTGATTTCTTGCTTAAAATTTAATCTTATAAATCTAAAGAAATTGTTCTTATTTCATTTCCACTTTAATAAATAATATCCAACATTAAATTAGGATGATTTGAATAGGATAATAGATATAAATATACTTTCCAAAAAAAGATATCATCTAAGTGTCACATAATAATGAACTTTTCTTAAGAACAAGGGTGAATTAGAAACAATTCTAAATTTTTTCTTTGTATTAATTTGTTAATTGAACTTGTAAATTTCAGATTCTTCCCCAATAGGCAGCAGATTCAAGATTATTGGAAAGCTTAAATTAGTATTCTCAGCTTGGTTCCTAAGTTAGTGCCACTGCACTATTGTTAACAAGCTTAATTTCCATATTATTTAATTTTTAAGACATGAGAAGTTCTAACTGAACACCATCAGTGCTTTTAACCTTTGGAAACTCTGAGGTTCTAACTGCAATACGTCATAAGTCATCTAAGATGACTGAGGACCTTGAAGGCCAAATGAGTCCAATCAGACACATTTCCACTTTGGTAATTGAACCACTGGCTTCATTCCATATGCCTAGAGAGGACTCTCAAAAGTGAGTTGTTATCCTCCAGCCCTAAGCTTCATTATTAAGACCTACCTACAAAAAAGTAAGAAAGGAGGAAAAGAATTTTGAGAGCACTTCAGTTCTTCTGCAGATGTAACATTCAGTAGATCACTTATAAATGCTCAGGTTTGTACACTTCATCTAGCAAACATATATTAAACACACAATATGTATCACATTCTGTGAGATGGCCATAAGGCAAGGGTAGGAAATTCACCTTTATTTGATAGCAGAAAATTCAGTTCTCAGCCTTACTTTTATAAGACAAGTTTTTCAACTTTCTGTGTAACAACATTAATGTCTTAAATTCGCACCAGGAGCGATTTGCAAAAGACCCATAAAACTCATCAGTTCAGACTAGTCCTCTTGTGATTGTTTTGACAGGAGCTGGCTTGGCAACTGCTTTAGTACTTGATGGAAAAGAAATAAAAATATAGTGAGCAAAGAAATAGTGTTAACAAAAATAGAAAGGAAAAAGTTTATTTAAAAAAAATAGAAATTTTAAAGGTTTTATAAATACCCACATGTAGAATACAATTAATGGACTAACACAAACCACCAGTATTATAGCACTCAAGCAGGACTGGAAGAACTTACATTCGACAACATTAGTTCAGCTGGTGTTCCTGTCAATGCTTAAAATGATGTAGCACTGCTTATCGATAAAGTCTAGTCTTGTATACATCTGGGCCAAATTAGCTGTTCACTAATCACTCTCAACTAGAGTTTAAACAATGTTTATTGAATACCTACTCTGTGTCACTCTGCTTATCATTGACCCAAGATTTAATAGGTGTGGTCCCTGCCCTCAAAACCCTTGAACTAAAGATGAAAACGTAATAACATTAACAGGCAACAAATGACACACAAATGATACAACCAAGTTCTACTACAGCCCAGAGGAGGCAAAACTCACTTCCAGTTTCAGTTTTCTCAAGACTTTTCTCAGGAAGGTGAAATTTCAGCTGGACCTCAAGGACAGATGGGATTTCAACAGGCAGTGAGAAGCAGGGAGTTTATTTCAGAGCAACAAAATATGTCCATAGAAAGATGAGAATGCCCAAAGCAGTATTAGAGCATTAAGGAGTCACTAATGAATGTGAGATTCGTGACTGGGAGAGTAGGGAAGAAGGATAGAAAAGTAATTAAGCACTCAAAATTTCAAGCTAATAAGGAAAGACTGATGCATGAGCTTTGATGACAGGCAGATAGGTCTGGTTTCTCATCCTGCAACACCAACCCACATGACTTTGAACAATTTAATCCCTCAGAGCCTCCCTTGTATGTTTGTATAATGGAGATGATAAACCTAATCATTGATCTGAGAACCACTAACTATGAAGGTGAAATAAAACACTGTATGAAAAACACCTAACCAAGAACTGCATCAACCTGTTAGTACTTTCTTCCTATAATACTTCCATTGCATATTCACTTTGATAAGTAGTTGAGTGGTATATATGCTTCCTGATTAAATTGGGATCTGGTAGTACTAGCTAAGAGAAACACCCAGGGCCAACCATTTATCTTCTCTGGGTTGTGGGGATTAAAAAAAAAAAAAGATAAGGCATTCTGTTCTAACTAAAAAGTTTTATTTAGCTCAAAGTATATCTTTAGTCAACTTACCTTTCTCATACAAGATGGTCAAAGAACAAGAAATTCTACTCCCATTTGATACCCAAAGCAGAAATATAAGAATTCCATAATGTAAATAGAAGTAACCTATATAGAGGCCCATGGGTGGCTCAGTCAGTTAAGCAACCAAGTCTTCATTTCAGCTCAGGTCATGGTGTCAAGGTTGTAAGATCAAGCTCCACGCCATGCTCCATGCTCAGTGTGGAGTCTGCTTGTCCCTCTCCCTCTATTCCTCCACCTACTATCTCAAATAAATAAATAAGTAAATAAAATCTAAAAAAAAAAAAAAGAATATGTACAGAAACATTAGAAAAGCTAATTAATTTAGATACATAACTTTCTGTATTTCAAAGAGTTCCTCAGTTCATGACTTCACTGGTGAAAACTAGCAATGTTTTAAAGAAGAAATAATATAAATTCTACCTACAGTCTTTTAAAAAAGGGGGGGGGGGAGAAGAATTCTCCCACCAATTTTATGAGGCCAGCACTATCCTAAAATCCAAATCAGACAATTATAGTATTTTCAGTGATGAAATGAAATGAATAAATTGCCCTACTTAGGTGTCATGATCATTATGAGAACTAAAACATAACATAGGTGAAAGTCCCTTGGAAAGTTACATATACTATACTGAAAACCCACCTGCTACATTGAGTTATAATCTGCAGTATTGAACCTGCACTTAGAGTCAGTCTACAATGTTACACAGAGTCCTCTTCATACTCTACTCCCAACACTGCATAGTCCTTCCTTGCATTCCTTGCATTTCATGGTTCCAGGTGCATGTCTTTGCAATAGGCACTGAATCTCTTTCCCATACAGTCATTCCCCCACCTCTTATCCATAGGGTATACATTACCAGACCCCCAGTGGATGTCTGAGGATGCCAATAGCACCCAATCCTCCATAGACTATGTTTTTTCTTACATATACATACTTACAATAAAGTTTAATTTATAAATGAGGCATAGTAAGAGATTAATAATAACTAGTAATAAAATACAATTATAACAAAATACTATTAAAAAGCTGTGTGAATGTAGTCTTTCTCTCAGAATAGTTTTTTATACTGTAATCTTCCTTTTTCTTCTTGTGTTGATGTGAGATGATAAAACGTCTATGTGATGCAACGAGGTGGCATGAATGACATATGCACTATGACATAGTGTTGGGCAATGACTGACCTTCCGACAGTACATCAGAAGAAGGAGCATCTGCTTCCAGACTGTGGTTTACTGTGGGGAACTAAAACCACAGAAAGCAAAATCATGGATAAGGGGCAAACAGTCATTTTATTCTGACTAATGTTATTTGCCATTATCAATAGATTATACGATAGGATTTGCAGGTTAATCTAGTCATTGAAATCACAAGGAAAACTGAATGATACAACAGGCAATACCCAGGCTGTAGAATTGGGCAAAATGACTTTTTTTTTTTTAAGAGGGAAAAATGTAGAGGAGTGGCAGAGGAAGAGAAAGAGAGAAACTCAGGACCCTAACATCATGCCCTGATCCAAAACCTAGAGTCAGATACTCGACTGACCAAGCCACCCAGGCATCCAGAATGACTTTTTTTTTTTTTTTTTAAGTCTGTGATTTACTAGTACTTACCAGCTACGTGTCATTAAGCAATTTAACCTCTTGGAAGACTTTTGTGTAAGATGGGAAAATATGTTTCTTACAAACTGTAAATTCTGGCACCTAATAAGTGCTAAATGTTTCATTCCTTTCCTCTTTCCAAGTACATAAGCTGAAGATTCAATTCTACTTTACAACTGCAAAGTGCTGTTATTTGTGTCAATTTATAAACCATAGGCTGCTGCAAATAATATTACCCACTAATGTATTAAGGTGATGATGGAAAAGGAAGAGTAAGAGATGAAAGCTGACAACAAAGCACATCACCACAGGGACTTGGAACAGGACTTGATGGTTCAGGATCTTAATCCTGTGTATTTTTATATGATCTCAGTGTTATGTATGCTTCCTGGTATCCAATCCAAAGTCAATTGGATATAAAACTCAGAACCAACAGCTGTTGCTAACATTATTATATCACTTTTTATTTTTATCTTACTAACCACGCCTAAGTTGGATGAAATAAATGGATCTGAAGTCTAAGTAGGTGTCTATGCTGAATTTTGCACTGAATTTATAAATAGACAAAGCATGAATTTCAATAGGGTTCCATGTACTTTTGCCCTTTCTTCACTGTTTTAGAATTGAGGTTAACTTATCTCATGAATAATGAGATAATGTCAAGAGAAAATACTTTGCCTTTTAGATGATTAAAGCAAAATATCTGGCTCATCTTCACAAAAATGAAATCATTTTTGTCAAATATAAAAAATTAAAATGATTTACACAATAAAGTACACCTAATGTCTGTGCCAATAACATTAGATTTCTCCACCAAGTTTCAGCCAATTTTACCTGGGGGAAGGGGGGTTGGGAAAAGAGGGTGGGATTATGGACATTGGGGAGGTATGTGCTTTGGTGAGTGCTGTGAATTGTGTAAACCTGGTGATTCACAGACCTGTACCCCTGGGGATAAAAATATATGTTTATAAAAAATAAAAAATTTTTAAAAAAATAAAAAAATAAACAAAATCAATGCTGTAAAAAAAAATAAAATAAAATAACATTAAGTCATCACCATATAGAAAATAATAGTTCACAGCATATTATGCATCAAATAATAATCTAGTATTTATATATTATTAGCTATAATAAAAATAGCACAAATTAAACCAGTCTATGGAGTCTAACTTCACTTTAATAACCAAGTCACTGTGGTCTAAGCCCCCAAACATTTTTAACGCAGAGTTTGACCAATTTCATCCTTTCAAAACTAGTGATTGTTCAAGTTTGTAAGTAGAAATTCTTTTCTCTCATTTAAAAAATGAAAATGAGCCACTGAAGGCTACTGTAATGTTTTGGACGAACTGGAAAGTTTATCGCTAGGGATCACTGAAACGTTTCTTAAACCAGTTTTGCTGCAGCTGCGCCCCTCTGGCCCTGAGCTGTTGCTCCACCCTCCACCAAGCTTCCCTGGTTGTACCAGACACCCTGCTACAAGGTTGTAGTTACTCAGTTGCCAACAAAACCAAGTCCGTAATTTCACAATGCATTCAACATTATGCTGGGAAAATTCTATATCAGTTCCCTTTTTGAAGTCATCCTTCTCCTATTTTCTTATCAACATTTTCACATCCTTTTCACAATTTTCTCCATCCCAGCTTGTGTATCACTTGAAACAAAATGGTACTAAGATCACCACAACCACAGTTCCATAGGAACAGGAAATGAGGTTTGGAGATACAAAACTAAATGTACAGGAAAGTTTACCAGTTATGAATATGACCTACAAAGATGTGGCTCAGTTAAAAGGGATACCCATTTCATGCTACTTTACAAAATGCTCCCTTTTTCAGGCTGAACCATTAATATTTGGAGTATTTCATTGAATTCAGGTCTTCTATGAGAATAAGTGGGAAGTTAATTTTGACTTGCCTAAGTGAAAGGGTTATTATTTCTAAGGGTTAGGTTTTTTTTCCCCAGATTAGTGGGTCAGTCTTCTCCAGTTTCCATCTTAGTTGCTTACAATGTTTCAAATAGTTATCAGATGGTTATTGTTATTGTTATTGTTGTTCTTTTAGCCTGAAAAAGCTATAGGTACAGATTCCACTTTCACCACCTGCTGAATTCTAATCATTGTGTGCTAAAAATATATCTGCCCTGGTGATTGAAAAATGAAAAAAACTAAGACCCACAAATACCGAGTTATTTGTCCTACATAATATAATCCCACAGATGGCAATGTGAAAACTCTAACTTTATAAAAACTATAATTTTCATTCTTTCTCAAATTCAGTAAGTACCTAGTGAGTGAACACATAAGCTATTAGGAATGGTTGAGAAGTAAATTGTCAGGAAATAAATTTTACATGCATTATTCCCACATTGAAAATATAAGTGATATCATACAGTATTTGTCATTCTCTGTCTGACTTCTTTCACTTAGAATAATGCCTTCAAGGGCCATCCATGTTATCACAAATCTTACTCATTATTTTATGGCTGAAAAATATGCAATGAAATGGTATTCAGCAATTTTATATATATATATACCAACTTCTTTATCAATTTACCATGTCTTGGTTATTGCAAACAATGCTGCTATGAACATAGGGGTACAGGTATCTTTTTGAGCTAAGTGTTTTCATTTTCTTCAGATATATTCCCAGAAGCGAGATTGCCAGGTCATATGGTATTTCTATTTTTAATTTTTGAGGACCCTCCATACTGTTTCCCACAGTGGCTGTACCGCTTACAGTCCTACCAACAATCCTCAAGGGTTCCTTTTTCCTCCAGAGCCATGCAGGCATTTGTTATCTCTTGTATGGTTTTTTTTTTTTTAATCCTAAAATGGGTAATTTAATGAAATCCCCTCTTATTTTATTTCTTTTCAGTGTTCAAAAATTTATTGTTTATGCACCACACCCAGTGCTCCATGCAATACATGTTCTCCATAATACCCACCACCAGGCTCAACCAACTCCCCACCCTCCTCCCCTCCAAAACCCTCAGTTTGTTTCTCAGAGTCCACAGTCGACCAGGCTCTAAGGCCTGCAAAACTTGTTTGAGAATATGAATCAGTCAGATTTGCACCCACCAAGTTTCCTGGCCAGAATATGTCCCTAACTTGGTTCTGCAGAGGAGCAAAACTCCTGACTGGGATCACTACTTGGACACTGCAGGTGTGAAATCAGTCCGCTAACATCTGCGTGCCAGTTGTTGCAATTCCTTCCTTCCTTCTCTGTCACAGTCAGATTCCTAGTAGTGAGCCCCACCCCATGGTTTGAGATTAGAATGGGGGCTCCTACAAAGGGATGCCAGTGCTAGAGGTGCTGGTTGTCCCCGCCACTGATTCTTTTTTCTCACTAAAGCAACTGGAGGGTTAGGGGTGACCTCTCTCCCTGTGGTGTGTTTTGTGTTGTTCTGAGGGAGGGGAAATGTGGTCAGCCTGTAGCCACTTCTGTACCCTTTCAGTACTGTCTGTCTTTGTCTCTCTGTGCAAGAGGGTACTTCAGCCTCACTCCCATGTTCTAAGATTCACTCAGTGGTGTCTTATTCTTGAATAGTTATTACTTGTCCTTGTGAGGGAGAGTGAAGTCAGGAACGACCTATTTCACTATGTTGGTGATGTCACTCCCTTTGATTTTCTTAGTGACATCGTGGGAAGTGAAGAAATTTTTAACTTTAATAAGGTACAATTTATCAAATTTTCTTTATATCATTAGGGCTTTTTGTGCCTTATGTAAGAAATTTTTTGCTCATTTGAGGCAGATTAAATATGAGCAAATTCTTTGACTTTCTCTCGATCAACAGACAGAACCTAGATTTCCTCCTCTTGAGTCTGCAAGGGATATATTATTGCTTGGCCAATACAGTGTGGCAGAAGCTACGCTAGGCTCAGGTCTTAAGGGACTAGCAGTTCCCAATTCATGTCTTTTTGAATACTGCCTTTTGAAATCCATTCACCATGTTCTAAAAAACCTGAAGCAGCCCTTGGAGAAGTCCCTGGATTGGGACAGAGGCCACTAGATGTCAACAGTAGTTGAGCTCCCGACTGATAGCCAACATCAACTGGCCAGCCATTTTGAAATGAGATACTCCAGTCCAGTTCAGTGATCCCAACCTGATGGGTGAAGGAGAGTTGAGCTATCTTGCCCAACTTGCAGATTTGTGGGCAAAATTTATAATTGATGTATTAAGTCACTGTTTTTAATTGGTTTATTACACAGCAATAGCTAACAAGAATACTATCTTAAGGTTACAAAGACTTGTTGCTCGTTCATCTAGAAGTTAAATAACTTTGGATCTTACATCCAGTTCTCCGATGACTTTCAAGTTACTTTTTATAAATGGTATGGGGTAAGGGTTGAGGATTATTCTTTTTCCATATAGATATCAAATTGTTCTATTATGACTTTTGAAAAATCTTTCCATTCCTTTCCCCTGCCCCCATTAAATTAACTTTAATGAAAATCTACTGACCAAATATATGAAGACCTATTTAGAGACTATTCTATTCCATCAATGTATATATTCATGCATATGCTAATATCACACTGTCAAACTGTAATTTATAGTTATAGAACTACATAGAGTTAACTTGGATAACAGACTCCTTTTTCAAACTTTGGGAGCTCTAATAGATTTTTACATTTTAATATAAATTTTAGAATCAGCTTATTCATTTTCACAAATAAGCCTGCACAGAATTTTATTGAAATTGCACTGAAATCCAGAGATCAATTTTGGAATAAAGAACATCTTAACAACACTGAGATTCCCAATCCTTGAATGTTATATATCATTCCATTTATTCATGTCAGCAATATTTCTTGCGCTTAATTCCATCTAGTAGTATTATGTAGTTCAGCATAGCAGTCTTTTTTTTTTTAATTTTATTTATTTATTTGACAGAGAGAGATCACAAATAGGCAGAGAGGCAGGCAGAGAGTGAGAGGAGGAAGCAGGCTCCCTGCTGAGCAGAGAGCCCAATGCAGGGCTCCATCCCAGGACCCTGAGATCATGACCTGAGCCAAAGGCAGAGGCTTTAACCCACTGAGCCACCCAGGCGCCCTGCAAAATGATGTCTTTTAAGACATCATTTTGATCGATAAAACTTAAGCTAGACTAATTAATAAAGGAAGAAAGAAATTATATATTATCATCATCAGAAATGATTGAAAGAGCATCATTTGGGCTCTCTGCTCAGCAGGGAGCCTGCTTCCTCCTCTCACTCTCTGCCTGCCTCTCTGCCTATTTGTGATCTCTCTCTGTCAAATAAATAAATAAAATCTTTAAAAAAAATCATTTTGCTTTCATTCACCTTCTTTATTTAATTCATATATGTTCACTGATATGTGCTGTTATTCTTTATTGTTGCCTTTTCTCTTTTTATTTTGGGTTTACTTTACTTTTCCTTCCTGGGTTCTCAAGATAGAAGATCACTGTTTTGTGACCTTTCCCCTTTTCTAATATAAGTATTTAATTTTTTTGTTAGTAGTTTTTTAAATCAATAGACAGATTTTAAATTAATTTTAAGTTTACATAAACAGAAAATACAGACAGTTCTCATATATTCCCTCTCACCCCCTCCCTACATCCCCAATTGTTAGCATCTTGCACTAGTGAAGTACATATGCTAAAATTGAGGAATGACTATGAATAAACCATTATTCATTAATATTAATTATATTGATATTATAATATTAATTGTATAATTATAATTATATATTACGCTTATATTATGTATCATTATATCTAATTATATAAATACTATAGAAATATTATTTAATATACATCATATATTATAATGCTATATTATAATATTAATTGTATAATTATAATAATTATATATTACGCTTATATTATGTATCATTATATCTAATTATATAAATACTATAGAAATATTATTTAATATACATCATATATTATAATGCTATATTATAATATTAATTGTATAATTATAATAATTATATATTACGCTTATATTATGTATCATTATATATAATTATATAAATACTATAGAAATATTATATAATATACATCATATATTATAATGCTATATTATTATATATGTTACATAATTAATATAATACATTGTTAGATTATGTATTATTATATTAATTATATTATTCATATACAATAAAGTCCATAGTTTGCATTAGGGTTCACTTTTTGTGTTTTGTAGTCTATGGTTGTCGATAAATGTGTAATGACATGTATCCACCACTACAGTATTGTAGAAAATAATTCCAACCTCCTAAACATCCCCTGTGCTCCACCTTTACCTCTGACCCTTCCCTTTTTCAAAGCACGTGGTAACCACTGGTGTTTTTACTCTCTGTAGTTTTGCTTTTTTCAGAATTCTATGTAATTGAGATCATGCAGTATGTAGCGTTTTCATATTGGCTTCTTTCACTTAGAAAAATGCATGATGTTTTCTCCGTGTCTTTTGTAGCATGATAACTTTTTTTAAAAAATCACTGAATAATATTCCATTGTGTAGGTATATTAAAACTTATCCATTCACCTGCTGAAGGACATCTTGGGTGATTTCAAGTTTTGTTTATTATGAGTTAGCTTCCATAAACAGATATGTGCAGGTTTTTAAAATGTTTTATTTATTTACTTTAAAAAAAGAGAGAGAGAGAGAGAAAGAGTGCAGCGGGAAGGGCCAGAGGGAGAGAGAGAACCTCCAGCAGGCTCCATACCCAGCATAGGCCAATGCAGGGCTTGATCTCAAGACCCTGCAAACATGACCTGAGTTGAAATCAAGAGTCCCATGCTTAACCAACTGAGTCACACAGTCACCATGTATATATGCAGGTTTTTGTGTAGACATAAGTTTTCAACTCTTTTGGGTAAATGTCTAGGAATGTATTTGCTAGATCATAGAGTAACACTACACTTAGTTTTGTAAGGAACTGCCAAATGTCTTTCAAAGTGACTGTCTGGATTCCCACCAGAAATGAATGAGGGTTCATTCTTTGCTTCTACACTTTCATAGCATTTGATGTTATCAGTGTTTGGGGTTTTAGTCTTTCTAATAATTATATAGTCATATCTCATTGCTGTTTTATTATTTTTTTAAAGATTTTATTTATTTATTTGACAGACACAGTGAGAGAGGGAGTACAAGCCGGGGGAGTGGGAGATGTAGAAGCAGTCTTCATGTGGAGCAGGAAGACCGATGGGGGGCTCGATCCCAGGACCCCATGATCATGACCCGAGCCAAAGGCAGACGCTTAAAGACTGAGCCACCCAGGCACCCCTCATTGCTGTTTTAATTTGAAATTCCCTAATGACATGTGAGATTGAGTAACCTTTAATATGCTTATTTGTTATCTGTATATCTTCCTTGGTGAGATATCTGTTCTGGTCAGGTCTTTATCTAATTTTGAATTGTGGGGTTTTTTTTTCTGATTGTTGCATTTCTTTGTTATATAATGTTATATTTATTTCCAGTGTATAACATAGTAATTTGGCAATTATATACATTATGCAATGTTCACCATGTTGTGTGAGGTTACCACTTGTAACCATACAAAATGATTACAATATTATTGACTATACTCACCATGCTGTACTTTCCATCCCTATGACTTCTTTGTAACTGGTAGTGTGTACCTTTTAATCCCCTTATATTGTGGCAATGCCAGTTTGTTCTCTATTTATGAGTTTGTTTCTGTTTTTTTTCCTTTTTTTTTAATATAATTTTTTATTTTTTATAAACATATATTTTTATCCCCAGGGGTACAGGTCTGTGAATCACCAGGTTTACACACTTCACAGCACTCACCAAAACACATACCCTCCCCAATGTCCATAATACCACCCCCTTCTCCCAAACCCCCTCCCCCCAGCAACCCTCAGTTTGTTTTGTGAGATTAAGAGTCACTTATGGTTTGCCTCCCTCCCAATCCCATCTTCTTTCATTTATTCTTCTCGTACCCACTTAAGCCCCCATGTTGCATCACCACTTCCTCATATCAGGGAGATCATATGATAGTTGTCTTTCTCCGCTTGACTTATTTCGCTAAGCATGATACGCTCTAGTTCCATCCATGTTGTCGCAAATGGCAAGATTTCATTTCTTTTGATGGCTGCATAGTATTCCATTGTGTATATATACCACATCTTCTTGATCCATTCATCTGTGGATGGACATCTAGGTTCTTTCCATAGTTTGGCTATTGTGGACATTGCTGCTATAAACATTCGAGTACACGTGCCCCTTTGGATCACTACATTTGTATCTTTAGGGTAAATACCCAATAGTGCAATTGCTGGGTCATAGGGCAGTTCTATTTTCAACCTTTTGAGGAACCTCCATGCTGTTTTCCAGAGAGGTTGCACCAGCTTGCATTCCCACCAACAGTGTAGGAGGGTTCCCCTTTCTCCACATCCTCGCCAGCATCTGTCATTTCCTGACTTGTTGATTTTAGCCATTCTGACTGGTGTGAGGTGATATCGCATTGTGGTTTTGATTTGTATTTCCCTGATGCCGAGTGATATGGAGCACTTTTTCATGTGTCTGTTGGCCATCTGGATGTCTTCTTTGCAGAAATGTCTGTTCATGTCCTCTGCCCATTTCTTGATTGGATTATTTGTTCTTTGGGTGTTGAGTTTGCTAGGTTCTTTATAGATTCTGGACACTAGTCCTTTATCTGATATGTTGTTTGCAAATATCTTCTCCCATTCTGTCAGTTGTCTTTTGATTTTGTTAATTGTTTCCTTTGATACTATATGTGGAAAACCCAAAAGACTCCACTCCAAAACTGCTAGAACTTATACAGGAATTCAGTAAAGTGTCAAGATATAAAATCAATGCACAGAAATCAGTTGCATTTCTCTACACCAACAGCAAGACAGAAGAAAGAGAAATTAAGGAGTCAATCCCATTTACAATTGCACCCAAAACCATAAGATACCTAGGAATAAACCTAACCAAAGAGGCACAGAATCTATACTCAGAAAACTATAAAGTACTCATAAAAGAAATTGAGGAAGACACAAAGAAATGGAAAAATGTTCCATGCTCCTGGATTGGAAGAATAAATATTGTGAAAATGTCTTCCTACACATTTAATGTGTAGGAAGCAATCTACACATTTAATGCAATTCCTATCAAAGTACCATCCATCTTTTTCAAAGAAATGGAACAAATCATTCTAAAATTTATATGGAACCAGAAAAGACCTCGAATAGCCAAAGGGATATTGAAAAAGAAAGCCAACGTTGGTGGCATCACAATTCCGGACTTCAAGCTCTATTACAAAGCTGTCATCATCAAGACAGCATGGTACTGGCACAAAAACAGACACATAGATCAATAGAGAATAGAGAACCCAGAAATAGACCCTCAACTCTACGGTCAACTAATCTTCGACAAAGCAGGAAAGAATGTCCAATGGAAAAAAGACAGCCTCTTCAACAAATGGTGCTGGGAAAATTGGACAGCCACATGCAGAAAAATGAAATTGGACCATTTCCTTACACCACACACAAAAATAGACTCAAAATGGATGAAGGACCTCAATGTGTGAAAGGAATCCATCAAAATCCTTGAGGAGAACACAGGCAGCAACCTCTTCGACCTCAGCCGCAGCAACATCTTCCTAGGAACATCGCCAAAGGCAAGGGAAGCAAGGGCAAAAATGAACTATTGGGATTTCATCAAGATCAAATGCTTGATAGTTTTCATCACATTGAAAAGATAAGCTACTCTTTCTTCAGTTTTCCTTTATGCCTTGACTTCTACCTCAACCCTTTCTAAGCCTATCATTACCTGTCTGATACTTTAATATCATTTCATAGATCAATGAGTCTTCTACTTTTTTCACACTTCTATCATTTCTACATTGCAGCTTGGATCATTTTACTCCACTGCCTTCACACTCGCTGATTTTCTTTTTCTTTTTTAGTTGCCTAATCCGTTAAGCCAAACTAGTGAAATTTTAACTTCAGATGTTGCATTTTTTCAATGCTAAAAATAGTTTTATACCTTTCCTTTATCTCCTCATTATGTCATTTTTCTTTAAATCCTTAAAATATTTATGATAGCTGTTTTAAATATTCTTATATAGCAATTCAATCATTTTTGCCTATTTTTATTGCCTGATTTTTTCCCTGGTTATTGGCACAATACTTTGCATATCTAGTATCTTTTTTAGGATCCTAAAATTTTTAACTGTTACTTTATTGAGCATCTGGATTTTATTGGCTCCATTTAAAAGATGTTAGCTTTTGGTTTGGCGGCTTGTTTGTTTGTTTTTAAAGATTTTATTTATTTATTTGACAGACCGAGATCACAAGTAGGCAGAGAGGCAGGCAGAGAGAGAGGAAGGAAAGCAGACTCCCTGCCAAGCAGAGAGCCTGATGTGGGGCTCGATCCCAGAACCCTGGGATCATGACCTGAACCGAAGGCAGAGGCTTAACTCACTGAGCCACCCAGGCATCCCATTAGCTTTTGTTTTTGCAGATAGTAAAGACATATGTGGGCCTTTTTGAGATGGGTCTTTAAGGTTTGTTAGAGTATTTCTGGAGCAGGCTTTACTCCACAATGGACTAGCTCTACTACCAAGGCATGGTCCTTCTGAGACAGCTACAAAATGCCTCGAGTATTCCTTGAGGTATCTTCACTGTGGCTTATCAGAACTTAAACCCTTCTTACCATTTCGAGAGCTCATGAAATCTCAGTCCACACATGCACACCTTCATGTTCAGACAATGTCTCAATAGGATCCTTATACAGATTTCTGGGGTCCCTTCTTTGCGTAACTCCCAGCTTTCTCACATTCTTTCCCACATATTCCAGCTGCATCAGGTTCCCTGAACTCTCAATTCTGTGTTCTCACCTCTGGAATATCACCTTCCTCTGTTTGGGCTCCTTTTATGTGCAATGCAGAAGGGACTTTCCAAAAGAAACCCAGGGGTGATTTTCTTGCTCATGTTGCTTTTTACTCTTCTTTTAAATATCTCAGCCCTGTGCTGCTTGCCTTCCAACGTCTTTAAACAGTTGTTTTGAATACATACTCAGTCTCCTAGTTGTTTATGGCAGGAGGAAAAGACTGATACCAATTATGTCATCGGGCTGGAAATGGATGATTTTTGTGATTTTTAAACCCATAACTACCATTTAAATATTGATTTTTCTGGGTTGGGTTTTTTTTTTTTTTTTCTTGGTGGTGGTGGTGGGGGGGTGACAGTTTGCATAGGAAGAAGGAAATGTGACTCATCCATAAGCTCACTACTTTGTTAGCCACTATCATTACTGCATAATTTTTCCCATAAATCTGTATAATCCTTACACTATTCAATTCAGACTATATGTGCTATAACCAACTTTTGTCACTAAACTTCACCTTTTTTTCATGATACCACTCTTCATGCACATAGTTCTTAATGCCTTTATCTTATGACATCATAAAATACATGTGCCAAGACATAGGTAATTTGTGAACATTTGTGTCCACTGTAATGTCAAGGCCCCTCTGTTTCCTTTATCTTGTTGTTCTCAATGATTCAGGAAAATAGAACAGGAGAGTTAATGACTCTTAGGGGAGGTGATATGTTCAAATTTGAGAACATAAATTAAGTCTCTATTGTTCAAGCAGTGAAGCTTCAAAGGCATGAAATTCTGTGTTCATAAGAATTGCTATTTTCCTTGTCTTCTTTGAAGCCACACTGGCCCACACAGATCTTCTGGAACAGTGGAATATCCAATTCTATGTCTCTTTCAAGGAAATTAAGTCTGTCTTTCCCAGGTAGAGTCCATACCTAGGGAAGTTACACAGGACTCTGAATATCTGAAGGAGATAATTTCAAATAATAAGTTATTGGGAAGAAAGCATTCACTCTCTATTTTTGTTCTCTTGCAACTTCATTTCAGCTGGTATAGTGGGTATGGATTTTTTGACTCACTAAAATGGTAAATTCTGAGAAAATCCAGGGAAAAAGGGAAAGAATATGGCTTTGCCCCTCTGGGTCATTCAAATGAACCTGTCATAATAAAAGTTTTCTCTATACATCCCGGTCTTCCATCTGAAATTCAGAATCAGAGCCCCAGCTAAAGTATAATTGTGTCTTGCATTGAGATTTTTTTCCTTCTACATATGTGGAAGTACATTTCCCTCTGGGCTTCTTGGAAAAAGATGTGATGGAACCAAGCTATATTGACTCATTCCTGGGTCTTTTATTTCTTTTATTTTATTATTTATTTATTATTTGGGGGGTTAGGATGTGTGCAGATATATATGCTTATCACTACAAAATGAATTTATCTTTTTATCATAGTCTCATCAATACTGGTCACCTTTAAAAAAATTTTTTGCCAAAACTGCTGGGAAAAAATAATCACATTTTGTTTATTCTATGGTATTTTGATTACTTTTTACACTTATTGGGCATTTATTCTTTCTGTTTTGAATTGCCAGCTCATGCTTATTGTCTGTTATTCTTATTAGGGTTTTTATCTTTATCTTCTCCTTAAAGATTGTCTATTTTTTTAAAATAATTTCTTTGTTTCTTTTTCTTGTTTCAGAACTTGTCATATGACTATTATCTCTACTTACGGTGTAATGTCTTTCTTATGCATTGAAATTCTGCCACCTGCCCATTTTTCAGTTATGATTGACGATCAAATCTATTTATACTTGGATTTCTAACACCTGACTGGTTAAGTATCACAAGATCTTAAGCATAATGGCAAAGTTAACATAACGTCTAGATACAGTGGTCCTTCAAATCACCTTTGCTCTCCTTTCTTCTTGCAATTTGACACCACCTAACTGAAAAGCCAGTTCCCACTTGTGTGCAGAACTCTAGGCCTTGGGAGGCAGAGAGGTACTCTGAGGAGTAAAAGTGTATCCTACTTTTATTTATTCTTTCCTATCTATCAAACTCCGCATTTTGTTCTTCCTCCTCAGGTCTGTCAAAGATAAAGCCCCATTGCAACATTTCTAACAATCACCCTGAGGGTATTTATCTATGAGACAAATTAATTTGTGCTTGGCTCAGAAGGACCAGAATGCACACCAAATATCCTGGTGGGGTGACAGGACGAGAAATGTTGGGGTGTGCACCTTATAGTCAAGGCACCCTGGTCTAGGACTCTGGGAAGCTGTACTTGGCTGAAGGCATTGGTTTTTCCTGCAACCAGGGGTGAGGACAGCAGGGCAGCTGAAGAAGGATCTGGAGTGCTAGGATACCTGGGCCTTCTTCCAACTTGCTCTAGGCTCTTCAGGTTTTCTACTCTTTATTTTAGTTTCCTTTCATTTTGAAGACTCAATTAGTAACATCTAAAATGCCAATCTCTCTGACAGTTCTTTTTTTTTTTTTTTAATTTTTTTTTTTAAACAGGCGAGGGGCAAAGGGAAAGGGAGAGAGAATCTCAAGCAGGCTCTAGACCCAGTGTGGAACCCGAAGCAGGGCTCGATCTCACAACCCTGAGATCATGACTGGAGCTGAAATCAAGAGTCTGACCCTTAACTGACTGAACCACACAGGCACTCCTGAAATTTCATTTTTAAAAATTAGTTTACAAAACAATAAGATCTTTCTTTTATAGATTGAAGCCCTGGAACATGTCCTCAAACTGAAGGCCTCATGCAATAGTAAACTTATATGCAACATGCAGTATCATGCTAATGCTTTGGAAGACATTCAAGCACTCTTCCTCTGATTCTAGAGACTATATGGATCCAAGATGCAGGAGTAACAAAGAGATAAACATCAGGAGAAAGGTTCATGTACAAGTACAAGAAGACATTCATGAGAAAAAGACCTTCACGACATTCTGTGGTAATTCCTGTTTCATTTACCATCAGTAATCCTCGTCACTGCCACATTTGTAAATGTTTATGTAACTGAATTAGTGTAAAGAATTCAAAGCAGTATTATCTTTGATGCTCAGATGGATGTTTCTCTGAACACAACTTGGGTAGCATTCGGGCATTATTGTCTTAATTAGAAAATGCTTTGATGTGGTGTTACTTCTTGTGTGTGTGTGTGTGTGTGTGTTTAAGCAGAATTCTCGAAGACTGAGTTGTCTTTCTCAGAGTCAAAGTCATGTTAGAAGCAATTCTGATGCAGGAAGAAAAACTGGATACCTTCACATTTCCAGTGGAAAATAAGGCACACTCCCCAGAAATGAAAGTCTACTCTGTCCCTGTGAGGGGTTATTTGAATTTGTGAAAACAGAAGAGGCCACGGAGAGGGAGCTAAGCCAGTGAAAGAAATCAGGCGATAGTGAGGAAGAGTGAAGGAAGGACATTTGGCCCATGCTCTCAAGGGGGTCAGTTTTTATCCAAGCCTCGGCCCTTGAAGATTCCCTCTCCTGTTTATTCTGTAATGACCTCGGAGCCTCTGGAAAGGAAAAGGCTGGTGAGACTAGTGCTGCAGTCTGTGAGAACCAGCTTTACTCTGGCCTCAGAACATGAATGAACAATAAAATGCATCTGCCCTCAGAGTATGAAATGGGTTCTGTATGTGTCATCAAAGATGCCCCTTAGTCCCTGATAAAAGTCCTCTAAGAATCCAAGAGAGGTCAGTCGCCTGGCCTGATTTGCCCGTGATCCACTCCGAGGGGACTCGAGAGCCACAACCTCTCCAGATCCCTCTGAGCACTAGGCTCCTGTGAAAAAGCATCCCGCTCACTTCCTCTCTCCCAACCAATTGCTAGGGGCAGCATGCTAGTCTTTAATGAAACTGTCTGCAACCCTACACTTCCCCTGGGAGGCAGTGTAGGAGCAGGAAGCTGGAAAGCGAAGGACAAAGAGTACAGATTGCATTTTGAGGCAGGAGGGGGAAGGAGCCTCTCTGAGATCTGAGCTCCAGAGCAGCCAGCTTCATTGACCTCTGCCGCTCTCCTTCAGTCTGTGCTGTTCCTTTCTAGCTTGGTTGCTTTCATCCAGGAGTGTATGTTGTGCATGGAATGAGCTAAACCATCAATAACCATCACATAACGCCCCCAACACCCGACAGAATCAAATGCATGAGCAAGCATGCCCTTTCTTATGCCCTCCTGAGAAACTCAAGTCATTTGCAAAGAACTACATTGCCAAGTAGCAGATAAACTTGGGGTCTGGAAGGAATGAACTCTTTCCCAGTGGGCCTGTCTGTTCACCTGCCCTTGTGAAGGAGAGTTGGCCTGGGCCACCCATTTGGGGACAGCAAGTGCACTGACTCTCTGAGAACAGAAAACCTTTGCAAGGTGGGTGAGGCAGCTTTATCAAGCCTTTCATTTCTGTGGGACAAACTGTTCTAGTTACAGGCTGCTTAATTGCTACTTCAGGGGCTCTGCTTACAGGAAAAAGGAAAAGGAGGGTGGAGAGGTGGATCTTAATTCTGCAAATCTAAAAGCTTGTAAAAACCCATCTGGGGATTTGTTTCAGGCAGGACCCACAGGACTATTTATCAAGCTAGTGGAAGGCAGAGAGCTGGATGCTTTTAAAAAAAAAAAATCTAATTCAGCTTCCTTGTTTCCTGACAGAAGATTTCAGATTGTATATATAAATCCTTTTGAGGAGGAAATACTTCCTTTTGACAAAAGGAACACCACTGGACACCCCCGTGTTGCATATACACAGCACGGGGATCTCACTACCACCACTCCAAATAACTCAGCCAATGGTCTTGACTTGGAGGCTGGTGTTGCTTTTAATGAGAAAAAGATGAACTTCCTGTACATTTTTTAAATTAAATAAGCCATATGAATTATTCATTTTTCACCTCCCCCCAAAATATGGGTATGATTATATTTTAAACATCATTACTTCCCCAATAGAATAATCAATTTCTTTCATGATAACCTCAGCAGAAAGAAATCTCCTCTCTGGATTGCTGTCACATTTATGACCAGCCCCACTCACATGGTTTGCTGCATGGACAGCCTTACAGCTACTTAGGAGCACAGGCCCTTCCTGATAGAGCCTGAGTAACTACCCAGGAGAGAGGGATAAGAACCCGAGCCCCAGAGCCCTCATTTGTCTTGCTCGCCCTAATGCTAGGTGACTGGATCTGCCCACCTCATCTCTGACAACTGGTAACTGAGGAATGCAACAGAGAAGCTAACTGCAAGCTTGCCAAGGGCAGGGCGACTGAATTCAAATCCCACATACAAGCATCAGGGGTCGAAATTGTATTTATCTCAATCAATCCTAAAGGTTAATGTACAGACATGGTTAGCTCTGTAGAAATGAGAGAGAACGTTTTCTTCTCTTCCTGGCTCTTTGTTATGAAAAAAAAAAAAAAAATTCATCTTCAGAAGCCAAGAGCAGATAATTAAAAAGCAAATGTCGGTCTGCTTCCAACACATCCATTTTCCATGCCCGACCACATGCGTTGCCCTTCCTGCAGTGTCCTTGGCCGGGATCACCTGAGCG
The DNA here is from genome assembly GCF_964662115.1 of Mustela nivalis. Taxonomy (NCBI): domain Eukaryota; kingdom Metazoa; phylum Chordata; class Mammalia; order Carnivora; family Mustelidae; genus Mustela; species Mustela nivalis. The sequence goes on along the minus strand of NC_139023.1, from coordinate 159,214,934 downwards.
CTCTCCAAAAAGAGCTATGCTGACTCAGAACTCTGCAGTGATTGCCTTAACTGCAGACCATCTTTTCCTTTGTGAATCCTCCTCAGCCCATTTGCTCAGTCGGCTGACGTCATGTTACCCAGAGCCAACCAAAGGATGGGTGCCTATCTCACCTTCTCTCTTTTGCAATCCCCCAGGAGTTAAAAAAAATATGCACACAAGCGTCTAGAAGGCAAAAGGCAAAGGGAATATCAAGCTGCTCTGATGGATGATTCTTGAGGCCAGAGCAGCCCCGCCCTTTCTCTGGAGTCCAGCACAATGAGGAGGCGCCCGGAGCCAGCATCTTCTGGCAAGGGGGAGGACTGCATGCGTCAGCTCTGCTGAAGTGTTGGAGCAAAAGGGCTGAATGGCTGGTCTGCAGTGCAAACCCCAGGAGGTATTTTTTTTTCCACTTTCTTGCAAGAGTCATACATCAGAGCCAACAAACACAAGGAAAGGATGGGACGAGGCATACCAGCTGGTCAGAGGTGGGCAGGGAAACAGCCCCAGCAAAGCCTTACAATAAGTCAGCAGTGTTCCCTGTATACAGGCAGCAGAATCTGTGAAATGAGTTGTGGCTTTTAGGTTATTGTTTCATTGTCCCACATGGAAGTAATCTGTTAGGCAGGTGTTCTTTTGGTTATTATTTTAATGCATGTCATCATAGAACTCAAGCAAGCACACCCCAATCCCTTTTACAGAAGGAGACAAAGACACAGGAAAAAATCATGGTGATGGGAGACAGGAGGCCAGTGTTCTAGATCTAGCTCTGCCACAAACATCCCATGTAATCAAAAAGAACCACATCACCTCTCTGAGTCTTAATTCTGAGGCAGACATTATCGGTTGCCAAAAGCCATATCTTTCTCTCCACATACTTCTTCCTGGCAGAACCCCAATTTTGTTTGGCTAGTCAGTCTCCCCTGAGCTCAAGGAAGATGGCTACTTCCCAGGCTCAAGGGATGAATATCAATTATCATACTTCCATTCTCCTCACTGTGATTAGTGTATGCATGAATGTATCAAATCTGGCAAATGAGATATAAGACTGCAGCAGACCTCTGAGGACATTTTCCTCACTCATTAAAAAGAACACTGATGGGGATTTGCCCCTCCTTGTATTTGAAACTTCTCTATCCAGGACATAAATAATGTTTGGAGCTATGGCAGCCGTACCACAACTATGAGGAGAAATGCCATCCATATACGAAGAATGGCAGAGTAGGAAACTAGAAAACACCTGAGTGAGTATATGGTTATGCCACTGAATTAACCCTGGAAAAATGAAAAATTCACCTTTTATCAACAAGCCACTCTTAGTTAGGTATTCTATATCATGCAGCTAAAATAATTCTCTGAATCCCAATCCTGCTTCCCTTCCTTCAATAACCTCCACATTCTACCTGCTATGCCCTTTCTTTCCTGCCCTCTCCTGACCTCTGACCTCTCTTGCCTTGACCAGCTGGGCAGCAGCAGTGAGGTGAAGGAAGGAGAAAAATGTGTCGATCATTCAGTGCACCTACGGCGTTCTCATTTTGTGCTAAGTGTTGTCCAGGAAAAAACAGGAACTTGTGAAATAGATGCGAGAAAAAGCCATATAATGTGAGAAGCCTTGGAATCCACAGCAAAATCAGATATGTGATATATGGAAAAACGTAAGAAATACAAGACTTCATTGCAAGGAAATTAGAGCACCATTCAGAATAAATAGGAGACATGAAGAGGTACATGACACTTGAAAGTCCAGGCAGGGCGTTTGTGGGAGAGAAAGCTGTCCCCCAGCAGTCACCACAGACAGCCGTCTATAGCCATCTATACATCTACACAGATATCCCCAGTGGGGACTCATCTCAGAATAAGGAGCACAGTGTTCTGGTGAGAAAGTTTTCAGACATAGAGTCCCTCTGCATCATACTCAAAAGTATGTTAGTGTCCCCAGAAGACACAAGGGCTGCTCGAGGACTTCTTGGACTGAAACTGAACTCTGTGCCCTCTAATTCTTACATCCTTCACCCAGATTGAAATAAGGGGAGTTGATGTGGGCTTAAAAGTTGTTTATAGAAGTGTCTATACCTCAGGGTTCAGAATGGCTCCTTAAATGTTTGCTTTCCTTACGAGAAGTCTCTGTCACCCTACTAAGATCATATGCTCCAGACCAAATACATCTGTACCCCCTTAAAAGTTTTCTTGAATATCCAGGGACTGTATTAGTTTTCGATTTCTGCATGACAGATTGGAACATAAAACCATACCTATATATTATCTAATAATTTGTGGGGGTCAGGAATCTGTATATGACTTAGTTGGGTCTTTGGCTTAGATTCTCACAAAGCTGCAAGGTGTCTGCCAGGGAAGTTCTCATGTGGGGACTCCTCTAAGGAAGAAGCCACTTTCCTGCCCATGTGGTTATTTGCAGCATTCAGTTCCTTGCAGCCGTGGGGCTCATGGCACCTTGCTTCTTCAAAGCCAGCAAGGGGAGAGAGAGCTAGCAAGCCAAAAGTTTATTTTGAATAATTATTTTGAATCTGCTAGCAAGCCAAAAGTTTATTATAAAAAATCATGGTTCACCTATGCCATATGCTGTTGGTTAAGAGCAAGTCACAGGTCAAACCCAAACACATAGGAAATGAGGGGGCTACCACAGTTTGTCCACCCAGGGACCAAGCTGGGAATGCAGGTCAGATAACATGGTTATTATGTTCTTCAAATCCTCCTAGAACATAGATTGTTCTCATCCTTCCCTCCAGTCCCAAATTTCATTAACTTCAGCCGTTGGTAGAGGGGTTACCAAGGAACATGGATACCATGAGACTGAACAGAATCAGAAGCTAAGTGTAACCCTGAAGTCAATAGACCAAAGAACAAACTTTATTTAAACAGTCCCAAAAATTTGGCTTACACAAAACATTAAACAAGGAACTATTATCAGTATGAGGTAGGTTTACTAATTAACTAATAGGTAAATGGGAAATCATGGGTTTCCGGGTCCAAGCTGGAGGTCCAGTAGCCCCCTTCAAGTGACATTTTCTGCTACAAACACTGACAGAATATCGTGCTATTTTAATAAGGAATGGGACTATCCGCAGTCAAGTAGTAGTCAGCAAGTCACCAGATGATTATGCTTAATTGGTGTCACCTGATAGATAAAATCTGTCTAAAAGATCAGATCTTGACAGACATGAGAACTTGATAACAAAAAAAGACACTGAAACTAAAGATTAAGAGTGGGAGGCGGTATCTGGTGGTAAATCCTTACGAAGGTGAAGCCACAGTAGACAGCACTGAAGGGGACCTCAGGGGTCCCGAGAAAATGGAGCCCCTGTAGGGGCTTGTTCTTGAGTCAACAGAGAGGGAGGCAGGAAACCAGTGTTCTGCAGTAGCTGGTTCCCCTTATGGAGAAGCTCTGCATGGAAACGAAATGGGTCACACTGGATTCTCCACCGAAGCCACTGCTGCCTTTAGAGGAATTCCAGTTCCACACTCACTGTTTGCTCTGACTTTGAGGAGGGGAGATGCAAAGATCTTGTCCTTTAGGCCATATTTGGACACTTTTAGAGTTGCAGCAAAGAGTGTTAAAACCATGACTTGTGTCCTAATGGTTTGGTCTTCAGATTGACTCTCTCTGCGCACACCCAGCTAACTGGAATGTTGGTTGGCTTGCTACCAAGCAGAGGCCCAATCACGGACGGTTCTGTTGGCTCCAGCCAGACTGCAGGAAGAAAGACATCCTCTTGCAGCATTTTACCTGGGCTTAGATTTTCTTCTCTGTTGTCCCCATAAAGCAAGACAGAACAAGTCAGGGAGATGGGGGACAGGATGAGTCTCCCTAGAGTCCTTCTGGGAAGGACCCTAGGCCAGAGATCCAAAAGAAGTTTTTATAGGAATTGATTTACTCCTACTTATCGGCCATAAGGGAGTCTGAATCCACAATTTAGGCCCATTTCCCCTCTGTGTCTCCTTCTTGTGAAACTGACATAATAGTAGAAGCTGCATCAACAATCTTAAGAGAAAAGATATACTCTATCATGAATGTAAGCGTGCTCTTTTCCAGGTCCTTCTCCAGGGAGCACAGAATAGCATTCCTCCATCTTCATACTAAGAGTGGTCCTGTGGCTGAATTTGGAATGTGAGAGCCTAGTCGACGAGTAGCTTTAAGAGCCAGTGCTTGATTTGCCTATTCTTTCCCTCCGGGGCATGTCTGACTGACCAGTCAAGGGGCTGCTCTGTCATCCCAGTTCCCTAAGCAGCTGCAATAAACACAGCCCCACCAGCCTGCAATGGCCATGGAGTCTTAACAAGAAACGAGTCTGCATTGCTTTGTACTGTTGGATTTTCTTTTTGCTTGTTGGCTTTTCTTTTTCACAGCAAGACCTGGCTTATGCCGACATCTACAGACCATATTGCCTCCAGCCTCTGAGACTGCACAGAGAGTGACAGAATCCTCGTGAAGGCTGTGATCCTGGGCTCGAATTTTATGTCTGAAATTTGGGATGCACTAAGCCTCACCCTGTGAAACATAGGCTGCTCAGCAGTTTGCTGGGGGCATACAGGCTTCTATGAGCAATAACCAAAATGATAAGGCTGAACTTTTTATCCCTATTTATAAATTGCCTACTGGAAAATTCCCCCAGGTTTTTATTTTTGAGCTAATAGGTGGAGGATGCCTATGGCAGTGGGAGGAGGGAAGAGGAGTGCAGGGAAAAAGGAAAGAGGGGGAGCTTTCTCAGGGGCAAGTTCCCACAGCTTATATGCTGTGTGCTAAGTCTGAGGCAAAGCTTTACTGATATCATGGAAGAGTAAGCTCGACCTATTAAGAAATTTACTTTGGAAAGTGGCCTAATCATGTCATATTTAATTCTCTGAGGCAGTAAAATATAAGCATTTTTGGAATAGAGACTCAATAAGATCATAACAATATAAGGTATCAAAGGTATCGGGGCACCTGGGTGGCTCAGTGGGTTAAGCCTCTGCCTTCAGCTCAGGTCATGATCTCAGGGTTCTGGGATCGAGCCCCGCATCAGACTCACTGCTCAGCAGGGAGCCTGCTTCCCCCTCTCTCTCTGCCTGCCTCTCTGCCTACTTGTGACCTCTCTCTCTCTGTCAAATAAATAAATAATATCTTTTTTTAAAAAAAAAGTATCAACAACACGGTATCAATGGACAAAGCCCTTAATTCTTCTATTAAATTAAAAATAAAAGGAGAAGGAAATAAAAAAACAAGGCCTGTAAGAAAAAAAGGACACTCGTAAAAAGGACTGTAAATAGTAATTGTGATGATAATACTTGAACGGGAATACTACCTGTAAGAGACTACTAACTTGAAAGTAAGTAATGACAGATAAAATTTCTTTTTCTGAGTAGGAATGGAGGTAGTAAAGGAAATTAGAAATAAAGGGAAAATGGTGATAAAATTATATAGGTGTGTTTGGTTTGTGACAATCTGATTCATATCCAACACAAGAAAAATAAAATCAGTTACTATAAGAATATTAAATAACATATTACACCGAGTAACTCATGTAGTAGCCAGGCCACAAAAAAAAACATAGGAAAATATGGAACCTTGCTGCCATCAGACAGGTCAGAAGAGGTCAACATGCTAATTGCAGAGAACTTTGAAATATGAGAGGTAGAACAGGAAATAGAGATTCTGACTCCACATAAAATGAAGTTCTTTCATCGTTCAAGTGCCATGATCACAGAAGTTCCAAGTGATGAAACTAAAAATCCTCCCAAAGCCTACAAAATTCCTTTTGGAATCAGGATAAAGTAAGATAAGTCAACCTCAGAGTTGACAGAAGAAACCTCCACGTGACCTATATTCCTCTGTATTCTAGATGCAGGGATGATGTTCCAAAAAGTGAGAGGAAGGCTCGGGGAGCCTGGGTGTCCAGATGTTAATTCACTATCCCCAACAGATAACCTCCTGGTATGAATAGGTTCTGCAAGAGTTATTTTATACCCAGACTTGTTAGAGGTCCTCACACATAGATGTGGTACCAGAAAAGAGGTGCTTTATCACCAAAGACAGCTTTATCAGCATTCCAGGAGAAAATGTAGCTCAGTGGTAAGAGCATTAATGTCAGCAGCAAACAGACCTAAATCCAGTCCTCATTCTGACAGCTACTCATTGTGTAACTTTGTGCAACAGCATCTCTTGCTCTCAATTTTTCCATGTATGAAATAGAGATAATAATAGAATCCACCCCAGAGGGATGACTCTGAAGATTAATCAATATAATGCTTATAAATGTTCAGTTCCTGGCATTCAGTACAAAATCAATATATGTTTGCTATTGTTAGAGTGTAAAGTTTTCCCTTTGGACAAAGGAATGTCCCAATCTCTTTCCAATATTAGGTCAACAACCACAGTACAGTTGGAGCATTTAACCTGCTTACATTGTTGACATTCATCCCAGAATATGGAAGCCTACTTAGAACATCTATGCCTCGGGAGAGGCAATTAGGAATTACAAGAGGTAATGTCATTAAGATACATAGAATAAAATCATTCCTTTAGGACAAGATGGAAGTTGTAAAGTCCTGATCAGTTCTCCAAACCTACACTGAAGTTAGAGGCCACTTGAAATTGGTCTAATACTATTGGACATTTATTCTTTAGTGTGGGTCCCTGCTTTCCATTTTGACTGGCCTCCTGGAAAAGAAGAAATCAAATAAGTACATCGTACCTTTAGATTGTCCCAGACAACAGTACAGGAGTGCTTGGTATCACTTGTTGCTTAAAGAGGATCAAGTCTTTGCTCAAAGTCCCATCAGGTTTTTGAAGTGATTAGGAATCATGAGGGATTTTAGTCTCAAATTTTAGTACTCAACATTGAATCAACAATAGTTTGATTTCCTGATGAAATATCTTAGCAAATTTAAGAATGTGGTAAGTGGTGATGTTTTTGGAACACTTTGAGTTAAAAGTTAGGAAAGATGGAAAGAGCACTGGACGTTATATGCAACTGATGGATCTCTAAATTCTACCTCTGAAACTAATAATACAGTATATGCTAATTAAATGGAATTTAAATAAACTTTTTTTAAATTAAGAAAGATTGGAAATTTGGGCCAAAAAAAAAAAAAAAAAGTGCTACCTGGAAGGGGAAGCTAGAGTGAAATGGCATTGGCCACAGATAAATAAACCCCTGTGCACATGCTTTCCTTTAGTTCCCATAAAAAGTAGATACCAGGGACGCCTGGGTGGCTCAGTTGGTTAAGCAGCTGCCTTCGGCTCAGGTCATGATCCCAGCGTCCTGGGATCGAGTCCCACATCGGGCTCCTTGCTCCGCAGGGAGCCTGCTTCTCCCTCTGACTCTGCCTTCCACTGTGTCTGCCTGTGCTCGCTCTTGCTCGCTCTCTCTCTGACAAATAAATAAATCTTAAAAAAAAAAAAAAAAGTAGATACCAAGCCATATCTAAGAAGCCAAATCATTTATTTTTGTTCCTCTTTGAATTCATCCTTAATCTCATTATCTTCTGAAAAGTCATCTATAACTGATATAATTAACTTCATTAGCTTGAGATACAAATATGACATATATCTCTTTTAGTTTTTGAATTCATTGCACTAGTCAGAAAGTGTCTTCATTAATACGAAGCTTAATGTTGAAGACTTCTCTTGAACAGTCCAAAGAAGATTTATGTTGAGCGTATAAGCTCTTGAGGATAATGATTTCTATTGTTCTAAAATTATGACTAAGATCCAGAGCCAAGGAAAAGAACACACTAAGGACCTTATACTTTGAGGTCAGGACCTACCAGCAGCTGGACTCAGTCACTAACAACAATGTTTACTGAGAGGCACCAGTACAGAAGGATCTTTCCACCACGAACCAATAGAAGAGGATTTAGAGGAAGGAGTATGTTTTCAGCCTTTTGGGAAAGAGCACTGTCCCTTGAAAGAAGCTATTCCCTCCCTTTTCCTGAGAAGCCAAGGAAGAGAACATTCTAGAAAACTGAGAAGATTAGGAGTTCCTGAAAGGATGGTAACTGGAATTTTGGTTCTTCTTTAAATATTCAAGTATCCAACAACCCTTTCAATATGCCCCTGTGCTACAGAAACAGATGAAAAGGGGAACTGGAGAGAAATGAAGGGGGTAAGAGAAGGGCCCGCAGTGAAGCAGCCTGTGAGTCCACCATTTCATGTGAAGAGAACACTAGTGCTATCGTGGGGGTTGAGTGGACACTCAAGAAAGTAGCTGAGCTTGAACCCTTTCTCTGGGTAAAGATACCCCACCAGCAAAGGTATACTTTTAGTGGTGGGAGGAGCTAACAGTTGTGTATAAAGTGCTGAGCCAGAATTCAATCTCTCACTTTACAGAAGAATATATGAAGGGATCCTAATGAATCTCTGAAAGACCCTCGCATATGCTAGCATTTGAATACCAGCTCTTCTGAAGGTAGGACAATCAGATAATGCTGGACAGAAAAGCATGGACAACCAGTAAAGGATCTCCTGTTAATGATATACCAAATCCAGTGTATGATCTATCCCAGATGCCTGTATTTGCATGGTTTTCTGGCCAGGGTAGCCCTAGAAAACACTAGTGATATGCTTCTGTTTATGGAGGCAGGTCACTGATCTTACCTGAGCCATCTGAGTCTAGGGACTCAGTCTAGGGACTAGGGACTTTGAATATGGGACTTGTCTGAGTCTAGGGACTTTGAATGTGGTTCCACCTTAGAAATATGGATTGAACCTTTCAGGTATCTAGCTTTCCCACAATAACGGCTTACAAAGGTTGGGCAACACAACCCAGAAGTATGGGGGAGTTAACATCTCATGGGACATGAATTGGCCAGTGGAATACAGAGGATGAAGCAAAACTAGCTGACAAATTCTTCCTGAAACATATTGTAAGTGTATACACTTAATGTTCCTCATACCATTCTCCAAAAAACACTGCAGCCAGTAATTAGGGAAAGTAAACACAGCAAAAGTGGTCTACCCAGACCTTATGTGTACTGTATTATGGGTCTGAACAGTCACATAACAGAAGGCCTAAAATGTCATCAGGATCTTTTGGTAATATGCATGAGTGGTAAAAATTCAATTTTATTTTGTCTTAAGTCTGTCTCACAATGCCTCCACTGGGTTCAAGATCCCACCTAGGTTTTTGGCTTTTTTTTTTTTTTTTTCACCAGTATCCTAATTGAATAATTGGGATAAATACACATTGCCATTGGAACTTTTTAAATTGATTCCCTGATCCGAGAAGGAGTGTTATTATGGTGGGAAAGACCAAGTGGAAGCCCAAAAACCTCCCCACCTCCAGCAAAGGGAGTAAATCAGAAGCAATATAGAAGACCAGGAAGACCATATAACTTGGGCTTTGCAGAACACAGATAGACTGGGGCTATAGCATGGACTAAGGCAAGCCTGACCAAGGGGAAAACCCAGTTGAAGCTGCCAGACTGAATCACTGCAGTCTCTGACACTTGGTCTGGAGATCTGATCTGGTACAATCTTACTTCTCAATCTCCATCAATAGGGAGGATCAAAAGCAGTTGGCTTTCTCTTGCAAAAGCAGCAATTTACATTTTCCCTCCTCCTTCAGGGCTCTGCTAACTCTCCTGCTCTCTGTAATTAATTGGTCTGCAGGAATCTTGATATTCTTGACATTTTGAAAACCATAACGTTGGTCCGTTATATTGATGACATCATTTTAACTGAACCTATGAGCAGGAATTGGTGAGTACACTAACTCTTAATGAGACATACACGTGCCGGAGGGGAGAAGAAAAACTCCACAAATATTTAGGGACATGACACATTGGTGAAGTTTTTAGTTTCTGGTAGTACCTTTTTGGATTTGGGACACACCTTATCGAATGGACACACTTCAGTCCCAGCTCTGGACCAATCCAGAAAACAAAAGCAAACATGAATAAGTGGCCTGGACTTTCAGGTCACTGACCAATGTCATAGTATGACTACCCCTCAGCTCAAATCTTTGGCCTCTTGGGGGTTCCTATGACCAAATGATGAAGGAGGAAAGAACTTGGCCTCATTTGCAGATGGACTCATGAACTGTGTTGATGTTTGCAGGAAATGGACTCCTACATTTCAGCCCCACTCAAAGGTGATCCTAAATAATAGCGGTAAAGGGAAATCATTCCTGTGGTCAGAACTTCAATCAGTATATTTGGTAGTTTATTTCATGTAGGAGGACAGATGCCTGTAACACACGAAACTTGTGGAAGATGAGAGGGAGTGGCAAACGGCTTGTCTTTTCCAAGTCCTGAAAAGTACCATTTCTTAGCTAAACCAATCACCCAATCATAGTTACTAGACCCCCTCATCTTGGATATGCCAGTGGTTTCTTCTTACTAAATTCAATAGTTCTCCAGATATGAGTTTGCCTTCCCTGAACATAGTACTTCTGCCAGTACCATTTTCAGAAATTTTTGAGAATGCCACATCTTGTCAACATGCTATTCCACACAGAATTGCCTCAGGCCAAAGAAACTATTTTGTAACAAGTGGTGTGTGACAATGGCCCATAACCATAGGATCCACTGGTCTGACTCTGTCCTTGATCAGAAGCAGTAGCCTAATGGCAGAGTGGAATGGCCTATTAAAAGTTGGGTTAAGGTGTCTGTTCAGGGAAAATGTCCTACGGGGCTAAGGATAGGACACATGGTCCAGGTTGCAGTATATGCTCTGAACCAACAACCAGTGTGTTGGACTATATTCCCACTGTATAGAGTAAATAAGTTCAAAAAACACATGGAAATTGGATTGGTCCTTATCCCCATAATTCCCAGTGACCCACCTATAGAGTCTGTGCTTCTCTCCATGAACCTTGTGCTTTTGTCAGAGTATACAATAAGGGATCTATGGAACTAGAAAATGCCTTTAAATATGACAACTTTGGGCTCCCCAAGCCAGCAGACCCAGAGGCAAAGAGAGATGTCACTGTAGTTCTTAGGATAATTGATTCTGATTACTATAAAAATTTGGGCTGCTGATACACACGAGGACATAAGGGTCACTGACACATCCTTAGTGCTTCTGTACCTATTAGAGATGGACAGCTTTAGGAAACATGCCTAAGCAGGGCAAGATAAGTAAGGGGTCAGATTCTTCGGAAATGGAAATTTGTGTTATCCCTCCAGGCCAGCAACTCAGACTATTTAAATTATTATCCCAGAATAAGGGAAATGAATAATGAGTGTCAGAGAGAGGATAGTGAGGAATATCAATTAAAATCCCAGGACCAGCTGGGCCTGAAACCAGCTAGATTTACTGATCCTCATTAAGCCTTTTTAAGACTAAAACCCACCATCACCTTGAAGAACTGAAACTTTTCTTTCAAGGAAGAATTGAGGGCATCTTGTGGTGAGGTAATGTGTGGACATCACAATAGAGTGTGTATCTAAGTGATACTAGAAATGGACGGAACCCAACTTAGTTTATGTGCCACCTCGTTCCTGGGCCTGCCTTGTTTCCTGGCCAGAATAAACCTAACAACTGTGTGTGTATTGCTGATGGTGATGGAGTTAGTTCACTGTTGCTGTCACCACAGGTCCCAGATCTAGGAGCTCTGCATGGAGTTGCACTGAGTCAAGAGATCACTGAACCACAAAGAACTTAGAAGGACTCTGACCTCCTCAGTGATCATCTGGAGTAGTCAACTGATGCAACCAGATAGTGTGGGAAGTTAATGTCCATGGAGGAAATTGGGATCAATGAGAGAAGAGCCTGGCAGGGAGCTGGAGAACAAACTGTTCTCTCATTTGCCTTATAAAGACAACCTTGAGATATTGTAGTTTGTTCAACCTTTCTTGAAAGCAAGCAATCAGCTGCACTCACTGTAGCCAGGTCATTTAGACATCATCTTACATTTGCTTCCATTTCTTCTTTGTGTCATTTATCCTTTTCCTTCACTTTGCTTTCCTGTGTGTGAATTCCCGACAAAGTCTTGGTATATAGGCTCTTACCTTCAGCCCTCTTTTCTGCACAACCTGGAAGGGTAGTTTTCATTCTCCCTCCTCTCTCTCAGTGCTCTCAAACTAGACAAGCCAATGAAGAAAAGAGGAGCACGTGTGTGAAGACACCATGCTTCAGCACTCCTAACTAAACCTATGGATTTAGAGATAGGATTTGCCTGCCTAGCATGATTTGGGCAGGAATCAGAAGAACTGATTCCTGAGGCCTGGTGGTGGGTATTAAGAAAGGCATGTACTGCATGGAGCACTAGGTGTGGTGCATAGACAATAAATCTTGGAACACTGAAAAAAAATTAAATTAAAAAAAAAGAAGAGTTGAGCTTTGAATCAAGTTTGCTTTTGCATTTTCTCATGAACAAGACTAAGTCATAAACACTGGATTGAAACTGTTCCGATAATCGGACATACCTGAAAAATTTTAGAGTCCAGCTAAATGTTAAGGAACATGTCACCACAATAGGAAGTAGGATTCCACATAGCACAGTGGAGTTCGGTTATGGGGGAAAGGGTAATACTTATATATAATCAGACTGAGGTGCTTTGATCAAGGATCACGTCCTCAGGGAGGTATTCACAGATACATCATTCTAAACCAATTAGCTGTACACACTGCTATAGCAATGTCCTTGTGCACCATGATAACAGCACTATCATACTATTATTCATCTCTGAGCCTAGATTCGCCATTCAAAAAATATAGGGAGCAGACAGTATTCTAGGCACTCGTAATCTATTGTTGGACTGAAGTAGACAGTCTCTACTTTTATCAGACTTATAGCATAGTGGAAGAGATACATATTAACCCAGTAATCATGCTAACATTTCTATAGGTAAAAAATTCTCAGAAAAAATGTAGGAGCATATGGTCGAGGAATGTGACCAAAACTAGAGAATCAATGAAACCTCCTAGGGAGGCTGAGATCTTGAGCTAAGAATGAGAGGAAACATGGGAGTTAAGGAGAAGTTGGCTCCGGGGGATGGGATGCTTTCCAAACAAAAGGGAAAGTATGTCCAAAGATCCTGTGGTGGAGGTAGGAGCAAGTGGATATTGAGAAGATAAGATCTGTTGGAGTTGGAGATAAATACAGAGGAAGAGGACAATCAAGTGTGAGTCTTCAGTATCTGCCTGTAGATAATGCCTGCTCTGGACCAGAAGACACTGCAGTGAAATGATCTGGGAGGAAAAATCATGAGTTTGATTTAGATGTATTAAGTTTTATGAAGTTTTTTCCCTTTCAGACTGCAAAGTAGATTCAAATTCATTCATATATTTTAAAACAATCTTATTTATATAATTAATGTGTTTAATTCTGTGCTAAACATAGCATGGAAGAAATTAAGCACAGTTGGAGACTCAAGTGGAATGTACTTAATGCCATCTTCTCTGAAAATTCAATTACTCAGGACTTAATAACCTTTTAGCGTCACAGGCTCACTCCCTCTCTCTCTCTCCCAGAATATTTTTTGAGCACATATATACATGTGGTTTTGTTCTAGGTGCTGCAAATATAACAGCAACAGATCTGTCTTTAAGGAATTCAGAGCTTTAGAAAAAAAACTTTTTAATAGATCATTACAATGCCATGTAATAAAGGCTTCAAAAGCAGGGACTAGAGAATTCTATGGGAGCACATAATAAGGACCTTTAGTCCAGCTTTGGAGTGTGGGATTAAAAATGCTTATCAGGAGGTAGCGATGTGTTGCCAAAATAAGCTAAAGGCTAGGTCAAGGAAGGTAAAAACAGAAAAGTGCAAGTAGGTTTTAGTAACAGGAGGTATCAGTGACTCTGGCACACTGTTCTGACTGAATGAATGAAATGCCTTATTATGGGTTCACATAACCTGCTTAATACCTGATTTTGGAGGATGTGGGAGGCACTGTGGAGCATTCAAGAACATGTATCAGGGCACCTGGGTGGCTCAGTGGGTTAAAGCCTCTGCCTTTGGCTTAGGTCATGATCCCAGGGTCCTGAGATGGAGCCCCACATCTGGCTCTCTGCTCAGCAGGGAGCCAGCTTCCCCCTCTCTCTCTGCCTGCCTCTCTGTCAAATAAATAAATAAAATCTTAAAAAAAAAAAAAAAAAAACACGTATGAAATAAAGAACTGCCTCTGCTGCCTCACGAAGAGGATGGCCCCAATCCTACTGGCCTGGCTATTTCACAAATAACAATAGTTCTACCGACTTACATTTTCTAAGGAAACACTTTTATTTTTGCCAGCTTCAGCAGTAACCTTATAATCTTCATCATTCCCAGACACTCTGCTAATCCCCCTTTCTGAACCATTTGTCATGGCTTTATAAAAGACTCAAATTCCCAAGATAATCTGAGGGAAAAAAAAAAATCATTCCTGTTTTTCTTGGGAGTATCCATTCAGGAAGCATGACTTAAGTGCTTTTCATTTCTTTCTGTGGTATTGATTTTTGACAGGCAGACTGGGAGACTTGGTTTCTCTCTCTCCATCAAGATCAGGCCACAAAGATTAAAATGTTTACCAAGCTTCCAGAAATAACGCTGATGGTTTGCATTCATCAGGGGCACTCCCTAGAGAATGAAGTGACAAGAAAAAACTGGGGGTATCAACACTTCCACGCAGCTGCAATGTATTTCCCTGCCTTTTAGAGATCTCCTGAGTCATTAGCCCCCCCACCCACCCCTTTGGCACTCCAAAGCAGTGTACCTGGGATGGAAAAGTAACGAAGCAAAATAAAATCTCAGATGGGTCCAATTCTCATTTATCCATCATGAGGAAATACAAAGGCAACTGACTGCTACGTGGTCCTCCAGTCTTTCATCCCTGTGACCCATTCATCACAGTTAGCAAAGTTTATTCATGAATCACAAAGTCAGTCTGGTGTTGCCTTGCAACATCTTTAATGTCTCCTTTAACCTACAGGATAAGCCCATAGCTCCTCATTTGGGCTAATCACAACAACAACAATAAATAGTAACCTCTAAATGACACACACCAAGGACTGCTCTGAGCTTGTTGGATGTTTTGCCTCCTCAAACATTTTAAAGAACTTATAGCACATCACATTTTAGGAATCATTAGTACCCCATTTTGCAGGCTAGAAAACTGAAGTATGCAGGAGTTGAATAGTATCTTCAAAGGCAGACACATATTAGGTGGTAAAGAAGACTTGACACCTGAAGGTGTCTTCAAGTCTAGGACCTGAGCCACTATAGATACTACCAACAATCTCCCCAGCATTTTCTTCTCCCACTCCAGTAGGTATGTTCCAACTATACCAAATGTACAACATGCTGGGTATTCCCCTAAACACTAATAATAAAGAAAACACAACAGCAACAAATATCATCCAAGTTTCCAAGTCTCTCATATGTTATCCTTTCTTATACAAAGGGAATTTTTTCCTTCCTCCTTATGCTTATGGAATAATCATAAGTATCATTCAAGCTGCAAATCCTCTGATGGTCCTTTCTTCAATTTGCCAACATACACCCTTATAACAAACAGCCTTGCAATGTAAGGACATATATTAATCTCATTTGACAAGCAGGGTAATTGAAGCTTTAAAAAGCTAATTACCAGCTAAAAGTAGCAAATTTGTGGTTGTGTCAAAATTTTATGCCTGGATCTCTAAACCCAAGACCAAAATCTCTTTATTAACATATTTTGTACAATCATTCTATTAAAGGCTGAGACAGATATGTTAAATCTCCAGCCACTCCTGCCTGCCATTTGATTTCATTATTTATTTCTACATAGAAATTATTTACTTTAGGGGCACCTGGTTGGCTCAGTCAGTTAAGCCTCTACCTTCAGCTCAGGTCATGGTCCCAGAGTCCTGGGGTTGAGCCCCACATTGGGCTCCCTGCTAGGCAAGGAACCTTCTCCCTCTCCCTCTGAAGGTACCCCTGCTTGTACGCTCACTCACTCTCTCTCTCTCTCTGTCAAATAAATAAATGTCTTTTTTTTTAATTTTTAAAGAAATTATTCACTCTCTATATAGTCTAATGATATGTTATCTGAACTACAAAACATCAAGACTATTTTGACATATTTGGGGATAGTTAAAAGAAAAACATCCTTTTGTAACAAAAGCAGTTTTAAGAGGGAAGTTTACAGCAAATGCATAAATCAAGAGGTTAAAAAAAAAAGCTCAGGTAAACAAACAAACCTTATACCAAAAGAACTTAGAAAAAGACCAACAACAATATCAACAACAACCAGAAAAAAAAAAAAAAAAAGACAGAAGAAGTAAGAAAAAAAGATTAGAGCAGAAATAAATTATATAGAAACTAAAAAAACAAAACAGTAGAACAGATAAATTAAATGAGGAACTACTAAAATAAATCAAATTACAAATGAAGAAGAATAAATAACAGCCAACACCAAAGAAATACAAACAAATATTTTTTTAAAATTGTGAAAAACCAAATGCCAACAAATTGCATAACCTACAAGAAATGGAAAAATTCCTAGAAACATAAAACATATCAAAACTGAAGCAGGAAGAAATAGAGAATTTGAATAGACTGATTACCAGAAAGGAGATTGACTCAATAATCAACAAACTCTCAAAGAACAAAAGTCCAGGACCAGACAGCTTCACAAGCAAATTCTACCAAACACTGGAATATCCATTCTTCTCAAAGTATTCCAAAAAATAGAAAAAGAACAAAAGCTCTCAAATTCATTCTATGGAGCCAGCATTACCCTGGTACCAAAACCAGCTAAAGATGCCACATAAAAGGAGAACTACAGGCCAGTATCTTTGATGAACATCAATGCAAAAATTCTCAACAAAATATTAGCAGATCAAATTCAACAGAGCATTAAAAGAAAAAGTCACCAGGGTAGGAGTCAAGATGGCGGAGAAGCAGCAGGCTGAGACTACTTCAGCTAGCAGGAGATCAGCTAGATAGCTTGTCTAAAGATTGCAAACACCTACAAATCCATCGGCAGATCGAAGAGAAGAACAACAATTCTAGAAACATAAAAACAACCACTTTCTGAAAGGTAGGATTGGTGGGGAAGTGAATCCAAAGCGACGGGAAGATAGACCCCAGGGGGAGAGGCCAGCTCCCGGCAAGCAGCGGAGCAATGGAGCACAAAATCAGGACTTTTAAAAGTCTGTTCCGCTGAGGGACATCGCTCCAGAGGCTAAACCAGGGTGAAGCCCACGTGGGGTCAGCGTGGCCTCAGGACCCGCAGGGTCACAGAAGGATCGGGGGTGTCTGAGTTTCGCAGAGCTTGCAGGTATTGGAACAGGGAAGCTGGCTACAGAGACAGAGCCGACAGTGAGGTCCAAGCTCAGGGTTATCTTAAACAGGTTGCAGGCTCGGTGAGCTTGGAGCGCAGCCAGAGACCAAGGAGACGGGAGTAATTGGGCGCTGTTCTCTAAGGGCGCACTGAGGAGTGGAGCCCCGGGCTCTCAGCTCCTCTGGGTCGGACACCGGAAGGCCACCATTTTCATTCCTGTCCTCCGGAACTCTATGGAAAGCGCTTGGGGAACAAAAGCTCCCGAAAGCAAACCGGAACGAATTACTCAACCCGGCCCCTGGTAAGGGCGGTGCAATTCCGCCTGGCGCAAAGACACTTGAGAATCACTACTACAGGCCCCGTCCCCAGAAGATCAACAGGAAATCCAGATAGGACCAAGTTCACCTACCAAGGAGTGCAGTTTCAATACCAAGGAGAGCAGCAGAATTCCAGAGGAGGAGAAAACAAAGCACGGAACTCATGGCTTTCTGCCTGTGATTCCTTAGTCTTGCAGTTAATGTAATTTTTTTCCTTTATCACTTTTTTCTCCTCTTCTGCTAAAATTTTTTTAACTTTTACCCTTTTATTTTTTAACTTTTTTTAACTAGTTTATCTAATATATATATTTTTTTCTTCTTTATACTTTGCCTTATACATTTTCATTTTTTAATTCTTTTCTTTTCTTTTACTTTTTTTATTCTTTCTTTCTGAACCTCTTTTTATCCCCTTTCTCCCCCTTCACGATTTGGGATCTCTTCTGATTTGGTTAAAGCATATATTCCAGGGGTTGCTGCCACCCTTTTAGTATTTTATTTGCTCCTTCATATACTCTTATGTGGACAAAATACAAGGCGAAAAAATTCACCACAAGAGGCAGTACCGAAGGCTAGGGACCCAATCAATACACACGTTGGTAATATGTCAGATCTAGAATTCAGAATGACACTTCTCAAGGTTCTAGCTGAGCTTGAAAAAGGCATGGAAGATATTAAAGAAACCCTCTCGGGAGATATAAAAGCCCTTTCTGAAGAAATAAAAGAACTAAAATCTAACCAAGTTGAAATCAAAAAAGCTATTAATGAGGTACAATCAAAAATAGAGGCTCTCACTGCTAAGATAAATGAGGCAGAAGAAAGAATTAGTGATATAGAAGACCAAATGACAGAGAATAAAGAAGCTGAGCAAAAGAGGGACAAACAGCTACTGGACCATGAGGGCAGAATTCGTAAGATAAGTGACACCATAAGACAAAACAACATTAGAATATTGGGATTCCAGAAGAAGAAGAAAAAGAGAGGGGAGCAGAAGGTATACTGGAGAGAATTATTGGGGAGAATTTCCCCAATATGGCAAAGGAAACAAGCATCACAATTCAGGAGGTTCAGAGAATGCCCCTCAAAATCAATAAGAATAGGCCCACACCCCGTCACCTAAGAGTAAAATTTACAAGTCTCAGTGACAAAGAGAAATTCTTGAAAGCAGCCCGGGAAAAGAAGTCTGTAACATACAATGGTAAAAATATTAGACTGGCAGCAGACTTATCCACAGAGACCTGGCAGGCCAGAAAGAGCTGGCATGATATATTCGGAGCACTAAATGAGAAAAACATGCAGCCCAGAATACTATATCCAGCTAGGCTATCATTGAAAATAGAAGGAGAGATTAAAAGCTTCCAGGACAAACAACAACTGAAAGAATTTGCAAACACCAAACCAGCTCTACAGGAAATATTGAAAGGGGTCCTCTAAGCAAAGAGAGAGCCTACAAGTGGTAGATCAGAAAGGAACAAAGACCATATACAATAACAGTCACCTTACAGGCAATACAATGGCACTAAATTCATATCTCTCAATAGTTACCCTGAATGTGAATGGGCTAAATGCCCCTGTCAAAAGACACAGGGTATCAGAATGGATAAAAAAACAAAACCCATCTATATGTTGCCTCCAAGAAACTCATTTTAAGCCCGAAGACACCTCCAGATTTAAAGTGAGGGGGTGGAAAAGAATTTACCATGCTAATGGACATCAGAAGAAAGCAGGAGTGGCAATCCTTATATCAGATCAATTAGATTTTAAGCCAAAGACTATAATAAGAGATGAGGAAGGACACTATATCATACTCAAAGGGTCTGTCCAACAAGAAGATCTAACAATTTTAAATATCTATGCCCCCAACGTGGGAGCAGCCAACTATATAAACCAAATAATAACAAAATCAAAGAAACACATCAACAATACTACAATAATAGTAGGGGACTTTAACACTCCCCTCACTGAAATGGACAGATCATCCAATCAAAAGATCAGCAAGGAAATAAAGGCCTTAAACGACACACTGGACCAGATGGACATCACAGATATATTCAGAACATTTCATCCCAAAGCAACAGAATACACATTCTTCTCTAGTGCACATGGAACATTCTCCAGAATAGATCACATCCTTGGTTCCAAATCAGGTCTCAACCAATATGGGATCATTCCCTGCATATTTTCAGACCACAATGCTCTGAAGCTAGAACTCAACCACAAGAGGAAGTTTGTAAAAAACCCAAATACATGGAGACTAAACAACATCCTTCTAAAGAATGACGGGTCAACCAGGAAATTAAAAAAGAATTGAAAAAAATCATTGAAACAAATGATAATGAAAATACAACGGTTGAAAATCTGTGAGACACAACAAAGGCAGTTCTGAGAGGAAAAAATATAGCAGTACAAGCCTTTCTCAAGAAACAAGAAGGTCTCAGGTACACAACCTAACCCTACACCTAAAGGAGCTGGAGAAAGAGAAATCATAAAGATCAGAGCAGAAATCAATGAAATAGAAACCAAAAAAACAATAGAACAAATCAATAAAACTAGGAGCTGGTTCTTTGAAAGAATTAATAAAATTGATAAACCCCTGGCCAGACTTATCAAAAAGAAAAGAGAAAAGTCCCAAATAAATAAAATCATGAATGAAAGAGGAGAGATCACAACTAACACCAAAGAAATGCAAACTATTATAAGAACATACTATGAGCAACTCTACACCAACAAATTTGACAATATGGAAGAAATGGATGCATTCCTAGAAACATATAAACTACCACAACTGAACCAGGAAGAAATAGAAAGCCTGAACAGACCCATAACCAGTAAGGAGATTGAAACAGTCATTAAAAATCTCCAAACAAACACATCCCAGGGCCAGATGGCTTCCCGGGGGAATTCTACCAAACATTTAAAGAAGAACTAATTCCTATTCTCCTGAAACTGTTCCAAAAAATAGCAATGGAAGGAAAACTTCCATACTCATTTTATGAGGCCAGCATCACCTTGATCCCAAAACCAGACAAGGATCCCATCAAAAAAGAGAGCTATAGACCAATATCCTTGATGAACACAGATGCGAAAATACTCAACAAAATACTAGCCAATAGGATTCAACAGTACATTAAAAGGATTATTCACCACGACCAAGTGGGATTTATTCCAGGACTGCAAGTTTGGTTCAACATCCGCAAATCAGTCAATGTGATACAGCACATCAATAAAGGAAAGAACAAGAACCATATGATACTCTCAATAGATACTGAAAAAGCATTTGACAAAGTACAGCATCCTTTCCTGATCAAAACTCTTCAAAGTGTAGGGATAGAGGGCACATACCTCAATATCATCAAAGCCATCTATGAAAAACCCACCGCAAATATCATTCTCAATGGAGAAAAACTGAAAGCTTTTCCGCTAAGGTCAGGAACACGGCAGGGATGTCCATTATCACCACTGCTATTCAACATAGTACTAGAGGTCCTAGCCTAAGCAATCAGACAACAAAAGGAAATTAAAGGCACCCAAATCAGCAAAGAAGAAGTCAAATTATCACTCTTTGCAGATGATATGATACTATATGTGGAAAACCCAAAAGACTCCACTCCAAAACTGCTAGAACTTATACAGGAATTTAGTAAAGTGTCAGGATATAAAATCAATGCACAGAAACCAGTTGCATTTCTCTACACCAACAGCAAGACAGAAGAAAGAGAAATTAAGGAGTCAATCCCATTTACAATTGCACCCAAAACCATAAGATACCTAGGAATAAACCTAACCAAAGAGACACAGAATCTATACTCAGAAAACTATAAAGTACTCATGAAAGGAATTGAAGAAGACACAAAGAAATGGAAAAATGTTCCATGCTCCTGGATTGGAAGAATAAATATTGTGAAAATGTCTATGCTACCTAAAACAATCTACACATTTAATGCAATTTCTATCAAAGTACCATCCATCTTTTTCAAAGAAATGGAACAAATCATTCTAAAATTTATATGGAACCAGAAAGACCTCGAATAGCCAAAGGGATATTGAAAAAGAAAGCCAACGTTGGTGGCATCACAATTCTGGACTTCAAGCTCTATTACAAAGCTGTCATCATCAAGACAGCATGGTACTGGCACAAAAACGGGCACATAGATCAATGGAACAGAATAGAGAGCCCAGAAATATACCCTCAACTCTATGGTCAACTCATCTTCGACAAAGCAGGAATGAATGTCCAATGGAAAAAGGACAGCCTCTTCAATAAATGGTGCTGGGAAAATTGGACAGCCACATGCAGAAAAATGAAATTCTACCATTTCCTTACACCACACACAAAAATATACTCAAAATGGATGAAGGACCTCAATGTGAGAAAGAATCCATCAAAATCTTTGAGGAGAACACAGACAGCAACCTCTTCGACCTCAGCCGCAGTAACATCTTCCTTGGAACAACGCCAAAGGCAAGGGAAGCAAGGGCAAAAATGAGCTATTGGGATTTCATCAAGATCAAAAGCTTTTGCACAGCAAAGGAAACAGTTAACAAAATCAAAAGACAACTGACAGAATGGGAGAAGATATTTGCAAATGACATATCAGATAAAGGACTAGTGTCCAGAATCTATAAATAACTTAGCAAACTCAACACCCAAAGAACAAATAATCCAATCAAGAAATGGGCAGAGGTTATGAACAGACATTTCTGCAAAGAAGACATCCAGATGGCCAACAGACACATGAAAAAGTGCTCCATATCACTCAGCATCAGGGAAATACAAATCAAAGCCACAATGAGATATCACCTCACACCAGTCAGAATGGCTAAAATCAACAAGTCAGGAAATGACAAATGCTGGCGAGGATGCGGAGAAAGGGGAACCCTCCTACACTGTTGGTGGGAATGCAAGATGGTGCAACCACTCTGGAAAACAGCATGGAGGTTCCTCAAAATGTTGAAAATAGAACTGCCCTATGACCCAGCAATTGCACTATTGGGTATTTACCCTGAAGATACAAACATAATCATCTGAAGGGGCACGTGCACCCGAATGTTTATAGCAGCAATGTCCACAATAGCCAAACTATGGAAAGAACCTAGATGTCCATCAACAGATGAATGGATCAAGAAGATGTGGTTTATATACACAATGGAATACTATGCAGCCATCAAAAGAAATGAAATCTTGCCATTTGCGACAACATGGATGGAACTAGAGCGAATCATGCTTAGCGAAATAAGTCAAGCAGAGAAAGACAACTATCATATGATCTCCCTGATATGAGGAAGTGGTGATGCAACATGGGGGCTTAAGTGGGTAGGAGAAGAATAAATGAAACAAGATGGGATGGGAGGGAGACAAACCATAAGTGACTCTTAATCTCACAAAACAAACTGAGGGTTTTGGGGGGAGGTGATTTGGGAGAAGGGGGTGGGATTATGGACATTGGGGAGGGTATGTGCTTTGGTGAGTGCTGTGAAGTGTGTAAACCTGGTGATTCACAGACCTGTACCCCTGGGAATAAAAATATATGTTTATATAAAAAAAAAAAGAAGGGAATCTTTCTGCCCTTCAACAGATGAATGGATAAGGAAAATGAGGTCCATATACACTATAGAGTATTATGCCTCCATCAGAAAGCACGAATACCCAACTTTTGTAGCAACATGGATGGGACTGGAAAAGACTATGCTGAGTGAAATAAGTCAAGCAGAGAGAGTCAATTATCATATGGTTTCACTTACTTGTGGAGCATAACAAATATCATGGAGGACATGGGGAGTTGGAGAGGAGAAGGGAGTTGGGGGAAATTGGAAGGGGAGGTGAACCATGAGAGACTATGGACTCTGAAAAACAATCTGAGGGGAATGAAGTGGTGGGGGGGTGGGAGGTTGGGGTACCAGGTGGTGGGTATTATAGAGGGCACAGATTGCATGGAGCAGTGAGTGTGGTGCAAAAATAATGAATACTGTTATGCTGAAAATAAATAAATGTAATTTTTTTTTAAAAAAGGTATTCTCCTAAGGGAAATAAGCCACACACAAAAGAACAAATATTGTATGATTCCACTCATATGAAATGCCTAGTGTGGACACAAAAGTTCATAGAGACAAAGAGCAGAATGGTGGCAGCCAGGAGCAAAGGGGAAGGAAGAATGAGGAGTTACTATTTAATGGGTACAGTTTGTGTTTGGAAAGATGAAAAAGTTCTAGAAATCGATGGTGGTGATGGTTGCACAACAATGTGTCAAGGTACTTAATGCTGCTTAATTTTGCACTTAAAAATGGTTCCTATGGTCAATTTTATTCTACATACATTTTAGCAATAAATTACTTTTGAGTTTAATTTAAAAAGTTTATATGCAAATTTGATGGATTAGGAATCAATATTTTAATAGAATATAAAAAATGTTAGCTAAGATACCTGAACTATACCCCATGTAACCCATTATGTATTGAGGGGTAGCTATTGTGAAATAAGTTAAGCAGAGAACCAATCATCATATGGTTTCGCATAGAGAATAACAAGGAGGACATTAAGAGAAAAGGAAATGAATTGGAGGAAATCAGAGGGGGAGATGAAGCATGAGAGGCTGTGGAAACAAACTGAGGGTTTTGGGGGGAGAGGGATTTGGGGAATGGGTGAGCCTGGAGGTGGGTATTAAGGAGGGCACGTATTGCATGGATTGGGTGTAATGCATAACGAATCTTGGAAAACCAAAAAAATAAAATAAAATTGTAACAAAAAAGAAAAAAAAAAGACCCCAAATGAACTTGTAGAGAATACACACATATGCAAAATACACAGGATGAAAATAATAACAGATAGGCTTCCAGATAGTAAATTTGAAGACAACGCAATATAAAATATCCAAATGAAGTACACGAAGAAATAAAGAACAGAACTTCACTATACTCTCTGAGAGTGTGAAGCAGTCTAACATTGCAGTAGCACAAGAGATAAAAAGTATTTGAAGAACTAATGGCCCCAAATTTTCCAAGTTTAATAAAAAAACCATAAATCCACAGATCCAATAATCCTCAGAATAAGCCTAAGGAAAATCACACAAGAGTAGATGATAAATTTCTGAAAATCAGTGATAAATAGAAAATCTTCAAAACAGCCACAAAAAAGAAAAACATGTTATGTACAGAGGAATGGACATGAAACCAACCATTTAGTTCTCATTAGAAACTATTAAAAACAAGAAAAGCAAAAATCATCAAATAGAATTACATCAAACTTAAAAGTTTCTGCACAGAAAAAAAAATTAACAAAACATAAAGGCAACCTCCAGAATTGCAAAAATTATTGCAAACTGTGTATCAGATGGGAATTAATACACAAAATATGTAAAGAACTCATATAACTCTATAACAACAATTTTTTTTTAAAAAAAGGGCGATTTTATTTAGAAAATGGACAGAGGGGGTGCCTGGGTGGCTCAGTGGGTTAAGCCTCTGCCTTTGGCTCAGGTCATGATCCCAGGGTCCTGGGATCGAGCCCCACATTGCCTGCTTCCCCGCCCCTCCCCCCGCCTGCCTGTCTGCTTACTTCTGATCTCTCTCTGTCAAGTAAATAGATTTTTTAAAAAAAGGAAAAAAATTTTAAATAATTGAAAATTTAAAAAAAGAAAGAAGAAAATGGGAAGAGAAACTAAATAATGATTTTTCCAAAGAAGAAATCTGAATGACCAACACATACATGGAAAGATGCTCAGTATCACTAATCATCAGGAATCAAAACTAGTATGAGATACCACCTCACACCTTTTAGAAGGGCTGTCATCAAGAAGATAAAAAAGATAAGTTTTGGAAAAGATATGGAGAAAAGAGAACACTTGTATACTACTGGTGGGAACCTATATTGGTTCAGCTACTTAGAAAAAAATTGGAAGTTTTCTCAAAAACATAAAATTAGATCTATCCTATGACCCATCAGTTCCACTTCTGGATATATATCAAAAAGAAATGAAGTCAGTATTTTGAAGAGATATTTGCACTCCCATGTTCTTTGCAGCATTATTCACAACAGCCAAGATATGGAAACAACTTAAATATTTGTCAGTGGATGAATGGATAAAGAATTATTCAGCCATGAGAAAGGACATCCTTCCATTTGTGACAACTCAGATGAAACTTGAGGACTTTTTGCTAAGTGAAATAGATCAGAAAGAGAAGGACAAATACTTTATGGTATCACCTATATATGAAATCTAAAAATAAACAAACAAACAAAAAAACCTCCTAAAAACAGAGAGTAAAATAGTAGTTATCAGAGAATGGTGGAAAAATGGGATAGATGTTGTTTAAGGGTACAAACTTGCAATAAGTAGTAAATAAATCCTAGAGATTTAATGCACAGTATAGTAAATATAGACAACTATATTGTATTATAATCACTAAACTTGTCATGAGACTAGATCTTAATTATTCCAAAACTAAAGGGAAATTATAATTATGTGATGCGATAGAGGTGCTAGTTATTGACACAATGACAATTATATGACAATTTATAAATATATGAAACCAACATGTACAACTTAAATTTATATATTGTTATATGTCAAATATTTTTCAATTTAAAAAAAACTATTAAGACTAAAGATAGAATGGCATACTTAAAGTGCTATAAAGGGAACAAAATTGTTAACTTACATTTAATTCCCTACAAATACATCTTTCAAAATATGAAGGAAATGGTTCAACATTAAAAAAATCAATGTAATAAACCACATTAACAAATAAAGGGAAATGAAACCACATTATTCACCTCAACTAATGCAGGTAAAGTATGCAAGAAAATTTAAAATCTTTTCATGATAAAACCGAAAAGTAAAAGAAGAAAGAAATTACTTAGACATGAAAAGGCTTTATCTTAAAAAAAAAAAAAAACCCCACACAATGTCATATTCAATAGTAAAAGACTGAAATTTTTTCTTGTAAGATCAGAAACAAAACAAAGATGTCTGCTTTCACTACTCAACACAGTACTGAACATCTTAGAACAATTAGGCAAGAAAAATAAACGAAAGACATCCAAATTGAAAAGAAGGATTAAAAAAAAAAACGTATCCCTCTTCACAGATGACGTGAACTATCTACAGACCAAAGAATAAAGTTGGAATCTTACTTTATTTTACATCATATACAAAAATTAACTCAAAGTGGATCAAAGACTTAAACATAAGAGCTGAAAGTATAAAACACTAAAAGAAAATATAGGGGGAACTCTTCATGTCACTGAATTTGACCAAAAAAAAAAAAAATAGTCTGGTTCTCTTTAGATCATCTAACTCTTCTGCCTTTTATAATTTATTCCTTTTGGAATGGGAATGTCTATCCTATGCTTATCCCATCAATGTATCTGGGAAGTATATGACCTGCTGTCTGGTTTCACAGTTCCATGACTGGAGAGGAATTCAGGATGAACCATACTTCAAGTCTCACCCACACCTCAAGTGTATGGTATTTAGATGAGATTCTGGACTTTAGAGTTGCTGTAGGAATGGCTCAAGATTTGGAGGAGTGTTTGGGATGGAGTGAATGAATTTTGTAAGTAAGAAGAATATAAATTTTAGGAAGATGGAGGACTGTATTATGGGTTGAATTTGTCCTCCCTCAAAAATCATGTTGAAGTCTTATCTCGTATCTCATGGTCAATATGTCAGTATGACTATATTTGGAGATAGGATCTTCAAAAGGGATAATTCAGTTAAAATGAGGTCATTAAGTTAGGCCTTAATCTAGGATGACCATTGACTTTATAAGAAGAGGAACTTTGGCCATGCAGAGGCAAAAAGGAAAGATACAGAGAGAAAATAGCAATCTACAGGCCAAGGAGAGAATCCTCAGAAGAAACCAAGACTGCCAACACCTTGACTTTAGACTTGCAGCCTCCAAGATTGTGAAAAGTAACTATTGTTGAAGCCATCCAGTCAGTGGTACTTTGTTATGGCCATCCTAGAAAATTAAGACACCATATGATCTAGCAATTCTACTTCTGAACATATATCCAAAAGAAGTGAAAACAAGTACTTGAACAGATATTTGGATATCCATATTCATCATAGAAGCATTATTCACAATAGCCAAAAGTTCAAAACAATTTAAGTGGATGGCTGAATGGATAAACAAAATGTGATATACACAGATATGCACAGATAATATTATTCAGTCTTAAAAAGGAAGGAGATTTCAACACATACTACAAATGGATGAACATTAAAGATATTATGCTAAGTGAACTAAGCCAGTCACAAAAAGACAAATATTGGTTTTTTTTATTTTTATTTTATTTATTATTTTTATTTATTTTTATTAACATACAATGTATTATTGCCTCAGGGGTACAGATCTGTGATTCATCAGTCTTACATAATTCATAGTACTCACCATAGCATATACCCTCCCCACTGTCCATCACCCAGCCACCCCATCTCTCCCACCCTCCTCCACTCCAGCAACTGTTTGTTTCCTGACATTTGTATGCTGAGATTAAGAGTCTCTTATGGTTTGTATCCCTCTCTGGTTTCATCTTGTTCCCTTTTTCTATCCCTTCCCCTATGACCCTCTGTCTTGTTTCTCAAATTCCTCATATCGGTGAGATTATATGATAATTGTCTTTCTCTGATTGATTTATTTTGCTTAGCATAATACCCTCTAGTTTCATTCACATATTTGCAAATAGAAAGATTTCAATTTTGATGGCTGCATAGTATTCCATTGTGTAAAAATACCACTTCTTAACTATCCATTCATCTTTTGATGAACATCTAGGTTCTTTCCATAGTTTGGCTATTGTGGACATTGTTGCTATAAACATTGGGATGCATGCATCCCTTTGGATCACTACATTTGTATCTTTGTGGTAAATACCCAGTAATGCAATTGCTAGGTTGTAAAGTAAGTCTATTTTCACCTTTTGAGGAAGTCTGGAAAACATTCCAGAGTGGGTCCACCAGCTTGCATTCCCACCAACAAAGGAGGAGGGTTCCCCTTTCTCAGCATCCTCAATAACACCTGTCATTTCCCGACTTGTTAATTTAGCCATTCTGACTGATGGGAGGTGATGTCTCACTGAGATTTTGATTTGTACTTGCTTGATGCCAAGTGATGTTGAGCACTTTTTCATGTGTCTGTTGGCCATTTGGATGTCTTCTTTGCAGAAATGTCTGTTTATGTCTCCTGCCCATTTCTTGATTGGATTATTTGTTTTGGGGGTGTTGAATTTGATAAGTTCTTTATGGATTCTGGATACCACCCTTTATCTGATATGTCATTTGTAAATATCTTTTCCCCTTTGATTTTGTTGACTGTTTCCTTCGCTGTGCAAAAGCTTTTATCTTGATAAAGTCCCAATAGTTCATTTTTGCCCTTGCTTCCCTTGCTTTTGATGATACGTCTAGGAAGAAGTTGCTGCACCTGAGGTCGAAGAGGTTGCTGCCTATGTTCTACTCAAGGATTTTGATAGATACCTGTCTCACATTTAGGTCTTTCATCCATTTTGAGTCTATTTTCATGTGTGGTGTAAGGAAATGGTCCAATTTCATTCTTCTGCATGTGGCTGTATAATTTTTCCAACACCATTTGTTGAAGAGGCTGTCTTTTTTCCATTGGACATTCTTTCCTGCTTTGTCAAAGATTAGTTGAAAAAGAAAACCAAAGCTGGTAGCATCACAATTCTGGACTTCAAGCTCCATTACCAAGCTGTAATTATCAAGACAGTATGATATTGGCAAGAAAACAAACATAGATCAATGAAACAGAATACAGAGCCCAGAAATAGACCCTCAACTCTATGATCAACTAATCTTTGACAAAGCAGGAAAAAATATCCAATGGAAAAAAGTCTCTTCAAGAAATGGTGTTAGGAAAATTGGACAGCCACATGCAGAAGAATGAAACTGGATCATTTCCTTATATGACAAGTATTGTTTTATCCCAAATTACATGAGGTTCAAGACCAATCAAATTCATAGTGACAGGAAGCAGAATGGTGGTTGCCAGGGAGTTGGCAGGGGTGGGGGAGAGTGAGGGGTTCATGTTTAAATGGGTATGTATTTGTAGTTGGGGAAGACCAAAAATCTAGAGATGTTTAGGAGTGAAGGGTGTACAGTAACATGAATGTTGTTAAAGCCATAGAACTGTAGACTTAAAAATGGCTAAAATGGGAAATTTTAAGTTATGTATATTTTACTGCAATAAAAAATCAAGGAAAAATAAACACTTTTTCAGACACATGAAGTATGAGAAAGTTCATCAGCAGCAAACTTGCACTATAAGAACTTTCAAAGAAATACAGAATATGCTACTAGTTAGACATTGGCTGTACATGAAGAAGAACACTGAAAGGGATAAATGTGTGGATCAATACAAAAGTCATTTTTATCATTTTTATCTCTATAAGAGATATTTGACTGTTTAAAGTAAAAATACTGACAATGTGTTGTGTAGTTTTTTGCATTTACAGAAGTAAAATGTCTGAAAATAGCTCAATGGACAGGAGGGGAAAATAGAGTGTATTCTGCTGTCATTTTTACACCATATGTGAAGTAGTAAAGTATCACTTGAAAGTTAAACCCTAACTTTCAAGTGATACTAAAGTTCAATGCAAAACAAGCAAACAAAAACAAGATAGAAAATATCAATAGGAAATAACCATTTCTTAAAACTCAAAAGGAAGGAAGGGGAAAGAACATAGAGCAAATAGAAGTTGGCAAAAAATACCAAAATGGTAGACTTCAAAACAAACCATATTGAGAATGATATTAAACAGTCTATTTCAGGGACACCTGGGTGGCTCAGTTGGTTGGATGACTGCCTTTGGCTCAGGTCATGATCCCGGAGTCCCGGGATCGAGTCCCGCATCGGGTTCCCAGCTCCATGGAGAATCTGCTTCTCCCTCTGACCTCTCTTCACTCGTGCTCTCTCTCACTGTCTCTCTCTCAAATAAATAAATAAATAAATAAAATCTTTAAAAAAAAAATTTAAAAAAAAAAAAAACACAGTCTATTTCAGCTCAAGTCTTCAAATAAACAGATACCAAAATGAGATTTAATGGGCAAGAGACTTACTGGGAAACATGTTTGTGAAAGAGCAAAGAGAGACACCTGGAGCAGGCTGGGAAAGCCTTGCAACCACAGTATAGATCTGGTATCTGTGAAGGAACACGAAGAAGAAAGGAGAATTGACTAGGACACTCACCAGACTATCACACAGTTGTGAGAATGTCACAGCAAGCTGATGGAAGCTCACCGAGCCAAGGTTTCCCATTAGAATCAAAACTGTCCCATCCCTGGTAGCCCCATTATTATATAGCCCCATTATGGTAAGTGGTTTCAAGGCCACCATTGGGACTGATCACCTCTGTCCTCTATCATGCACTCTAAATTCTCCTACTCCCAGGTAATGCCTATGCAGGTGTTGGTATCTAACTTGGTAGTGTAAACCAAACCTTCATTTCTGAAAGTCAATGGTCATCATGGTCACCATTCTCAGGGGTGCTGCATGTGTTCACTCATAGTTACAGTGGGGCAAGGGAGAACTAAGAGGCATCCATGGGTACCACAGATATTCTTCTCTTCTCACATTGTATAAAAGCAGATCTGCCTCTCCTTAATCTCAGGTTTAATTATTCCTGTCAATATGATTACTCCTCTTCTCACCTGTTGGTCCTTAAAGGACTCTAGAATGTCCTGGTAGCAGGTACAGCAGATAGTTCAATAAGTTCTCATTGTGCCCCTTGTAATGGCATGTTCCTCTGGGGGCCAAATTCTCTAACCTGCAGAGCCTGTAGCTGCAGGGATGAGAAGAACAGACTCTCTCAATAGCACATTAGATCCCCTCAACTTCTCTATAAACCTAAAACTCTTCAAAAAATTAAAGGATATTAATTTTTAAAAAGAGGGAGGAGTCAGGTTATGTCACTCCTCTGCTTTAAACACTACAGCCACTCCCCATTTCATTTAAAGTCCCAGCCAACAATGTCTATAGGGCATACAGGGCTTCCCACCATCATCTCTATGACTTCATCTGCTACTAATTTCCCTCTCATGATTTTACTCCAAGCAGACTTCTGGCATAGGACCTTTGCACTGAGCTTTTTCCATTACCTGGAATGCTCTGTCCTTAGGTATCCCTTGACTATTTCCCTCATCACCTTCAAGTCCTTACTTCAAACAATACATATAGTGTATAACCCACAAGAAAAGACAAACAAGAAAGACAAAGAGCCAAACTGAAAGACAATGGTCACATGATTTAAATAAATTCTTCATAAAATGGGAAATCCAAATGGGTACCAAAAAAAAAAAAAAAAAAAAAAAGATGTAATGAGCTCATCAGCAAGTAGGGAAATGCTCATTAAGACCACAATGGAAAAACCATTACATATTTATAAGATTGGCAAAAATTATAGTATATGATAATTTTAAATGTTAGTGGAAAGTAGAATAGGAACACTCTCAGGAGTAAAAAAGAAAAAAATTATACAGATACTTTGGAAATAGTTTAGCATTGTCATATAAAGTTGGAAATATGCATACCCTCCTTATGATGACTTACCCCTAGGTATACATTCTGAAGAAACAATAGTACATAGCCAGGAGATTGATACAGTACCATCATAGCAACATTGTATAAAATATCTCCAAACTGGAAATGAGCTAAGGTGCTTTAGGGTAGAATCAATACAAAAATTATTAACTATGAATATGATATTGTACAATATAGCAATAGAAATGTATAAACTATATATACATCAACATGGATGAATCTTACAAATATATTATTGCGTGAAAGAAGCAGCCACAAAAAGAAAAAAACTGTAATTTACCTGCATGAATTTCAAAATCAAACTAAAGTCCTCAGGGATTAAACTAGAAGAAGATAAATCTATAGAGACAAGCATGGACAGATGGTCACATTTCTTTTGTTGATGTCTCGTGAAGGAAGATTCTGTTCTGACTATGGAGAGGCATGTGACAAGTCCCTGCTTGGTCTGAGCGGTTCACAGATGTCGTTTTGTAATTACTTTTTAAGCTGTACATATATGCTATGCACTCTTCTGTATGTATAAAATATTTTACGAGAATGAAAACAAATCCCAAAAAGACAAACCAATGATGGATCTAAATCCACAGCCATAGATATGAATGGAAGAAAGATGCAGTCACAAAAGTAAGAGAACACCTTGTTTATATTTTTTCTCCACATTTCTCATGGCTTTGGTTTGCATTAAGTAATAATTATCTACTGTTTGTGTTCTGCCTGTGCATTTTAATAGCTGTTCACTGATCTAGCCTGACCTTCTGTTTAGTAATTTTAAGTAGTCAGCAGGAGGCGTTAAATTGCATCAAGACATAATGCATTATGTAATATTGTGACAAAAATAAGGTAGGATGATGCTAGGGCTTGCAAAGTAGCAAAATGTAAATGAGACCCTTTGGATATAAGACATGACTTTAATTGGAAGAGAAATGTCACACAGTTGAAGTACACTGGTCTTGGGGGAATAAAGACTAAAAACATCTTGCTTCCTCCTACTCACAGGATTCTGAATTGAAATCCCTTTAATAATTTTCTTATTTTTGGATTTCAGTTCTGAGCAGGAGTATTACACAATTTGGCAAATTAGTTTCAGAAAGTCTGTTGCCAAGGTCATTTCCTAATCACAGAGGGCAGGATTGTTTGAAAAATAAACTAAGCCAGAGCCAGGATTTGAAAGCAAGTATTTCTAATTTTGGAAACTTTATTAACCTACATGTGACATAGTCTCCTTAAAAAAGGGATGATGATTTTCAGAACTATTATTCAATCTCCTTTGAGGCCATATTCATAAATCTAGTTGGTATATAATTGTGACTATAAAAGTTATATGAAATCTGTCCTCCCTAATCAACTCAAAAATAAAATAGAAGTGGTTTCAATAATACAGTCAATTTCTGTTGAGCTATTTCTACAGGTGCAAGTTAAGAAATAAATTGTAGTGTGATATCATAGAAAAACCCCTGAATCAGGATCCAAAGACCTTATAGATAGTGTGACCCTGGGCAAATCATTCAACCTTTCTGTGTACAGTTAATCTGATCTAAATGATATAATAATACCTGTCAAGCCAATCTCACATCTGATGGACCAGATGAAATGGAAGATATGGAAATGGTTTATAATTGTAATTATCCTTCAAATATCTTACCAGTATTACAAAATCCAATGGAGAAGATGCTCAAAATTTCTGCTCTTTAAGTCCTCAAATATCACACATATCTAATGGCAACTCTCTTCCCAGGTAAGCGTGGCAGCACAACTCCCCAGATTTAATGGTGCCAGTCCCTTAATCTCCATTGACAAGACTGGTAACTCCACAGAGATCCACTTTACAGGGATGTGATAGGGGAAAATGAATAGAAGGGCAGAAGACATAGAGGACTGGACTAAGTTTTCGGTCTTTCTCCATTGTGGCCTTAGATGTGGGAAATGGATGGTTTCTCATGACCTATCTATTCTAAAGCTTAATAAAAAGAGTGCATTGAGACAGGAGCCCTACTGACTGTCCAGCCATAAAATGTATGTTTTGAAGTTTTCTGGAATAATGGTAATAGCCTGGCTCCAACCCAACTCTCCCCAGGACTTCCACTGTGGGATCATTTTCAAGTTGAACCCACCACTAACACTTAATGACTGTGGTCATAAAAGAGAGTTCCTTCCTGTGTAAAGTAAACCGGACCATACAGGGTCTGAATCCATGACCTTGGCCTTGTTAGCGGTGCTCTAGGTGAGGTAATAGGCCCAGATGGTAACAAGATGTAGAGCACTTTGCAGAAGTCACTCTGTACTTAGGTAGATCAGAGATGACTTCCAAAAACTGAATCCTTTGATGACATGTGTTGTTTAACCTCTAGGTACATAGTCTGTGGTTCTACAGAAGCAAAAGTAGGGAGACAGATGGTCAAGCTGGAGGGAAGGAAAAAGAGAACAAACATAAAGGGAAGGAAGAAAATGTTAGGCTTCTGGCCAATACCCAGAAAAGTGGAAATATAATAAAAACCTTATAAATCTCAAAGCATGAGAAGCCTAAGCATAGACATTAGTTGCTGCTGTACAAAGCTTAGCCATCAAAATGAAATATCTCTCCTTCAAGGGAACACATTATCATCAAAACACAATATAATACACAACTGGATTGGTAAACATTCATGAAAATTTTCCAACCACGAAATTTGTGTTAATCCTGAAGTTTCAAACACTTAAGAACTCCAAAGTTACAGAAATCAGGGACAAGACTACTGGCTGGCTGGGGATATTTCCAGCAGCAGCAGGGACAGAGTTCTTCCCAACCCTTGTTACTAAAGAAATTCCAGAGCCTGTCTATAAATAGCTCCCTACCATTAGCCCCAACAGAAATGAGGTCCTGCAGCAACACTCAGTTCTGCATGCTGCTGAAGATTTCATTCTAACCCTATCTTTCCTTCTTCCCTTCCTTCTTCCTTTCTTTTGCTTTCTGCTAAAAGAAAAATAAAGAAAAAGAAAAGAAAGAAAGAAAAGAAAAAGAAAAAAAGGTGACTGATGGATATAGCTCAAGACTGCAATTGCTTCTTTTCATAGGAGCACTCCTTAAATTCCTGCAGCTATGAAAACAATGCCTATGACACTCTTGTGTTAAACTAAGTAGGAAAGGGATACCTGGGTGGCTCAGTTGGTTAAGCGGCTGCCTTTGGCTTAGGTCATGATCCCAGCGTCCTGGGATCAAGTCCCACATTGGGCTCCTTGCTCCACAGGGAGCCTGCTTCTCCCTCTGACTCTGCCTTCCACTGTCTGCCTGTGCTTGCTTGTGCTCTCTCTGACAAATAAATAAATAAAATCTTTTAAAAAAATAAAAATAAATAAAAATTAAAAAACAAACTAGGTAGGAAAGAGTTCAGTTGTGATATTTTCAAAGATGGACTCTAATACCTGCTCTTCATGTGTCTGTGAAGAAGGAATGTATATGGTAACTCAGTAGCTTTCCTTTTATTGGATAAACTCTAATTCACTTACAAAGTTTCTTCTATGCAGGACATTCACGAAATAGAACTTTTTAAAAAATTTTTTCAGTATTCTTACTGATAAATTATAAACTTCCTCTCCTACATATCACCATTATTGCCTCTTCTCCCCAATTTTTGGTTTTTATTTTCTTTTTAACTTATTCCTACCAAGTAATTGAGTAATTTGAGAATATTGGTTGATTTCAACAGATGTAAACATCATTTGGGGGGGAAAATGGCTGTAATACAATTTCTTGGACATCATTCTAGTGAGCAGTTTAAATCAAAATTGCTGCATTTAGAATCTTCAATAGTAATCTTTTTTTTTTTAAGATTTTATTTATTTATTTGACAGACAGAGATCACAAGTAGGCAGAGAGGCAGGCAGAGAGAGAGAGAGAGAGGGAAGCAGGCTTCCTGTGGAGCAGGGAGCCCGATGTGGGGCTCGATCCCAGGACCCTGAGATCATGACCAGAGCTGAAGGCAGCAGCCCAAACCACTGAGCCACCCAGGCGCCCCTTCAATAGTAATCTTTTAATAAATACATGGTTAGAGTTAAGCTGACTCTATGTGGCCCCCTTTCCTGCATTTGGATTTCTTCTACCCAGAGGGTCTGTAACCATGTCTCAAGACCGCCGGCTTAGCTCACCTTAGCCCACTTGGGTGTCCTACCTGCTTTTCTCTTCCCTTTTGAAGTAAAATTTAAACGTTTCCCCAAAGTAATATGTAAATTCAATGCAAGTTAAATCCCATTGGGATTGATAAACAAATTATAAAATTTATCTAGAGATAAGCAAGAATCACCAATGAATGTTTTTAAAGGAAGAATAATAAGGGAGGGATTTGCCCTACAAAATACCAAAACATGATACAAAACTGCATTAGTTATAACAGAAACTGGTGTCTACAAGTAAATCAGTGGTATTTAAAGAAGAAAATCCAGATACATGACTATGTATTTGCATACATATATATGCATATAAATTTAAAATATGAAAAGGTGACATTTTATTTTTTTGTGACATTTTAGATCAGTTGGAAAATTTATTGGACAATTGGCTATCCATTAAATAACATCACACACTCTATGCAAAATTAAACTCAAATTATTAAATGATCAATACTTTAAAAATTTGAAAAATACTGTAAGAAAATGCAGGAGACTAACTTTATAAACTTTGAGTGAGGTAAAAGGAAAAGAGTAAGCACGTCATAAATCCACAAACTCCAAAGGAAAATATGAATATATTTCACTATAAATGCCTTCAAACAATCAATATAGTGAAAGACACTGTAAATCAAGAATAAATAATAACCTGAAAGAAAATAGATATATAACAAAAAGTTAGTATCCAATGTTAGTATCCAGTATATAAATCTTAATAATCAATAAGAAGAAAAGAAATAACTTAGCAGAAAAAATAAACAAAGAATATGAACCAAAAATTTGTAGAAGAGGAAATACAATGACTGATAAGCATATGAAAAGATACTCAGTATCACTAGAGGTAAGAGAAATGCAAACTAAAATAAAACAAGATTTTGGTTTTTAGCTAGCATAATGAAAAAATTAGATTGATAATAGCTAGAATTAATGAAGTTGGAGAGAAAAGGATTTCTTATATACCCTGTCTTTCCTGGTTAAACTTTTTTTGCTTACTCTGGCTGCTCATATGCAGCTGGAAAGATCTAGAGAAAAATACACAATCACCCTGAAAGTTTAACTCAAACTCATCATCATAAATCTCTTAGTCACACAACACTCCCCAAATGATCTCACCACCTTTTCCATGCTCCAAAAATATCATTTGCTTTGTGTTCCTTTTCTCTCAAACCTTTGATCTTTCCAACCCTGTTTTACACCCACTTCCCTTACAGCTAATCTTGTCTGATAATTCATTAATAAAAAATGAGCAATTATTTTTTTGAGCTATTATTTCTTAACCATTTTATTTGCATGCATCTGCATCTATACCATATTTTTTGCCTTTTGTTCCTAAGGATAAAGTGTCCCCAGTCCCATCTAAGGCCAGTCTCAAATTTGGTTTCCACCACTTGTTTTGCTTTGTTTTTAAGGACTTAATCCTGAATTTCTCATCACTGATTTCTCCTTCTATTGGATCTATTTCATTGGCATAACAACCTAATTGATTGTCATCCATCTTAACACACACAAACACACAAACCCCATAAACCTACATCCTCCGCCAATTAACAAGCAAATTTCTTTGCTCCTTTACTCAGCAAAACTTCCACTCCTATGAGTGACCTAGTTCCTCAAATCACAGTATCTTCTCTACCCTGAGGCACTGGGCTTCCATCACCACCACTCCACTGAGACTGTGAAAATTAAAGTGAATGAATTCCATGAATTCCATGAATTCCATGCAGCCAATTACTTTTCTGTCTTCATCTTATTTGACCTCTCAGCAGCATTCAAAAGAGTTCGGCTCATCTGCCTACTTAAAATAGTTTCTACTTTTGGATTCTGTCACCTCAAAACTATTATACCCTTCCTATTGCATTATTTGCTGATTTTTCTTTCTTCACTTGACACTTATATATGAAATGATTCAAGATTCTCCTGTGTCTTCCACTCCTCTGTCTATACTCTTTCCATTCCTATGTTTTAAATACCATATATATGTTGGTGACTTCCAAGTTTGCATCTTTAGTGCTCACAGTTACTCAACTCTAACTTTCTATATCTAAGATCCTTCTTGCATCTCCTCATTAGAACCTAATAATGATCACAAAATTAATATCACCAAAGAAGAATTCTTAATGCACCTCACCAAATCCAAGGTTATATTTTTTCACCTTCCCCATTTTAGAAAATGGTACAACTAACAAACCAGTTGTGTAATAGCATAGTAACTACTCTTTATTTATCCTACATATCATATCAAAATTTAATTAGCAAGTCTTGTCAGCTTCAATTCTAAAACATATTCCTAATCCATTTAATGTTTCACTTCAGTGCTAAAACCCTTGTCAAGCTACTCTCCTTTCTTCAGTAGGGTATGGTGGATTATTGGCCTCTTCTCTTGCTCATTTGAAATTCATTCTCCACAG
Source organism: Mustela nivalis (assembly GCF_964662115.1). Taxonomy (NCBI): domain Eukaryota; kingdom Metazoa; phylum Chordata; class Mammalia; order Carnivora; family Mustelidae; genus Mustela; species Mustela nivalis. The sequence goes on along the minus strand of NC_139023.1, from coordinate 159,176,314 downwards.
AGCAGCCATATATCTTTCTGAAACATAAATCAGATCTCTCCCTGCCGCCCCCCCATCACACACACACACACATACCCTCTTCACCTACCTATATCTAAAAACCTTGTCATGGCTTTCCGCTGGATTTAAAATGAAAAAGCTTTCCATTCATCTGACTCCAGCCTGTATCTCCAAATTTGTGATTTTCAGTAGGCTCCAGCTGCACAGATCTCTCTTTGAATATCCCAAATGTCTTAGGACTGTCTGTGTGTCATTCTATTCCTTTTTCACTCTGCTTCCAGAATTGTACTTGGTTTGCTGTTTGGTGGGGGGGTGGGTTTTTTTTTTTTTCTTTCATTTCTAAGCTTAAACATCATCTTTCTTTCTCAATAGAACTTTCTCTGATCATATAACCTAAAATAACTAGATTATAATCACTCTTTATCACATAATTTTTTATACTACATATTAATTTAAATGGTTATCTTGTTCATTTGTTTGTTACTTACCTCTCTTCAACACATCCCACCCTTAACTCTGCTGGTTTGCAGGCTCCGTGATGGATCTGGCTTTTTTTTCATAACTATATCCTTTGTACATAAAAACATATCAAAAATAACTCGGGGATTATCCTGGATTATCTGAGTTCACCCAATGTGATCAAAAGTGTTCACATAAAGAGAAAGGAAGATCACAATCGGAGAGAGAGGATGTAAAGGCAGAAGCAAAGAGTAAGGAGGAGACTTCTGACTTTGAAGAGGGAGGAAGGGGTCAGAGCCTCCTGAAGCTGAGAAAAGGTGGAGTGAGGTGTCCCCAAGAGCTTCCAAAGGAAATGGATGCCTGCCAAACCCCTGATTTTAGCATGGTGAAATTTATTTAATATATCTGATCTCCAGAACTGTAAGATAATAAATTTGTGCTGTTTAAACCCTTAAATTTGGTGATTTGACTGACTGGTGATATATGCTTAAAGCAGCAATAGAAGTTAATGCAATCTGTCAAGGTTTGGATTTGCATGTTTTTTATGTCATACTTTCACCTCAAGAATTCTGTCCTATAGAAAAAACAGATCATTCAATTATTGCAACCTAATATTAAGTCTTGAAATTGGATAGTGTGCATCGTCTAACATTGTTCTCCAGTATTCTGTTACTTTTCCATGTAAACCTTTTTATTTCCACATGAACTTGAGAATTAGTTCTTGGTCTCTACAAAATAGTTTGTTGAGATTTCAATTAGAACTGTATTGAATTAATGGATCAAACTAGGAAGAACTGACATGCTAATTTTATCAGTTCTTCCAATCCATGAACAGAAAATATATTTCCATTTATTTAATTTCTTTTATCAATGTTTTATAGTTCCCCCATTAAGGTCCTATACATATTTTTTAGATTTATAACTAAGCATTTCCATTTTTATGTAATTATAAGTATTATAGATGTTTAATTTCAATTTATAATTATTCATTGCTAGTATATAGGAAAGCAACTGATTTTGTATATAACCTTGAATCCTGCAAATTTGACATACTTTCTTAGTTTCAGAACTTTTTTGGCAATTTTTGGATTTTCTATATAGACAATTATATCTATGAATAAAGATTGGTCTATTTCTTCCTTTCCAATCTTTAAATCATTCATTTCATTTTCTTGTCCTTTGCAGTACCTAGGACTCCCAACATGATGTTGAAAAGGAGTGCTAAAAAGAGATATCCTTGTCTTGATCCTTATCTAAGAGGCCAGGAGTCTTGTCTCTCTCTTTCATTACTAGGAAGTAGTAAGTTAGCTATTGATTTTTATTTTTTCATATCCTCTTTTTCAAGCTCAGGAATTCTCCCTCCTCATCTGGTAAGAGTTTTTATCATCAACAAGTGTTGGAAATATTGAAATGCTTTATTTTGCATAATTAATCTTTATTTGCATGACTGATCATATTATTTATCTTTTTTAGTTTTTTTTTTAATAAGATAGATTACATCAATTCAAATGTTGAAACAGCCATGAATACCTATAATAAATTCCACTGGGTTACAGTATATAATTCTTTCTTTATATTTTGGTTTCAATTTGCTAATAGTTTGTTAAGGGTTGTTGCATCTATGTTCTTGAGAGATATTCGTTTGTAGTTTTCTATTGATGTATTTTCTTTACCTGATTTTGGTGTTGCCAAATGCAATACTATTGCTATAGCTGTTCCCTTGCTTCTACTTTTTTGGAAGGATTGTGGAGAACTGTTCTTATTTCTTCATTTAATCTATGGAGGAAATTACCACTGAAATCATCAAGGCCAGGGACTTCTTTATTGAAATATTAATACCAATTCAATTATTTAATAAACATAAGGCCTCCAAAGACAAGGTAAACAGAAGCAAATATAAACTATTGGGACTTCATCAAGATAAAAATCTTTTTTGCACAACAAAGGAAATAGTCAACAAAACCAAATGGGAAAAGATATTACAAATAAAGGGTAGTATCCATAAAGAACTTATCAAACTCAACACCCAAAAAACAAATAATCCAATCAAGAAATGGGCAGGAGACATAAACAGACATTTCTGCAAAGAAGACATCCAGATGGCCAACAGACACATGAAAAACTGCTCAACATCACTTGGCATCAAGGAAATACAAATCAAAACCACAATGAGATACCACCTCACCGTAGTCGGAATGGCTAAAATTAACAAGTCAGTGATCATTTAAAGTGATCATTGTTATCATTGGATTAATATCTACCATGTTTGTAACTGTTTTCTATTCATGCATTTGTTGTTTCCTTTTTAACCTCTGGCAAGGATATGAAGAAAGGGGAACCCTCCTACACTGTTGGTGGGAATACAAGCTGGTGCAGCCACTCTGGAAAACAGTAGGAAGGTTCCTCAAAAAGATAAAAATAGAGCTACCCTATTGCCCAATAATTGCACTATTAGGTATTTATCCAAAGGATACAAACACAGTGATTTGAAGAGGTACATGCACCCCAATGTTTATAGCAGCAATGTCTACCACAGCCAAAATATGGAAAGAGCTGAGATGTCTACTGCCAGACAAACGGATAAAGAAGATGTGAGATACAGATAGATAGATATAGATATAGATGATATAGATATAGATAGGTATAGATAGGTAGATATAGGTAGATATAGATAGATATAGATATATAATGGAATATTACTTGGCATCAAAAAGAATGAAATCTTGCCATTTGCAACAATGTAGATAGAACTAGATGGTATTGTGCTAAGCAAAATAAGTTAAAGAAAGATAAATATATGATTTCACCCATACATAGAATTTAAGAAAAAAAAACAGATGAACATAAGGGAAGGGAAGGAAAAATAAAATAAGGTGAAATCAGAGAGGGAGACAAAACCCAAGAGACTCAACTACAGGAAACAAACTGAGGTTGCGGGAGAGAAGAGGGTTGGGGGATGGGGTAACTGGACGATGGACATTAAAGAGGGCATTTGATGTAATGAGTGCTGGGTGTTACATGGAACTGATGAGTCACAAAACTCTATCTCTGAAACTAATAATACACTATTAATCAATTGATTTTAAATTTTAAAAAGTGAGTTTATTGTAAACAACATATGGTTGGGTCTCTTAAGTCCCCTTTATCACTGTATTTTAAAAGGTGTGGTTAGACCATTTACATTTGAAGTGATCGTTGATATCATTGGATTAATATCTACCATGTTTGTAACTGTTTTCTACTCATGCATTTGTTGCTTCCTTTTTAACCTCTTTTTCTGACTTTTATGGTCTTAATTAAGCAATTTTTATGATTCCATTTCATCTCTTATCTTAGTATGTCACTTATACTTCTCTTTTTAGGTGTTTCTAGTGATGCTGTGAAGTTATCAATATGAATTTTTAACTAATCTACAGTTTTCTTCAAATAACAGAATACCACATACCATCTCATATATAGGAAATAACCCAAATTCCTCCTTTCTGTCCTTTCTGAAATTATTGTCATTCATTTCACTTATCAATATGATATTGATGAAGTTCTAGAACCTAGGTGAGGTTCGGTGGGCTGAGGTCTAGAGCCGATGACCAAGAAAGAATTCTTGAGACATCTTTGGTGCAAAATGGTGGTTTATTAAAGCACGGGGACCGGACCTGTGGGCAGGAAGAGCTGCTGCCCCGGGTTGTGAGGGATGACAAGTTTTGTACCCTGCCTTTGGGGGGAGGTGAAAGGAAGGGAGGTTTCAATGGAGTTTTCATATGCTAAAGAGGGCCTACAAGGTGCCAGGATGTCCCAGGCCTACCGGAGGCCTTGCCCTTGTGGCTTGATCAATGTTGTCTTTAGACCAGCTATTAACATTAAGATAGTTGGGAGACTTTTTGGTGGGATGTCACAATCCTGCTATCAATCATTTTTGTTAGTGAGATTTAGGACATTTGTAAGCCAAGGGAGACTCCTGTCTAGCAGGATTGTGAGCTCTGCAAGTTAACTATTTGCTTATTGTTCATGGCAGTCAGGGCTGCCTGAGGGATGCTACACATATGACTGAGGGGGAGCGGATGGAGAGGGGGGTGCAAGGCGCCAGCTTTTGCTTAGTCTTCAGCCAGCCTCGTGCTCCCTCATCAATATAATCACCCAATACATTGTTACTCTTTTATTTAAACAAATGATTATCATTTAGACCAATGTGGATACAACAGAATCAAGATTTTCTTCTACCTTCCTTTATTTCTTCTCTGAGGCTTTTTCACATAGATCAAATTTTCTGACCTATATCATTTTTCTTCTAGTTGAAGAACTTTTAGCATTTCTTGCAGTGAAAGTCTGCTGGTGATGAATTCTCTTAGCTTTTTAATTTTCTGAAAGTCTATTTCTTCTTCACTATTAAAGAATAATGTTGTTCAATATAGAATTCTAAGTTGGTGTTTTTTCTCTTTCAGCCCTTAAAATATTTCACACTACTCCATCTTAGCTTGCATGGTTTTCTGACAAGTTTAGTGTAATTCTTATCCCTTGCTCCTTTCTATATTTTCCCTCTGGTTTCTTTCAAAATTTCCCTTTGTCTTTCCTTTTCTGAATTTTGAATAAGATATGCCTAGGAGGGATTTATTTTTGATACTTATCCTTCTTAGTGTACTCTGAACCTCCTGGATCTTTGATTTGTTTTCTATATTTTGGAAAGCTTGCAGTCATTTTTACTTCAAATATTTCCTCTGCTCCATTCTTTCTTTCTTTTCCTTTGAGTATTCCAATCATGAATAAGTTACACCTTTTGAAATTATCCCACATTCTTTAAATGTTCTATTCTTTTTTTCCTTTATTCTTTAATCTTTTTGAATTTCAGTTTGGGAAGTTTCTATTGAACTAACTTTAGGATCATTGATTCCTTCTTTAGTTGTGTTGGATCTACTGATGAGTCCTTCAAAGACTTCCTACAATTGTGTTACAATGCTTTTGATCTAACATGTTCTTTTGTTTTTTCTTAGAGCTTCCATCTCTCTGTTACATTACATAAAAGAATATTGTCTACTTTTACCACTAAAATCCTTAACATATTAATCATACTTATTTTAGATTTCATTTCCAATCATTACAATAACAACCAGACCTGAGTCTGGTTCCTGTGATTTTTCTCTCTCTTTTTTTAAGATTTTATTTATTTATTTGACAGACAGAGATCACAAGTAGGCAAAGAGGCAGGCAGAGAGAGAGGAGGAAGCAGGCTCTCCACGAAGCAGAAAGCCCGAAGCAGGGCTCAATCCCAGGACCCTGAGATCATGACCTGAGCTGAAGGCAGAGGCTCACCCCACTGAGCCACCAGGCATCCCCTATGATTTGTCCCTTGAGACTCTTTTTCTTGTGTTTGACAGGTATTGTAATTTTCTCTTGAAAGCTGGACTTGATAGATTAAGTAATAGAAACCAAGGTAAATAGACCTTTGTTATGAGGATTTATAATAATTTGGTTAATCTTGGTTGTATTTAATGTTTTTCATAGTCAGAGGCATCAACTTCCTCTAGTGTCTTTGGTTTTGTCTCCCCTGTTGACTTTGGGTTTCCCTAAGTACTTCCCTTCAGGGAGAAGTTAAGCCTTGTGGCTTTTTCTACTACAACTTAAAGTAGTACTGTAAGGGCCTATTTAGCCAGAGTGGCCACACCTTGGTTGAGCAGCCATTTTGTTGTTTATGCAGTAAAACTTAAATTGACCCTGCTCCCCCCACTCCATTCAGGGGAACTTACTTAAAAAAGCAAGTCCATGGAAACCAGTCCCAGGTAACAAAGCCCAAATACAAGGGCAGGGCAGGTCAGGTGGAGATAACAGCCCGAATGTAGGTCAGGCCAGGTGGAGACATCCAATCAGTAGAGTGCTCATACTGTCTCCCTAGCTACCAAGGAGTGTGGGCCCCACCTTTTGGGAGTCTTTTGGGCACCAATTCTGACCAAGGTGATAGGCTAGTTCAAATAGCTACTATGGGGTGAACTTTAATTCATTGGCCACCCATGTTGGACCTAGCATTACTGTGCAGCTTTCTCTGTGTGTTACAATCTCATTGGCCACCTGTGTGTGGCCAGGCCCAACCACATGGCCTTCGCTTTATAAAAGCTAGTCTGTAAGGCAGGGAAGGGCCTGACGGCCCTGGCCAGTCAGTTTGATTCTTGATGCTTGGCATGAAATAAAGCTTTGCTTGACCTTCACTTTGTATCAGTCTCATTCCTTTGACCATGGACCCAAAAGTACTAGACCTCTGTCAATGTGATGACAAAGTGTGGGAGAAGAGAAACATTCTGTAATCTTATAATTAGATCTCCGTCTTTTAGTTGGCCAGTGTTTCCAGTTTGTGGCCTTTACGAGTAGCTCTTCAGTGATACAGTTTTTATTCCTCTCTGTTCTCTATTCTGTTTCTAGGCCACAACATTCCCAATATATTTCGTTAAAACTCTGATCCATGTTTACTATGTTTGTCTGCTTTTTTTCCCTCCTATAACTGAAAAGGAATGTTAAAGTGGCTAAAGTGGTTAAATGTCCTTAACAAACTAAGATAAGGCTCTGGCATAGTATTCCTTTGGAAAGCAAACTTCTTTTTTTCCTTCAAGTTTTTATTTTAATTATGTTAATAATATGTTAGTTAACATATATCATTATATTAGGTTCTGGTGTCCTGCATAGTAATTTAATAGTTCTATGCTTCACCCTGGGTTCATCACCACTTCACTCCTTAATCCTCATCACCTATTTAATTTATCTCCCTCCTCTCTCTCCTCTGGTAACCCTCAGATTGTTCTCTATAATCAAGATTCTCTTTCTTGCTTTGACTCTGGAGAGCAGGCATTTTTTTTTAAGAAGGCTGTGAGTGTATTCCATAAGGATTATTCTTCCCTTCCCCAAGCCAGACCTTGAAGAGGGTCTTCCTCAGATCTTCAGGAGGAGAACCTGGTGGGGACTCATGGAGATAAAGCCCACAGAGGTGTGAGAGACTCTCTGAGAATGTTGCCCCCAATACTATCTCTCTCTCATGTTAGTCCACACTCAGCTTCCCGCAATTCATCATACTAGTCACGTCAGTGTCCTACTGGCTTGTGGCTGCAGAAGCTCCTGTAGGCAAAAGAGGTAAAGACAGCAGGGACCCAGTGGTGTTGGGAAAAAAATACAGTAAACCTTGAATAAAGAATACCACTGTGAGCAATGACGTACTGACGATAGGTCTGAGGCTTGATGGATCTGTCTACTGAAAACTGAAAGGAAGAGGTTTTCTTATTTCAACTTTTTGTTTGATATAAGTAAGTGAAAAACTTACATAAACTTTGCAGATAAGGTAAAGGAATACTCACATACAGTATTCAAAATTAATCTATTGTTAACATTTGGGTTGATATATAGAAATACTGGGTGTTTGTTTGTTTTTTTTTTTCTGAATCATTTGAGAGGAAGTTGGACACATCATGGTCTTTTATTTCATAGTTCACTATATGTCTCCCAAGAAAAAATTATCTTACATAACCACATTATGGTTTTCAAACTCAGGAGATTTAAAGATTTTATTTATTTATTTGACACAGAGAGACACAGAAAGAGAGGGGACCCAAGCAGGGGGAGTGGGAGAGGGAGAAGCAGGCTTCCCACTGAGCAGGGAACCCAATGTGGACCTTGATCTCAGGACCCTAGGATCATGACCTGAGCCGAAGGCAGATGCTTAACAACTGAGCCACCCAGGTGCCCCAAACTCAGAAGATTTAACATTGATATACCATACAATACTATTTTATAAGCAACAGCCCATAATCAAGATTCACCAATGGCCCCCATGACGATGTCTAGCTGTTTTAGGATTATGTGTTGCATTTAGTTGCCAGGTTTTTTTAATCACATTTGGAATGAAAGGGCTTGAAGTGCACTGGAGTTATAGTAGGCTTGGGAAAACATTATTTCTGGGGAAGAGAATGGTGACTTGAAATGGAGAAACATACCTTGTAAGCTTCAGAGTGGAGAAAAAAAGAGAAAATAATAGCTGAAATTTTTTACAATTATCAGAATCACAAGTGAAGAAACACATCAATTCACAATAATTATCCACTGATTTAAAAAACTGCACTTTACTATACCAACAGAAGACTGTTCTTCTGACATAGGAAACGTAGAACACAATGAAACCCCTAAGTCTTGTCTACAAACACCTATTAATGTTGTTTCAGAAAAATACAACACATTTAAAGATGAAGAGAAAATGATACAAAAGTACTTACAAAGTCAGTACAGGAAGAAAACTTTAAATGACAATAAAATGCTGCCACTAATGTCAAGTCCCTTTAAAAATCAACCATAAAACAGAGGAAAACTGTAATTAACACTCCCATATCAATTAAATACTTTTTTAAAAATGTTTTAAATAAAATAATTCTTTGAGGGACTCCTGGGTGGCTCAGTCAGTTAAGCTGCTGCCTTCGGCTCAGGTCATGATCCCAGGTACTGGGATCGAGTCCTACATCAGGCTACTGCTCAGCAGGGAGCCTGCTTCTCTCTCCACCTCTGCCTGCCACTCTCTCTCTCTCTCTCTGACAAATAAATAAAATCTTTTAAAAATAATAATAATTCTTTGAGTCAAATATTAAAAATCTCAGAATTGGAATGAATGAGAAGGGGGTACAATGAAAAATGATCACCCAAATAGAGAAATGAAGAAAAATTAAAGTCATCATGGAAAATAAAATGAAAGTACAAGGTACCCAAGGCTGTACCTGGAAAAAGTTTATCTAGTAAGGTTGACAGCAAAGTGTGTGCTAGAAACTACTAAACCTCAAAGATAAATAAAAGTGTAGTAAGTATGCTAAGCCTTCGGGTAAAAGACCATGTTACTGACAAAAGAAATAAAATTAGCTTTTTGTTAGACAACTTTGATAACACCACAAAAATCAAGACTAAAGAGAAAAAAGTAGTTTTAAATGTCAAAGGAAAAAAGTGTGAAGTAGCTTTAGATCTCATTAAATAGTCCTTCAAATGTCAAAGGTAAAAGACAAAAAATATATAGTTGGTAGGTTTAGGAACTCAGATTTTGTTTATAGATGTTTCATGGGGAATTTTGTACATGAGAGTTTCATTCAACCATGAGTTTGGCTGAGGGAATTTTGACCAAAGAGTTTTAATATATTTAACTGGAAATCTTAAATTACACCTTTAATCTTAAGATTAAAACAAAGGTGAGCACAAGTAAAGAATAGTATTTAACTTATATGTTATAACACAGTGGAAATAATGCAATTGATGTAATAGGAGGACAAGAAAGAAAAGAGTACAATCAACTTAATTATTATCCCTAAATTTTCAGTGAGAATTAGAACTTATTACCTAAAGCTGAAAAGCCAAATTGTAGAGACCTAAGTAAAAAAAAAAAGGAACCGACATAATGATAAGGAAAAGTAATGATTAGAACAAAAACAAAGCCTTCCAATATTCAGAAAAAAAAAAATTAAGCAAAGAAAATAGGCCAAATAGCGGAGGGGAAAGTAAATGTAATTTAATGTTTAATGCTAGAAGAAAAAAAAAATAAGAATTTGCTTATATTTGCAAAAGGAAACAGGATAAATCAGCAATTAAGGGGAAGTTATTTATAGGGTTGACTAAGCCAACACCTTGCAACAAATAAATATGAGAGTGGGATATTCTAAGTCTTTATACATATGTGAATAAACCTATAAATATTTTATCTCCTCAAAAAATTAAATCAAAAAGAACAAATATGCAAATCGAAAACTTGACCATAAATAGAAAGAAATATAATGTAGTTCTATATAAAATTAATAACAAACCTCACAAAAGTTAATGATTTTTAGATGCAGTATTCCATATAACTTTTATGAGCTATTTTCTAAAGGCAGAAGAACTCTAAGGAAATCTTGAACTTTATCTGATAGGGCTGGTATTGATCGGTAGTGTTTAGTATGCCAATACTGAACCTTTTTTTTTTTTTTTTTTGGTATATTATCAGATAAAGCAGATAAGTAGACATATTGATGTTGCAGGGAGTCAGGGTTTCACTGTGTTTAGAAGGATAAAAAATATGGAATGAGAGTTTTGCTTTCAACAGATGGAATAACTAGTAATGAACTAACCTCACAAGAGAAAAAAAAAAACATAAGAATTAACAATATATATGAGGTACTTTTTTCAAACATGGATAAATAGGTAACAAAGAACTTTTAGCCCTGAGAGAAAGGAAACTTGTGAAGTGTTTGTTAGAATCTCACTGGGTCTACCTAGGAACAATTTCTCAAGCAACCCACAGTAAGCTGAAGTCCAAGCAGAGCATGGCAGTCTCACTGAACCAAGGTCAGAATTCAGGGAAGCTGACATGGTCAGTGTTTGCAGGGCAAAGCAGTGTGTGAGCAAGAGGAGGGAGCTGTGTAGATGAGATGTACAAAGTCCCTGTTGGGAGTTCCTGTAAGTCCTTGACTGCTTATGCACAGTTAAGTTTACAGACATCTTGCCAGAGAGTGGCTTTTCAGGGTTTTAAATAGAACACAAAGTGAAGCACTTCTGGCAGAATGAAGAGACCCCGTTAAGTTTAACTCTTACTTGATAACACCCCAGGATTCCGGCTGAGAAGCTAGAGACCACAACTACACACCTACAATAAATGCAATCCAAACTTGCTTTTGCAAAATCAAAAACCAGTTGTTTAAATAACCATTAAAAAAATAAAGTTTGGAGGGGCTTGGAAAATACCTTTGGCATTGAATAGATCTGCCCTAATAAAGTGTAAAACCCAGCTTACACAATTTTAGAGTGATGAGCTCAATAAAAATCAACACGTTTCAGAAGAAAGTAAGAATCCAGAAGTTCTATAAGGTAAAATCAATGATACTTAATTAAAAACTATTAGGCTTGTGAAAAATAGGTTTAAAATATTTTTTAAAAGGGATAATGTGGTCCAAGTCAAAGAAAATACAGTCAATAAACCAACCCCACAATAGCCCAAGTGTTGAATTTATCAGAGAAACATTTTAAAGCAGATATTCAAATGTGTTTAAAAAACTAAAGAAAAATATTTTCAAAGGATTATTTTAAAATATACTCTCAATGAGAGAAGACACAGGATATCTCAAAATAGAAATTGATATACAAATTCAAATTTGAAATTTTATAACTTCAAAATTCAACAACTGAATTGAGAAATTCACTAGATAGATTTATTAGTAGATTTGCAATGGCAGAAGAGTTAGTACACTTCAAGATACAGCAGTAGAAATTAGCAAGTCTGAAAAATTGGAAAAAAGAGATTGAAGAGGGGAAAAAGAGCCTCAGAGACTTGTGGGACAATATCAGAGGCAAACATACATATAATAGGAACCTGGGAAGGAAGAAAGAATGAGAGTTTTCACGAGAAATATCAATGGCCAGAACACATTGGAACCACATCTGTAAAGTGCTGAAAGAAAGAAAAAGCATTTAATAGCAAAGGAAATAAAAATTACCAAGAATCATATGAAAAGATGCTCAAATCTGTTAGTAATCAAGAAAAGAAAAACTAGCATTACAAGAGATACCATTCTGTATCTCTCTATAGGCAAAAATTAAGAAGTCTGAGAGTCCCAAAACTTGATGAGAGTACAATGCTCCTAAATTAACCAGGTTTTTTGAAAAGTTATTTGGCATACCATTATAAAACTGAATTATGTACAAATTGTTTCATCTAATAATTCCCATTCCCTCCTATAAACCCAGTGCTCCCTCATTAATGACAGAAAACATTGTTGGTAATAGCAAAACCAGGAAACTACACAAACTCCTACTAAGAGAGGAAGAATTAAATAAATAAATGGTATAATATTTACATAGTGGAATACTACAGTGTTTAGAAAATACCGAACTATAGGTATAATAAGTAAGAATCTTGAATCTCAGACACACAATGCTGTGTGATAAGGCAGTCCACAGACTGCATATATCATGTGTATAAAACTAAGATTCAACAATATTAATAAGAAAACTCTCTAAAACTATAACAAAATTCAAAGATAATCAAAACTAAGCAATGTCTGATATAAAGAAATTATATATTATATATGTTATTATATATAATTTATATTATCTAATTATAATATATAGATTACATTATAATCTCATATATGTGTTATATATTATATGTTATATATGCAATAAAATTAATCTCTAATAAACAAAGAAACAATAAATACAAATTTGTAATAAGGATTATTTTGAGAGATGATGGAGATAGAATAGAGAACAAGCAAACAGGAATCTTCAAGTTGAGTGGCAGGTTCATGCCTGTTATTTTATATACTTTGTATCACACATATATACTATATACACTCTTTTGGTTGTATTAAAAAATTTTAAGTCATGTAAATTAAGGTGTAGGAGTAATATTTTAAATATGCTACTTAAAGAAGAGTAAAGGCCACAACCAACCCAGGCTTACCTTTCTTATAGGAAGGAAAGAAGATCCCAGTGCTATCAACTGGACCAGACACTACTTCCATGGTTGGATGGTGGGAAGTAGGGATGGGGATGCTGCAGAATGGAGATGCACATCAGCCAGGGACATGTAAATGCTATATATAGAAGGTAAGCCATGCACATCATTACTGAAGAAATTTACAAATTAATATAATGAAAAGTAATTTATACAAAAGCAATGTTCAATGATTTAATGATCATTTCAAATTCACACTGGCTGTGTAACTTTCCCTAAGAATAGATGTTGTCTCTGGTTAGGAAGCATATTTTTATTAAATTTTCCTTTTGAGAAAAAAGGCACTGTAAAATTTCTCAATAATAAAATAATTTATTAAAGGAAATGCAGTTCTTGTATTGTACCAAGAAATAAAAAAACACAGAGTTACCTGGCAGCATCGTCAGGAGATCTACATTAACCTGATTTACAGAGTTATCACATTATAAAACTTAAAGACCAGTTTTCAACCAAAAAATCAAAAGGCATGAAGGAAATAGTGGCCCATTCAAAATAAAATAAATAAATTGATAAATCAACAAAAACTGTCCCTGAAGAAAACAAGGTGGTAGTCTTTCTAGACAAAGACTACACACCAATTGCCTTAAAGATGTTCAAATTGCTAAAGAAAGGTATGAACAAAGACAGGAAGATAATGTATGAACAAAATTACAATATTTATAAAGACAGAGATTATAAAACAAAGCCAAGAAGAAATTTATAGTACTGGAAGCACATTAATTGAAATGAAAAATACGCTACAGGTATTCAAAAGTTAATTTGAGCAAGCAGAAGAAAGAAACAGCCAACATAAGGATAGGGCAATTGAAATTATTGAGTTTGAGGAACAAAAATAAAAAAGAATGAAGAAAAGTGAACAGAGCTTAGGGACCTTCAGACGCCATCACATCAACTGACATATGCACAATGTATGCACTGTAGGAATATAAGAAAAAGAAGAGAGGAAAATAACCAGAAAGAATATTTCAAGAAAATGGCTGAAAAGGGGCTCAGTGGGTTAAGCATCTGCCTTCAGCTCAGGTCATGATCTTAGGGTCCTGGGATCTAGCCCCACATTGGGCTCTCTGCTCAGCAGGAAGCCTGCTTCCCCCTCACTCTCTCTGCCTATCTGCCTCTCTTCCTACTTGTGATCTCTGTCAAATAAATAAATAAAATATTTTTTTTTTAAAATTAAATTAAAAAAAGAAAATGGCTGAAAAAATACCAAAATTTGACAGAAGATATAAATGTACAAATCCAAGGAGTTAAAGTTCAAGTAAAATAAATCCAGAGACCTACATCAAGGTCTAATTGTCAAAAGAAAGGCAAAGAGAATCTTGAAAGCAATTAGAAAGAAACAAATCATCACAGATAAGTGATCGCTTATGAGTCTTAGCTGATTCCTCAATAAAACCTTGGAGGCCAGAAGTAGTGTATTGATATATTCAAAAAGCTAAAAGAAAAAACTGTCAACCAAGAATCTTACATCTGGAAAACTGACTTTCAAAAATGAGAGAGAAATGAGAATATTCCCAGATAACCAAAAGCTAAAGACATTTGTTACAATTAGAACTGCCATGCAAGAAATGCTAGTTAGGAAATCCACCCAGTAAAAATAAAAATGTTCGGGGGCACTTGGATGGCTCATTCATTTAAGTGTCTGACTCTTGACTTTAGCTCAGCTTAGGGTTCTGAATTCAAGCCCTATTTTGGGCTCTACACTGGGCATGGAGCCTGCTTTAAAAATTAATTAATTAATTAATTAATTAATTAATATAATGAAAATGTTGGACAGTAACTGAAAGCTGTGTGGAAGATTAAATATCTCCAGCAAAGGTAACTACATGAGCAACTATAAAAGTCAATATTATTGTAATTTTGCTCTGTAACTCCACTTTTTATTTTCTACATTATTTAAAAAACAAATGCATTAAAAATCTTTATTAATTTATTTTTGTGGGCACACAATGTATACAGATAAATTCTGTGATACCATTAACAGAAGGAGGAGTGGATCTATACAAGTTAAGTTGCTATAAATTCGAATTACAACTTTAAGCTATTATATTAGTTGCTTAGGATGACATAACAAAATATCACAGACTGTATGGATGGTTAAATAACAGAAATTTAATTTCAAGTTCTGGAGTCTGGAAGTCCAAAATCAAGGTGTCATCAGGGTTCATTTTTGGGAAGACCTCTCTTTCTGGCTTATAGAGGGCTACATCCTTGCTGAGTTTTCACGTGGCCTCTTCTCTATGCAGGGATAGGGTGATAGAGATCTCTGATGTCTCTTCCTCCTCGTATAAAAACATCAATTCTATCAGATTAGAGTCCCAGTTTAATGACTTTATTTAACCTAAATTTCCTTCCTAAGGGCTCTATCTCCAAATACAGTTACTCTAGAGATAGGGCTTCAATGTGAAAATGGGGGGGGGGGGGACGGCATAATTCCAATCATAAAAGACCTTAAATTTAATCTTCATGGTAACACACACACACACACACACACACACACACAACCTCTAGAATATATGCAGAAGAAAATGAGAAGGGAATCAAAATGTTTCACTACAGAAAAAGGATCAACTATGGTTTGTCTCCCTCCCAATCCCATCTTGTTTCATTTATTCTTCTCCTACCCACTTAAGCCCCCATGTTGCATCACCACTTCCTCATATCAGGGAGATCATATGATAGTTGTCTTTCTCTGCTTGACTTATTTCACTAAGCATGATACGCTCTAGTTCCATCCATGTTGTCACAAATGGCAAGATTTCATCTCACAAAACAAACTGAGGGTTGCTGGGGGGAGGGGGGTTGGGAGAAGGGGGGTTGGGTTATGGACATTGGGGAGGGTATGTGCTTTGGTGAGTCCTGTGAAGTGTGTAAACCTGGCGATTCACAGACCTGTACCCCTGGGGATAAAAATATACGTTTATAAAAAAAAAAAAAAAAGGATCAACTAAACACAAAAGACAGAAATGGATAAAATAAGGGACTAAAAAGGTTATAAATTATACAGAAAATGAATAGAAAATGGCAGGAATAAGTCCCTCCTTACAAGTACATAAATGTAAATAAACTCAAATAAAAATAGAGATTGGACTTTATTGAGATTAAGAACTTGCATTCATCAAAGGACACTGATAAGGCAAAAAAGATAACTTACTGAAAGGGTGAAAATGTTTGCATTTCATCTATCTGATAAGAGACTAGTATCCAGAGTAAATAAAGAACTCCTAAAATTCAACAATAAAAAACAAACAACACAATTCAAAACTGGCCAAAATTCAGATAGGCATTTCTTCAAAGAATATATACAAATGCCCAATAAACACACAAAATGATGTTCACAGCATTAGTCATTAGAATCAAGTCAAACCTACAGTGAGATACCAACTTCATGGGCTTACGATGGCTGTAATTAAAAACAAAAATAAAAAAAAAAATAAAGTGTGAGTACAGTGTTGAGGGTTATACAGCATTTGAAAGTACTGAACTGCACAATATGAATGGTTAAAATGATACCTATTTTGTTAGCTGCATTTTACCACAATAATAAAACTGATCACAAAGGAAGGCACATAGCAGAGTAATGATAATAAATGCAATCTGTTGAAGAGGATGATAAATTCTGCCAGGCATCATGCTCTTAAAACCAATGGCAAAGTATCTTATGGCAGTGCTTCTAAGAAATACTGGGGTCATTGGGGTTACCGCTCTATTTTTTTAGATGGTCACAAATATAATTGGTTCAGACAATTTATCTCTGCCCAATATTTATAATCCTAGTTGATGACACTTTCATGAAACAAAGACTGAATCATAAGCTATTTGAGAGATGACACCAAAAACAGTAAAAAGAACAGCAACCATTGTAACAAAGTTTAAAGGATATAAGTATATAACATAACTATGTGATTTTAATCTTGAAGAACTGGCTGTAGCAGTTGTATTTAGTCTGGACATTTTGCCAATGATTAAGCAGAAGTACAACCAAATATTCATTATCTGTTTAAGGTCAAATAGTTATTTCTATTAGAACCATGTTTCCTGACTTCTAATTCAGAAGCTCCTCTACCTTACCACACTGATCTAATTTTTATTAATCCAGGTGCAATAAATATGACATTTTTGAGAGTTAAGTGCTGTATAGTCATTGGACAACATAAAATCTATAACCTGAAAATGCTGAATGACATTTAAATTAAAATTAATTAAAATTAAACTCCACTGAATTTCAAAGCACCCAGGCCCATCCATGAAAGCACCTTGGGTCAGAGCAAAGGCTGTCACAGCCATAAGCACTATCTCAGAATTTATCTAGTCTCTCTGACTAACTGCTCCTTGCTCCTGGTTTTCTGATTAATCAATCCCCTCCCCCATGTTGGCTCTATAGCTTGGTCACCTAGTATCTGTGATTAACTACCAAATCCTGGCTTTTATTATAGCATATCATTCTCCACCCCACTCATGTCCCATAATGTGATTGTGTTATTTGTTCTATAAACTTGTGGGCCACATAGATAAGAGGCAACACATGCTTGGATTATCTGGGACTGATCGAACCTCTTCCAGGGTTGTCAGAGGTAGCTGAAAATGTTGGAAGACACACTAAAGATGACCTAATTTAAAAATATAACATTTATGCCATATTATCAATAATAATGTAATATCCCAGCCCCACCTGCCTGGTTGTATCTTTTAACTAGACTGGCTATTTCTAGCTGTTCAAGAATATTTTCTCACATTTAAATAACCTGCATTTCCTGACTTCTATTCCACTGGCTTTAGTTATGTCACTTGGAGTAAAACAGTATTTATCTGTTCCATCTTCCACACAATCCCTTCAAATCTTCTTAAAGATTTTTACAAGTCCTCCCTCAAAATTTTCTGCCCCCCATTCTAAAACACGGGATGATCCAGATTCCTTCAGAAATGTATAAAGTGACTTTTTTGAATCCCTTAATGCCCCTGTCACTCTTTCAAAACATTGTCCATTTCTTCCATGCTCCTCTTCAAGTGTGATTTGCAGGATGAGATACAACCTTGTCCGGCTATTTTCTACCGCTGCTGTGAGGAACAGGAGTGAGATTGCCTGTGTTTCAGAGGCAGCATCTCAGCCTGTTCTCCACTCTCCTTCTGCCTCGCGCTGCCTCCCGCATCTTGCCCCATTCACGTCTTCATCCTTTCCCAATGCCTGAAATGCTCTCCCATGGGGCTGCAACTCACCCAACTTAGGATGAGCATCTTTCCTTCATGGTACTCCAGTGTTCCAGTTTCTGCTCCCTGTCTTTCTTCTTTGTGGAAGAAAAAGGGTAACTCCAATTCTTCCAGTAAACCTCAATTAAGCAGCATTTCCCTAGCCTTCTCAGTGCAAGGACTAAGTTGCTATTCATGCCTATACAGCTGATAATTATCACAGAAGATAAAGTATAGCATATTTCCTGAAGGCCACTGAAAGTTCCTTTTTAGTTTTTTTTTTTTTAATGACCAGCTACATTCTAGCATTTTTCCAAAATTAGAACCTCCCTAAAAGTGCCTCATCGACACCCAAAAATCCTGGCTATACATAAGAATTACTTGTGGAATTTCTTAAAATTAGAGATGGCCCCTCTCTCCACATTCATTAAGTCTTCATTGTTATTGCTGTTGTGGATATAGGTTTTTTGAGCTCACTGGTGATTTTTTTGTTAATCTAAGGCCTGGATTAAAAATAATCCTCAACGCTCTGAAGTCTTGCTCAACCATCAGTTAGTAGTGAGATATGGGCAGTTGCTTAAGCAACGGGAGCTTCAGTTTCTCACCTATGAAATGAATGCAATAACATTAATTAAAATGTGAGCTATGTAAAATATTTAACACCATGTTTGATGTAAAATTAATATTTGATTCACGGTAGCTGCCTTTCATCAAATTTCTGCCATTGCAAATAAATGCCTACTTATGCTATCTATTCTAACTTAAACACTTTCCCCCTCAAAGACAGACTTAAAGTTTCCCAAATGTAAGTACTAATAATACCTTATATCTCTCAGTTATCATACTTTTCCTATAATCACATTATAAAGACCTGGTGAACAAATATTCCTTTGAGAATTTTAAGTCAAGCCAGTAGTCCTGAAGTTTTTTGCTCTGATAAATATTTTTTAAGATTTTATATATTCATTTGACAGACAGAGATGAGAAATAGGCAGAGAGGCAAGCAGAGAGAGAGGGGTGAAGCAGGCTCCCTGCTTAGCAGAGAGCCTGATGGGGGCTCAATCCCAGGACCCTGAGATCATGATCTGAGCTGAAGGCAGAAGCTTTAACCACTGGGCCACCTAGGCGCCCCAGCTCTGATAAATATTTTCACTAACCATCCAAACTTGTTTATCTTACTTATCTATGATCTTTACCAAGAATCCTCAGTAGATTATTGAAAATGACCAAAAATCACCTAAAGTACCAAACCAATAGCTAGAAGATCAAATTCTATTAAAACATAACCTATATGCTGTTTGAAATTTTAGTTTCTTTTGGGTGGTTTTTTTTTGTTTGTTTGTTTCTTTTTTGGTTTCTTTTTTGTTTCTTTATCAAAGAGACACAAAGAAGAGAGGGAAAAAAGAACTCTATATTCTAGCTGCAAATCCATCACATAAATTATTGGCAGACTCACTTTTGCTGGATGAGCTAATGTAATTTTCAAAACTCCCAACTGAGCTAATGTGATTACGCTCAGTTCCCATTAGCCAGGGGTCAGCCTGGGCTGGCTGGGTCAGGCCCCAGCCTACCACAAGCTGGGGTCGATAATGGAAGAACAATGGCAGCTGCTCGATAATGACAGTGTTTCAGTCATCAGAGTGAATGTAGAAAGGCAAACCCATGTTGACACTGCTCTTGTCACTCACAGAGTGTCCAGGGGGACATATGTACACATCCCAAAGATAGCAAATCTGTCATACCAGAGCTAGAAAAACCTCAGAAGTTCAACTTCCTTTTACATGCATGAGGAAGCTGGGGCCTAGAGAGGAGAGACCATTGGCTCTAAGTCCAGACTGCAGCATGACTTCTTCCATAACACCATGCCATTTCAGATACTTTGTGGCAAAAATGCAGCCTCGGCCCAGGATGGGGTCATTTGAAAGTGCACTATCTATAAAGTAGGCAATGGAAC
Source organism: Mustela nivalis (assembly GCF_964662115.1). Taxonomy (NCBI): domain Eukaryota; kingdom Metazoa; phylum Chordata; class Mammalia; order Carnivora; family Mustelidae; genus Mustela; species Mustela nivalis. The sequence continues at coordinate 159,156,230 of NC_139023.1, read as the reverse complement.
TTAGAGATCTATTCCTTCTATCCACCCCCAAAAAGAAAGAATTGCAAGCAACCTCATATGAAGATTTATTTGTAGTAATTTTCATATGATTACTATGCTAACCTTTTTTCTGAATGATTTATTATGCCCTGTGCAATACTGTTCTTTCTCATGCCTCTCAAGAATTATATGTATTCTATTCTATGGAAATACATCTGCTGCCAAACCAAGGTGGTCAAGCCCAGTTCTCCCTTCCCTGATTCCATGCTTCTGGAGATAAAGGAGCTTTGTCAGAAGATGATATTCACAAAAATTATTAGCATTGACTGGTTCAGGTATAAAACACTTTCCCCCAAGGGTACTTGGAGTACCTCACCCTATATACATTCATTGCTTAGCACTCAATACATCAAAATTTATTTCTCTCACACCCCTCTTTTCCTCTCCCTCTCCCCTCATTGCCACTTTCTCGATTCTCGAGTCCTATCTTCCTCTCTCCCCATTTCCCATCTTCTTCTCTCCCCTAGACTTCCCCCACACCTTTTTGTATAGGTTTCTCTCCCTATTTCAAAATTACCCCCAATTTTGTCTTAAATTGGCTAACATATAGCTTTATAAGTCAATCTCATCACTAATCCGTTGTGAGCATTACTGCAGAAATTAATCTAAAATAGTAGTATTAACTGTTAAAACTTGAATATTGGAAATTGAGAAAAGTTAAAAAGAATCATAGATTCCTGGTGAACTTCTATCCACAAAACCTGACCAAGGAATATGGGACTTAAAGAAATTGATTGCCATCAAAGAAAACACCCCAGTGGCAGGATGCCAAGATGAATAACATTTGATTGATGAGTCAAATATTAGTCTAATAGTTAAATTGGAAAGAATAGATCTTAAAAAAATAGTTTATGAAACAAAAATGAAAATGAGAACATTGAAAATGATGTCACTGCTCTTTTTTAAAACATCAGCCACAGAATTAAATTGATTTAATACAATTATCTTAAAATTTTATCTGTGGCATAATTGTGATTGAAATGCTTGTAATAAAATAGCTAAGTCAAAATATTCTGTAACCCATGAATAACTGCCAATGATAGTTATATGATAATATATATATTGTGATATATCATATATATGATATATATATGATAATATATATAATACAACAATGATAATAGTAACCCCACAGTTTTATTCCTGTGGAGGCACATAATAACCTTACCTTCAATAATAAGCATATTCAGACTTTAAAAAAAAATACTATATGTAAGCTATGCTTCAGGAACTGGTGCCCACCTCTCAATGAAAGATTTCAATTACGATTGAGATATACAAGCAGGTCTACAGATTGCCATATATAATTCAGTTTTATGAATCTTATATGTCCTTTATAAAGTAAAATGTATAATTATTATATACTAATATATTATATATATATGTTATATATATTATATATAACATAAAAACCATCTATGAAAAACCCACAGAGAATATAATTCTCAATGGGGAAAAACTGAGAGCTCTTAGGGAAGCTTTTAGCTTTCCTAAGTTCAGGAAAAAATAAAAGGCATCCAAAATGGCAAAGAAGAAATCAAACTCCTGCGCTTTGTAGATGATATGATACTTTGTGTGGAAAACCCAAAGACTCCACTCCAAAACTGCTAGAACTCATACAGGAACCCAGCAATGTGGCAGGATATAAAATCAATGCACAGAAATTAGTTGCATTTCTATACACCAACAACAAGACAGAAGAAAGAGAAGAAAGAGAAGAAAGAGAATTTAAGGAGTTGATGCCATTTACAATTGCACCCAAAACAATGCATAGGGCTACATCTAACCAAAGAGGCAAGGGATCTGTACTCAGAAAACTATAGAACACTCCTGGAAGAAATTGAGAAAGACACAAAGAAATGGAAAAACATTCCATGCTTATGGATTGGAAGAACAAATATTGTTAAAATGTCTATGCTACCTAGAGCAAACTATATATCCACTGCAATCCTTATCAAAATACCATCAATTTTTTTCACAGAAATGGAACAAATAATCCTAAAATTTGTATGGAACCAAAAAAGACCCCCCCCCCCCAATAGCAAAGGATATCGAAAAGGAAAAACAAAGCTGGTGACATCACAATTCCAGACTTCAAGGTCTATTACAAAGCTGTCATCATCAAGACAGCATGGTACTGGCACAAAAACAGACACATAGATCAATGGAACAAAACACAGAACCAGAAATGGACACTCAACTCTTTGGTCAATTAATAGAAGACTACAAAGCAGGAAAGAATGTCCAATGGAAAAAAGACAGTCTCTTCAACAAATGGTGTTGTAAAAATTGGACAGCCACATGCAGAAGAATGAAACTGGACCATTTCCTTACACCACACACAAAAATAGACTCAAAATGGATGAAAGACCTCAATGTGAGAAAGGAATCCATCAAATCCTTGAAGAGAACATCAGCAGCCACCTCTTCAACCTCAGCCACATCACCAAAGGCAGGGGAAGCAAGGGGAAAAACAAACTATTGGAAATAATAATAATAATAAATAAATAAATAATGAACTATTGGGACTTCATCAAAATAAAAAGCTTTTGCACAGCAAAGGAAATAGTCAACAAAACCAAAAGACAACCAACAGAATGGGAGAAGATATTTGAAAATGTCTTATCAGATAAAGGGCTAGTATCCAGAATCTATGAAGAACTTATCAAACTCAACATCCAAAAAACAAATAATGCAATCAAGAAATGGGCAGAAGACATGAACAGACATTTCTGCAAAGACATCCAGATGGCCAACAGACACATGAAAAAGTGCTCAACATCACTCAGGGAAATATGAATCAAAACCACAATGAGATACCACCTCACAGCAGTCGGAATGGCTAAAATTAATAAGTCAGGAAACAACAGGTATTGGCAAGGATGTGGAGAAAGAAGAACCTGCCTGTTGGTGGGAATGCAAGCTGGTGCAGCCACTCTGGAAAACATTATGGAGGTTCCTCAAAAAGTTGAAAACAGAGCTACCCTACAACCCAGTAATTGCACCACTGGGTATTTACCCCATAGATACAAATGTAGTGATCTGAAGGGGAACATGCACCTCAATGTTTATAGCAGCAATGTCCACGATAACCAAAGTATGGAAAGAGCCTAGATGCCCATTGGCAGATGAATAGATAAAGAAGAGGTGAGATATAGATACATACACACACACACACACACACACACACATAAATATACAATGAAATATTATGCAACTAAATCTTGCCATTTGCAACAACATAGATGAAACTAGAGAGTATTATGCTAAGCGAAGTAAGTCAATCAGAGAAAGATACTTATCATATGATCTCACTGATATGTGGAATTTGAGAAACAAGGCAGAGGATCATGGAGGATGAGAGGAAAAAATGAAAAAAGATGAAACCAGAGAGGGAGACAAACCATAAGAGACTCTTAATCTTAGGAAACAAAGTAAGGCTTGCTGGAGTAGAGGGGTGTGGGAGGGATGGGGTGGCTGGGTGATGGACCTGGGGAGGGTATGTGCTATGGTGAGTGCCGTGAATTGTTTAAGATTCATGAATCAGACCTGTACCCCTGAAACAAATAATACATTATATGTTAATTAAAAAATTAAAATAACATATATATAGTTATGTAATAATAAAGTAAAATCATCCCCTAAATTGCAGTTAATTTATATTACTTTATAATAACACATAGTAGGCTAGTGTCTCAATAGTTCCATGGCTTTATATTGAATTATTGAAAAGGCATCACTCTATATACTTGCGCAAACAACAGCAAAAACAAGAAGATACATAAGGAATAGTTCAGTGCTATCACCCTTCAGCTGTGGCTGCTGTGGAAAATGGCTTAGGTAGATTGACAGTCGATACACATGATGAGTATATATGTGTATATATATATATGTGTGTGCATAGGGGCACCTGGGTTGCTCAGTTGGTTAAGCATCTACTTTTGGCTCAGGTTATAAACCCAGGGTCCTGGGTCGAGCCCCACATGGGGCATCCTGCTCAGTGGGGTGTCTGTTTCTCCCCCTCCCTCTACTCCTTGCCCCACTCGTTCTCTCTCTCTCTCAAATAATAAAATAAAAGAAAATAAATAATAAAAAATAAAAGAAAATATTTTTAAAATATGTATGTGTTTAATATTAAACAGAATAGAGAGAGAACATTTTATGTATATATACAAAATGCATAATGTATATAACTGACATACACATAGCTGTGTATAAATATATATACTCGCAGCGGTAGTCAGCAGGCCGAAGGGCATTCTGAGAGAGGGGGCTTTCCAGGCAAGGGTAGCAGCATGCTCCAAGTTCCTTATGTAAAAGAGCAATGGCACAATCAGTGGAGGAAGCTCCAAGCGGTGCTGAACTTCTGAAACAAGGAAGACCACGTTGATGACTTCTAAATACCTATGTGAACATAATGGGTTTCAGTGAATATCTTGCTGATTATTTTTACTTCTATTGTTATAATCTCAAAGCCTAATATAAGAGCAGCTACTTTACCCTTGATAAAAATGAAATATTGAAAATTTCCTCCTCGGTTATGGAAAGGATCCAATAGCAATAAAGTTAGAGGTAATAGAGAGAAAGTAATGTGCATATGAAGATAAATGTCTTAGATTGGGGAAGGGAAAAAAATCCACCCATGAGGGGCCAGGCAAAACTGTCAAAGTTAAAAAATTTGTTTCCAGCTGCCTTTAACCTCTACCTTTGTTAGATTTCCTTTTTCATTGCTACCACAGTGTTTTCAGACCTTTTCTAGGGGCACTTTTGTGTTTCATTCCCAGTTTTACATTTTAAAAGTGGATATTTTCAGGCTGATGTATGTAAGAGTCAGGGTACTAATGGATCCCATATACTTTGAAATGCATCCAAAATACGAAACAGACTAATGTATGGATGGAGGGATGGATAGCTGGATAGTTATGTGTTAAAGCCAGTACAGCCCAATGTTAACAGGAGAATTCAAGGGTAGGCGGGTGGGTGTATATACTTTGCTGTATTTTATTAGGAAATAACATATTGGAAACACTGTAAGTATATTGGTCCAGCTTTGGCCTATGGGGGTCTGCTCAACTGCAACGGAGTCATTTCAACATGAACTCAGTGTCTGCGGTAGCTTGCTTGCTGTTTGTTATGACAGGATGTTCCAGGCTCATCTTCTTTATTTCTCATCCCAACCTAGATTCAGACAATTTCATGGGAAGCAATATTTCAAGACAACAATCTTGGCACTAGGGACACTCGATTTTATTGGCCCAAACATTTTTATATGGGCCTTTTCAGAGGACAGAGCTAAGACAGAGGTAGGTAGACGGGGGGAGAGTGGAGGAAGAGGCAGAGCGAGAGGGGTTTCTGTTTGTTTTTGTTTGTTTGTTTTTTTAAGATGGCCTATACGTTCATACTGATATTTCCTGTTCAAATGAATTTTAACAGAGACTCTCCTTACTTGTCCCATATTTCTTCTGTATTTTCTTCCTTCTACACTAAGAATCTGTACCTTGCGGACGCACGCAGAACATGATAGAACTGGAATACTCTACAATTCCTATTTGCTCCGTCCCACATTATATAAATGACAATCTCAAAAACATGATACTAATATAACCAATTCTGATTATTTGAACCGATTACATTTTTCATGCATATGCTTTCCCTACTTGATACCCTCATTTTTCAAAGTTGTAATTTATCAACCTTATCAAAGCCGTTACATACCCTAATTTAGTCTTATCTCCAAAGGCAACTGTAACTTTTATGTTTATTATTAGTCCTAGTGTTTTCATCTCCCTATTTGTTTCCATCCAGAACATTTCCAACAGGTTCCCTGGAAAAAGCTCATGCAAACAATATTCTTTTAGTTTTTGCATGTTAATTACAGTGTGTCCTTTATATGTGTCCTTTATAACTGAAAGTTTCCCTGGATATAAAATCCTTAACTCTCATTTTCCTTTTTTTAATATCTTAAATACATTACTCCATTTTCTTCTGGCATAAAAGATTACTATTGAAAAGTCTGATGAAGTCTAAAAACTCTCCTTACATATCATGTGTTCTTCGGCTTAGATTCCAAAATATTTTTTTGTTTGTTTAGCTCTAAAGTCCAATAATTTTACTAGAATAAGTCTTGGTGTTATACCATTCTGGATCTATATTTCCAGGTACATGGTATGCTCTTCCCATTTGGACATCAATAAAAATAAAAAATACAGTGCATTTAAGCCCATAAAATTATATTTAAAACCAAGAGTTTATAATGATATTAAAAAATCAATTGGAAAAAAAATCAATTGGTCATCCTTGGAAGAAGGCAGGGAACCAACTCATTACCTTAAAAATGGGTAAAGGGAAAGAAACAAGCATTGATCCTGCTTTTTCCATGGAAACACTGCGTAACTAAATAGTTGATAAGAGAAAGATTTATTCATAAAAATATTTTCAGCTAATAAAGGAAAACAAAAAGACTAAAATATAACATTACCATGTTGCATCAGAGCAGGTTTATTTTAGATTCCAAATCTCTCCTGTTGCCCTTGAGGTTGACTGCATATAATTTAATGAACGTGTAGTCATCAGCTATCTTAAATGATTAGTTACTGATGTGAGATAGACAGGACAGGATAGTTGTGGATGAAGAGTATACTGTCTTCCTTCGTGGAGGCCATGCAATGCAAAATAACATTTCAATGTTTTTGAAGCCTTAGTTAGAGAACATATAGATTTAGAAGAGATCCATCCACAACACAGGCAACACCACAGCATGTCACACAGACATCCTAAATATGGATTTTTAGGAATAGTGGTGATGGAACAGACAGAAGTTGACGAAAATGATATAAAAATAAACCTTAACCATATCCACTGTGGAGAAGAGCTAGAATTTCCTGGGAGTCATGAAGTGCAACATGGGACTAATTGCATTTGATTCTCGCAACAAACCTTTAAGGCAACCTGTTATTTTCCCAGTTATAAATAAATTGTTCATTACTCCTAGGTTGTAGCTTATCCCTAAATCCGTCCCACCTTGAAGAGGTGATATTTTACTGATGGACTTACACAAAGACTTATAAGAGCTTGGAAACTTATCCATAGTCACTTGCACAAGAAACGTAGCATTAAGGAAAACAGGGATGAGTCCCAGAAACAAGGGATGGAGGGCCTGGGAAGAGCTCTAGTCCCCTTGCAGCAAAGCTTACAGACATTACCAAGTTTGCAGTTTCTTTTCCTGAGGAACACTTAAACTGTCTAGAAAGCAGTCAAAAAAAAAAAAAAAAAAGATTCCCTTCTACATCTCCTGGATTGAAGGGAGATGGGGAGAAACCTTCAAAATTTGCCTCAAAAATTTCAAAATCGGAGGAGTCAAGATGGCGGAGAAGTAGCAAGCTGAGACTGCTTCAGCTAGCCGGAGATCAGCTAGATAGCTTATCTAAAGATTGCAAACACCTGAAAATCCATCGGCAGACCGAAGAGAAGAAGAACAGCAATTCTGGAAACAGAAAAACAACCGCTTTCTGAAAGGTAGGACCGGCGGAGAAGTGAATCCAAAGCGACGGGAAGATAGACCCCGGGGGGAGGGGCCGGCTCCCGGGAAGCGGCGGAGCAACTGCGCACAAAATCAGGACTTTTAAAAGTCTGTTCCGCTGAGGGACATCGCTCCAGAGGCTAAACCGGGGCGAAGCCCACGCGGGGTCAGCGTGGCCTCAGGTCCCGCAGGGTCACAGAAGGATCGGGGGTGTCTGAGTGTCGCAGAGCTTGCGGGTATTGGAACAGGAAAGCCGGCTACAGAAACAGAGCCGACAGTAAGCTCACAGCTCGGTGTTACCTTGAACCGATCGCAGGCTCGGTGAGCTCGGAGCGCGGCCGGAGGTCAGGCAGACGGGAATAACTGGGCGCTGTTCTCTGAGGGCGCACTGAGGAGTGGGGCCCTGGGCTCTCGGCTCCTCCGGGCCGGAGACCAGGAGGCCGCCATTTGTGTTCCCGTCCTCCGGAACTCTACGGAAAGCGCTCAGGGAACAAAAGCTCCTGAAAGCAAACCCGAGCGGATTACTCACCCCGGCCCCGGGTAAGGGCGGTGTAATTCCGCCTGGGGCAAAGACACTTGAGAATCACAACAACAGGCCCCTCCCCCAGAAGATCAACAAGAAATCCAGCCGAGACCAAGTTCACCTACCAAGGAGTGCGGTTTCAATACCAAGGAGAGCAGCAGAATTCCAGAGGAGGAGAAAGCCAAGCACGGAACTCATGGCTTTTTTCCTGTGATTTTTTTTTAGTCTTGCAGTTAATTTAATTTTTTCTTTTTCATTTTTTTTTTTTCTTTTTCTTCTCGCCTTCGGGTAAAAAAAATTTTTTTTTTAACTGTTACCTTTTTCTTTTTTAACGATTTTTTACTAGTTTATCTAATATATATATTTTTTCTTTTTTACATTTTTCTCAGGTGTTTTCTTTTTTTAAAAAAATTTTTTTTTCTTTTCTTTTTTTTTTCTTTCTTTCTTTTAGAACCTCTTTTTATCCCCTTTCTCCCCACTCACGATTTTGGATCTCTTCTAATTTAGTTAAAGCATATTTTTCTGGGGTTGTTGCCACCCTTTTAGTATTTTACTTGCCCCTTCATTTACTCTTATCTGGACAAAATGACAAGACGTAAAAATTCAACGCAAAAAAAAGAACAAGAGGCAGTACCAAAGGCTAGGGACCTAATCAATACAGACATCGGTAATATGTCAGATCTAGAGTTTAGAATGACAATTCTCAAGGTTCTAGCCGGGCTTGAAAAAGGCATGGAAGATATTAGAGAAAGCCTCTCGAGAGATATAAAAGCCCTTTCTGGAGAAATAAAAGAACTAAAATCTAACCAAGTTGAAATCAAAAAAGCTATTAATGAGGTGCAATCAAAAATGGAGGCTCTAACTGCTAGGATAAATGAGGCAGAAGAAAGAATTAGTGATATAGAAGACCAAATGACAGAGAATAAAGAAGCTGAGCAAAAGAGGGACAAACAGCTACTGGACCACGAGGGGAGAATTCGAGAATTAAGTGACACCATAAGACGAAACAACATTAGAATAATTGGGATTCCAGAAGAAGAAGAAAGAGAGAGGGGAGCAGAAGGTATACTGGAGAGAATTATTGGGGAGAATTTCCCCAATATGGCAAAGGGAACGAGCATCAAAATTCAGGAGGTTCAGAGAACGCCCCTCAAAATCAATAAGAATAGGCCCACACCCTGTCACCTAATAGTAAAATTTACAAGTCTCAGTGACAAAGAGAAAATCCTGAAAGCAGCCCGGGAAAAGAAGTCTGTAACATACAATGGTAAAAATATTAGATTGGCAGCTGACTTATCCACAGAGACCTGGCAGGCCAGAAAGAGCTGGCATGATATTTTTAGAGCACTAAACGAGAAAAACATGCAGCCCAGAATACTATATCCAGCTAGGCTATCATTGAAAATAGAAGGAGAGATTAAAAGCTTCCAGGACAAACAACAACTGAAAGAATTTGCAAATACCAAACCAGCTCTACAGGAAATATTGAAAGGGGTCGTCTAAGCAAAGAGAGAGCCTACAAGTGGTAGATCAGAAAGGAACAGAGACCATATACAATAACAGTCACCTTACAGGCAATACAATGGCACTAAATTCATATCTCTCAATAGTTACCCTGAATGTGAATGGGCTAAATGCCCCTGTCAAAAGACACAGGGTATCAGAATGGATAAAAAAACAAAACCCATCTATATGTTGCCTCCAAGAAACTCATTTTAAGCCCGAAGACACCTCCAGATTTAAAGTGAGGGGGTGGAAAAGAATTTACCATGCTAATGGACATCAGAAGAAAGCAGGAGTGGCAATCCTTATATCAGATCAATTAGATTTTAAGCCAAAGACTATAATAAGAGATGAGGAAGGACACTATATCATACTCAAAGGGTCTGTCCAACAAGAATATTTAACAATTTTAAATATCTATGCCCCCAACGTGGGAGCAGCCAACTATATAAACCAATTAATAACAAAATCAAAGAAACACATCGACAACAATACAATAATAGTAGGGGACTTTAACACTCCCCTCACTGAAATGGACAGGTCATCCAAGCAAAAGATCAGCAAGGAAATAAAGGCCTTAAACGACACACTGGACCAGATGGACATCACAGATATATTCAGAACATTTCATCCCAAAGCAACAGAATACACATTCTTCTCTAGTGCACATGGAACATTCTCCAGAATAGATCACATCCTCGGTCCTAAATCAGGACTCAACCGGTATCAAAAGATTGGGATCATTCCCTGCATATTTACAGACCACAATGCTCTAAAGCTAGAACTCAACCACAAAAGGAAGTTTGGAAAGAACCCAAATACATGGAGACTAAACAGTATCCTTCTAAAGAATGAATGGGTCAACCGGGAAATTAAAGAAGAATTGAAAAAAATCATGGAAACAAATGATAATGAAAATACAACGGTTCAAAATCTGTGGGACACAATAAAGGCAGTCCTGAGAGGAAAATATATAGCGGTACAAGCCATTCTCAAGAAACAAGAAAGGTCTCAGATACACAACCTAACCCTACACCTAAAGGAGCTGGAGAGAGAACAAGAAAGAAACCCTAAGCCCAGCAGGAGAAGAGAAGTCATAAAGATCAGAGCAGAAATCAATGAAATAGAAACCAAAAAAACAATAGAACAAATCAACGAAACTAGGAGCTGGTTCTTTGAAAGAATTAATAAAATTGATAAACCCCTGGCCCGACTTATCAAAAAGAAAAGAGAAAGGACCCAAATAAATAAAATCATGAGTGAAAGAGGAGAGATCACAACTAACACCAAAGAAATACAAACTATTATAAGAACATACTATGAGCAACTCTACGGCAATAAATTTGACAATCTGGAAGAAATGGATGCATTCCTAGAAACATATAAACTACCACAACTGAACCAGGAAGAAATAGAAAGCCTGAACAGACCCATAACCAGTAAGGAGATTGAAACAGTCATTAAAAATCTCCAAACAAACAAAAGCCCAGGGCCAGATGGCTTCCCGGGGGAATTCTACCAAACATTTAAAGAAGAACTAATTCCTATTCTCCTGAAACTGTTCCAAAAAATAGAAATGGAAGGAAAACTTCCAAACTCATTTTATGAGGCCAGCATCACCTTGATCCCAAAACCAGACAAGGATCCCACCAAAAAAGAGAGCTATAGACCGATATCCTTGATGAACACAGATGCGAAAATACTCAACAAAATACTAGCCAATAGGATTCAACAGTACATTAAAAAGATTATTCACCACGACCAAGTGGGATTTATTCCAGGGCTGCAAGGTTGGTTCAACATCCGCAAATCAGTCAATGTGATACAACACATCAATAAAAGAAAGAACAAGAACCATATGATGCTCTCAATAGATGCTGAAAAAGCATTTGACAAAGTACAGCATCCCTTCCTGATCAAAACTCTTCAAAGTGTAGGGATAGAGGGCACATACCTCAATATCATCAAAGCCATCTATGAAAAACCCACCTCAAATATCATTCTCAATGGAGAAAAACTGAAAGCTTTTCCGCTAAGGTCAGGAACACGGCAGGGATGTCCATTATCACCACTGCTATTCAACATAGTACTAGAGGTCCTAGCCTCAGCAATCAGACAACAAAAGGAAATTAAAGGCATCGAAATCGGCAAAGAAGTCAAATTATCACTCTTCGCAGATGATATGATACTATATGTGGAAAACCCAAAAGACTCCACTCCAAAACTGCTAGAACTTATACAGGAATTCAGTAAAGTGTCAGGATATAAAATCAATGCACAGAAATCAGTTGCATTTCTCTACACCAACAGCAAGACAGAAGAAAGAGATATTAAGGAGTCAATCCCATTTACAATTGCATCCAAAACCATAAGATACCTAGGAATAAACCTAACCAAAGAGACACAGAATCTATACTCAGAAAACTATAAAGTACTCATGAAAGAAATTGAGGAAGACACAAAGAAATGGAAAAATGTTCCATGCTCCTGGATTGGAAGAATAAATATTGTGAAAATGTCTATGCTACCTAAAGCAATCTACACATTTAATGCAATTCTTATCAAAGTACCATCCATCTTTTTCAAAGAAATGGAACAAATAATGCTAAAATTTATATGGAACCAGAAAAGACCTCGAATAGCCAAAGGGATATTGAAAAAGAAAGCCAACGTTGGTGGCATCACAATTCCGGACTTCAAGCTCTATTACAAAGCTGTCATCATCAAGACAGCATGGTACTGGCACAAAAACAGACACATAGATCAATGGAACAGAATAGGGAGCCCAGAAATAGACCCTCAAATCTATGGTCAACTCATCTTCGACAAAGCAGGAAAGAATGTCCAATGGAAAAAAGACAGCCTCTTCAATAAATGGTGCTGGGAAAATTGGACAGCCACATGTAGAAAAATGAAATTGGACCATTTCCTTACACCACACACAAAAATAGACTCAAAATGGATGAAGGACCTCAATGTGCGAAAGGAATCCATCAAAATCCTTGAGGAGAACACAGGCAGCAACCTCTTCGACCTCTGCCGCAGCAACATCTTCCTAGGAACAACGCAAAAGGCAAGGGAAGCAAGGGAAAAAATGAACTATTGGGATTTCATCAAGATCAAAAGCTTTTGCACAGCAAAGGAAACAGTTAACAAAATCAAAACACAACTGACAGAATGGGAGAAGATATTTGCAAACGACATATCAGATAAAGGACTAGTGTCCAGAATCTATAAAGAAGTTAGCAAACTCAACACCCAAAGAACAAATAATCCAATCAAGAAATGGGCAGAGGACATGAACAGACATTTCTGCAAAGAAGACATCCAGATGGCCAAAAGACACATGAAAAAGTGCTCCATATCACTCGGCATCAGGGAAATACAAATCAAAACCACAATGAGATATCACCTCACACCAGTCAGAATGGCTAAAATCAACAAGTCAGGAAATGACAGATGCTGGCGAGGATGTGGAGAAAGGGGAACCCTCCTACACTGTTGGTGGGAATGCAAGCTGGTGCAGCCACTCTGGAAAACAGCATGGAGGTTCCTCAGAATGTTGAAAATAGAACTGCCCTATGACCCAGCAATTGCACTATTGGGTATTTACCCTAAAGATACAAATGTAGTGATCCAAAGGGGCACATGCACCCGAATGTTTATAGCAGCAATGTCCACAATAGCCAAACTATGGAAAGAACCTAGATGTCCATCCACAGATGAATGGATCAAGAAGATGTGGTATATATACACAATGGAATACTATGCAGCCATCAAAAGAAATGAAGTCTTGCCATTTGCGACAACATGGATGGAACTAGAGCGTATCATGCTTAGCGAAATAAGTCAAGCAGAGAAAGACAACTATCATATGATCTCCCTGATATGAGGAAGTGGTGATGCAACATGGAGGCTTAAGTGGGTAGGAGAAGAATAAATGAAACAAGATGGGATTGGGAGGGAGACAAACCATAAGTGACTCTTAATCTCACAAAACAAACTGAGGGTTGCTGGGGGGAGGGGGTTTGGGAGAAGGGGGTGGGATTATGGACATTGGGGAGGGTATGTGCTTTGGTGAGTGCTGTGAAGTGTGTAAACCTGGTGATTCACAGACCTGTACCCCTGGGGATAAAAATATATGTTTATAAAAAATAAAAAGTTAAAGAGAGAGAAAAAAAAAAAATTCAAAATCAACTGCCTCCAGGATTAACTGTAAGCAGAAGCAGAATAGTTTCACACTCTGGAGCAGAATATTTGCAAAGATGGAGATCTATGCTGGTCAGCCAAAAGCCCAGGTCCTTCCACAAAACTCCTACAGAAGATGAGCCACAGCTTTACAGCATAGAAAATCATGGAATAATACTACAATTTCTATTAGACCAGTTCTAGAATCCAAAGACATACATGTACACTAACACAAATATCAGAAAAGAACAGACCTTTTCTCAGTGGAAGATGAACAAGCTAGAAATATCAATGAAGCCTGAAAACTAAAAGGAGCAGAGTAAAAGAGAAAGATACAACACACAAGGCAGAGAAAGGACATATTTTTTAAAATCATTTACTCTAGTAAACATCTGTTTCATCCTGACAATGATAGTAAAGAATGACCAAACATAAAACAAAAGATGAAAGAGATGAAAAGCTAAGATCTTGAAATGAACATTGAGACATCATTGTAAGGAAAGAATATAGGGAAACTATCATGTAATAAAATTTAAGGTGACATTGGAATCAATAAGGCACATAATCTGTACAGGCATACCTCCTTCTATTGTGTTTTGCTATGTTGTACTTCGCAGGTACTGGGATTTTTTTTTTTTTTTTTTTTTACAAATTGAAGGTTTGTGGCAAACCTGCATCAAGCAAATCTATCAGCATCATTTTTCCAATAGCATTTGCTCTCTTAGTGTCTCTGTCACATTTGGTAATTCTCACTATATTTCCAACTTTTTCACTGTTGTTATATTTGTTATGTTAATCTGTGATCAGTGATTATGACTGGCCAAAAGCCAAGATAATGGTTAGCATCTTTTAGCAATAAAATGTTTTTTTTTAATTAAGATATGCACATTGTCTTTTTAACATAATGCTAAATTACACTCATTAGACTACAGTATAGTGTAAAGTATAACTTTAATATGTATTGGGAAACCAAAAAATTTATTTAGCTTTTTTGTGATATTCATTTATTTTGGTATTCTGGAACTGACCAAGCATTTCCAAGGTATGCCTATAATCTGTTGTAGATTATAAATATACTGCTATGATCTGAATGTGTATGTCCCTCCCAAATTCATACGTTAAAATCCTAACCCCCAAGGCAATGATATTAGGAGGTGGGGCCTTTGGGAGGTGATCAAGTCAGAGAGGCAGAGAAGAGCCCTTATGATTGGGATTAATTTTCTTATAAAAGATACCTCAGAGCTCATTCCTTCTGCCATGTGAGGTTACAGAAAAGGTTGGCCATTTTGGAAGCACTTTCCCACCAGACACCAACCTGCCAAGATCTACCTTGATCTTGGAATTCCCAGCCTTCAAGAATCTGAGAAACTAACTTCTGTTGTTCATAAACATAAATGTAAATATAAACCATCCAGTTTATATTTTGTTATAGCAGCCTAAATGGACTTAAACACTTACAAGCTTGAGAAAATCTTTCAACATGCAAAGAAAAATATGTCATGAAAATAATCAGATGGGGCCTCTGATTATTTTGGGTGGCTCAGTCATTTAAGCACACCGGCCTTCAGCTCAGGTCATGATCCCAGGATGTGATCGAGTCCCACGTGAGGTTTCCGACTCAACAGGGGATTCTGCTTCTCTCTCTCTTCCTCTGCCCCTGTTCATGTGCCCTCTCTCTCTCTCTCTCTTGTTCAATCTCTAAAATAAATAAATAAAAGCTTAAAAAAAAGAAAGCAATCAGGAAAAAATATATAGATTATGAAAAATGTTCATAATTTAAAATATGGACAGTCAGTGTTTCAGTAAGATCAGAATCAATATCACAAAAGCAATAATCAACTGTATAAAAGAATTTCTTATGCTTATGACCTATACCTACAAATTTATAAAGCAGATCACTAAAAAGTAATGCTCATTTAAAAAACTAATATATAGATTTATTCCAGTGATTTTTTTTTTATTCAAGGATGAAGAAATAATAATATAAGCATGCAGGCAGCTATGAGAGAGAGAAAGAGATGGAGTTTCTAATTGCCAAAGAACAAGATACTAATTTCTGTAGAGTTGTGAGTGAAAAATACCTTTACCAAGAATTCTAAAGTCAGCCACCTTATTTACATGTACAAACAACAGAAAGGCACTTACATATGCAAGTACTCAGAAAATAATGTCTACATATTTTTCCTTTAAAAAAAAGAAAAAGAAAAGAAAAGGAAGGAAGAAGGATGGAAGGAAAAGAGAGAGAAAGGAAGAGAGAAAGAAAGAAGAAAGAAAAAGAAAGGAAGGAAGGAAAAGAGAAAGAAAGAAAAAGAAAGGAAGGAAGGAAAGGAAAGAAAGGGCGGGGAACGGAGAGAGGAAGGGAGGAAGGAAGGGGCACCTGGGTGGTTCAGTTGGTTAAGTGTCTGCCAGCGGCTCAGGTCATGATCCCAGTGTCCTGGGATCAAGCCCCACATCAGGCTCCCTGCTCAGCTCAGAGTCTGCTTCTCTCTCTGCCCCTCCCCCTGCTCATGCTCTCTCACTCAAATAAATAAATAAAATCTTTTTTAAAAAACTATTTTAGGAGCGCCTGGGTGGCTCAGTGGGTTAGGCCTCTGCTCTCAGCTTGGGTTATGATCTCAGGGTCCTGGGATCCAGCCCTGCATCAAGCTCTCTGCTCATCAGGGAGCCTGCTTCCCCCTCTCTCCTCTGCCTGCTTCTCTCTGCCTACTTGTGATTTCTGTCTGTCAAATAAATAAGCAAAATCTTTTTTTGAAAAAAAAAAAAACTCTTTTAAAGCAATATGAATAAATCAGCCCAAATTTCTGAATTTTTCTATCAAAAAGAATAAATGTGAAAAGAAAACATGGAGGAAGTAGTTTATTAACTGATTTTTGTGATAATAGGAATTTGGTTTTGATTTTACTGGAGAAGTGTAACATAAATTATATTTTTCTTTTAAAAAAGATAACTACAAAAGTAATATAGCCATACATGAAAGGGCTCTTTAAAATTTAAACTTCTGTAACTAACATAGAAAATTCAGTACAAAGATTGGAAAATAAGGTTAAGAAAATCCACTAAAATATAAAGTGAAAACACAGAGCTATAAAATATGAGGGAAAGCTGAAAGAAATGGAAAGGCCAAAATCCATTAAGGCAATATATGTCTAGCAAGAAAAAAGAGAGAATAGAATGGAATAAAATTTCCTAAAGAAAGACACAGGACTTAAGGAAGACTGAAAAAAAGAACTGAGAAATTTCAGGACTGTAAAGATGAACAAACTGCCCTAATGCTCTAGAGAGAAAAGAAAGCAGTCATTCACAGCAAAAGGTAAACCCACCAGAATTTAAGGTTTGGATACTAGAAAACAATGGATAGTGCTCACAAGGAGCTAAAAGAAAATCATTTTGTGGGGGTGCCTGGGTGGCTCAGTTGGTTAAGCAACCGCCTTCAGCTCAGGTCACGGTCCCAGAGTCCCGGGATCGGGTCCCGCATTGGGCTCCCAGCTCCATGGGGAGTCTGCTTCTCCCTCTGACCTTCTTGCCTCTCATGCTCTCTCTCATTGCCTCTCTCTCAAATAAATAAATAAATAAGAATCTTAAAAAAAAAAAAAAGAAAAAAAAGAAAATCATTTTGAATATAATATATCCCATATGCCACATAAATCACAAAACTAAAAAGGAAAATCATTTCAAATATGAAGCAAACAAAAATGTGGCACAATTTTGAAATGGGAGAAAATCATCCATTTTTACTGACTCTAGAAATATTACCTTTCCATTAATATAGAGGTTAGATAAAAGAAATGTAATTCCAACACACAACTTGACAAAGCCTTGAATAGATTTAAATATTCAATACATAATCTATAATCTAATTCAATGTGTGTTGGCCTTAAGCTGTTAGATGCAAGGTATACACAAAATACAGAGGAGTTCATTAGGGCTTATTGTAGACTGAATTGCATCCCCCCCCCCATTCATATGTTGAAACCTTAACCCCTAACACCTCAGAATGTGACTGTATTTGAGATAGGGCCTTTAAAGAGAGGATTAAGTTAGAATGAGGCACTTGGCTGTGGGTCTTAATCCGATATAACTGCTGTTGTTATATGAGGTGATTATATGAGGTGTTATATGAGATGAGGTGATTCAGATGCAGGAGACAAACACTAAGGATGCACAAACAGAAGGAAGACCATGTGACATTGAGAAGATGACCAGCAACAAGTCAAGGAGAGAAGCCTCAGAGGAAACCAAGCCTGCACAGACCCTGATCTTGGATTTCTAACCTCTAGCACCATGAAAGAATAAATTTATGTTGTTTAAGCCCCCCACCTGTCCCACACCACCTGAAGCCTGTGGTATTTTACTACAGAAGCCTTAGCAAACTAATACAAGGCTTAAAACAGAGGGATGTATTACTGAACTTACAAGTATAAAAAGATAAAACAGTGGAAGGAGCGGTGGAAGGGATGGTAGCAGCTCTGATCTCACTTTAGAGAGTGGGAAATCAAAGGACATTATCTAAATTTTATAGAACAAAAATAAAGCTTTAAGCATGCTATTTAATTTATAAAGGCAACCATGAGCATAATTAAATAACAGTAGGAGTACCATACATGGGCTAAATCTTTATTTCTCTAAGCCCAGTGTCAAAAATCATTAAACATTCAGCAAACATTCATTGAACATCTATTATATGTCAAGCACTGTTCTAAACACACTAGATCCATCAGTGAATACCAGACTGCTTGCCATCATGGAGCATCCATGATATAGTAGAGAAACAGACACTAATTAATGAAGGAAGCTATTACAGAAACCTAGAGACAGGAGAGTGTCACCTTATAGGAGCACTGAACTGGGTCAAGGAACTTGGCCAGTGTGTGATGATACCAAGAGCTCAGATCCTTGCAAGTCAGTGGTTAGGGTGCAGAGAAGTGTAGGGTAAGGAGTGCATCTGGAGGAACAGAGGACATCCAGGATAACACAGCAAGTACATTGTTTAAGTTGTTTGAAGATGATACAAATGCTGAGGGAAAGGCAAATGTGGTGAAATGAATCTGAAACAAAAGGGTATAGGAAGGGGCCCATAATTTTAAGTAAACAGAGGTGCTCAGATACATCTCATTGAAAGGATCTTCTTTCAGCAAATACTTGAAAAGGGGCAGGAATGAGTCTCATAGATATTTAGTACAAAAGTATTCCAAAGAGCAGGAGCAGCCAGTACAAGCATCCAATGATGGGAAGATGCCTGAGGAACAGAACATGGAACCTAAAAATGATCATTCAGCTTTAGCATATTAGAGAGGTAAATGTAGGAAACATTTCATTCATTCAACAAATCTATATGGAGAACCAATCATGTCCCTATTATTCTTCCAGATCTGAGGGTCCACAATATCACAATAGGAGACAAGGTATGTGTTCCCTAGAAGCTCACAGGCTCATGGGATAAACATCAAGTAGCCATGTAAAGAAAGAGATAAACAAGGTGACTTTAGATCATGGCGTGTTCTATAAGGGAAATAAAGCACGGGAGAATGAGAAAAGGAGTTGGAAGCAAAGACTGTTTCAGAAGGAGTGGTCCAAAGAAGCATATTTAAAGAAATGAGTAACACTAAAATCAAGAGGCAGCCAACAGGAGATCTGAGTTCCAGCCAGAGGGATAACAAACACAGAGATTTGGAGCAAGAACAAGCTTGAGGCATTTGCAAATTGGAAAGAAGACTGGTTTAAGAAACAAAAACCAAAACAAAACAAAAAGAAATGATTAAACATGGGTTGCCTTTAGGATGCAGAACTGCTAATGAAGAGAAATAAAGGAAAAAACTCTTTTTTATGATTTTTCTTTCTTTTCTGTTTGATGAAATCTAAAACTGCTGAAATATTGCAAGTTGAATAACAATATCAAAATATACCAAGCAAAAACAAGGTGAAACAGAAGAGCAATAGCACCAGAGCAGTGGGAGTCTTTTAACACATATCCATCTGCCCCTAAATCAAATTAAGGGAGTAACCATAAGTATTAATATATAGAAGGTGAGGATTATATAATTTCTAATCTTGAATAATAGAAGTCTGTAACATTTATAAATTTGTATAATTTTAAATTTATAAGTTGAGACAACTTTCTGAGTCCTAAGAAAGTACATGTAATATTATGGAATGATCATATATAGGTCACAGTAATCACTCATGGGGACACAAAAACTATTAATTTCCATGAACCAGTGAAATATTTTTTTGGCCTAGGCAACTTTGAGTTGGGTTTTTGTCTCTTGTCAATTCATTTCTCAAGCCTCCTGTCAAGATTTTTATCTATAACACTCTGTCCAAACATGGATTCTGCATTATCCTTCTAATCAATTTCCTCCCATTTCACACCATCCACACTCAGTGTTCAATCTCCTTTATTTCATTATCTCTCACTAGATCTTCAGTATATATAAATATAATCAAGTTATTTGATCACTTAAAATGTCACTGGATCCCTCTAGTTAAAATCCAAACTTCTCTATAGGGGGCCACAGGATTCTTCCGGATTGGTGCCCTTGATTGTAATATCCTACCACTAATGAAATTAGTATCACCCTTCAGCCATAACCGAATGTTTTTATGGCATGCTACTTCTCTCTTCTGTGCCTCTCTTTGAGAAAGATCCTCTTTTTTGGAAAATCCTCTCTACCTCCTGAATCTCAGTTTCAAGGAGTGAAGACGCCCCAGTTACAGTGGTCACTAAGAAGAGCGAGGAGCCCTGAATTCCCTATGCCTGGGAAGAAGTCCTTTTGCCCTGACACTAACAGGTAAATCTCACTGTTTCCCTGAGGGCTATCAGTTATTAAGACTATACATTATAAACTATGAAGACTAGAATACATAACAGTTTCTGAGATTGACTCAAAAGGATGGGAGATCTGAGGGAGACTCTTCACAATAGTGATAGAAAGAACAGCATTGCATGTACAGTAGGCTGGTGGGAAACGTCTGAAACTCAAGTTGCTACTGATGAGGGCATGGGAACAATATACGGGATTGAGAGGGAGGGCAAAAAAGCTGAATCCAGAAGTTCACAATGTAGACAGGCTTTATAAGAATGAATCTAGTTCAGGAAGGAAGAAAGAATTTGGCAATTCCTTCAAAGAGTTGCACAGTAATGTCCACATTTTTGTGAACAGCGCTGTAAAGCAGAAAGAACGACAAGATAGATGTATTGCCCAAGAGTGAAAGCCCTTGTTGGCTTGCTCTTCATGTGACATAATGTCCTCGGAACTAGAAAGTGTTCAAATTTCATGTAACCTATTCAGTTATGAAGTTAATAATTAATAGGAAAGATATTATCTGAATACACATTTTAAAATGCAAGAGATGCTTTAAAAGGGTATTATTTCCTGCACCAAAGATTAAATCTGACTTTAAAATTCATGGATTAAATGTCACCTTGAAAGTGTAAAGCTGCACACACTGCTATATGCAGTCACAAGTAAAAACAATTTTCACTGTGAACAGAATTCAACAAAGTCTAAAAACAACAAAAAGATAATGGAGGGGTTGGAGAAGGCACAATCAACACTAATTTATGGCGATATAAAATACACTTCTTTTTGCAGTAACATGGAAAAATACCATTTTTCTTAGAATATAGGTAATTTATGTTCATTAGAAGAAAAACAAATGAGAAAAAGAAGGGAATTAGAGTAACAAAGTATCAGGGAAGATAGCAATTATACCTCTTAACATTTTGATAATTCTCCTTCCACACATATTTTTATGCATATAATCCCCCAAAGTAGCTCACATACTATACTTAATGCTTTACAGCCTGATTTTTTACATTTTAAAATACCACAAATATTTTTCTGTATTAATTATGCTTCTAAAGCATATTTTATGAGTAACTATTTGATTGCAGGTAGCATTTGCTTTACTTAAACAGTACCTATTCTTAAACATTTACACATAGAGAATTAACTACTTTTACCACTACATACAATGTTATATCCCTATAGCTCAGTTTTAAACTTCCATAATAATGTCATTAAGCCAATATCTCTTGAACCATATTGTGTGGGGATCTATTCCCTTGAAGTTCTTGCTCCCCCAAAATGGTTCTATGATCAAATAAGTTTAGATAAGAACTTTTTTGGATATCCTCTTGAAGTTAGTATATATTAGCAGATTTAAAATTCTGAGCAATTCTCTTGTCTAAAAGCTTTATTTAAGTCGGCATTTTTCCAAGTTGTTTAAACCATAGAAAATCCTTCATATTGATGTACACCTGTTAATATGCCTCGGATATGTATATCTTACAATTCTTAAAAGTAAAATTGCTCACTTAAAGTGTGGGACCATCTTAAAGCTCATGATATCTATTACCAAAGAGTCTTCTTTAAGGAATCTGCCATGTTGGAGACAGTCTTCTCCAAACCAAAGACAGCAATGAGGATGATCATTTGTTTGCCTTTGTCAATGTGACAGGTGGTTAATTGTGTTTTAATTGGCATTTCCTATTCGTTAATGAGCTTCACCTTTATTCCACATTTATTAAAGATGTATATTTCCTTTCATTTGTGCAAACAGCTTATTTCCATGACCTTTGCTTATTTTTCTATTACAGTGGTCATCTTTTACTTATAAAGCCTTTTGCATAGAAATAATATTTTTTTTGTCTTAGTGTTTCAAATATTATCTCAGATAACTTTTTCTATTATGTTTATGATTTTTAATTTTGGTTACTTTTTTTACACAGACAAAACCAGCACAAATTTTCATGCATGATTTCTGCCTCACTGTCTTAATAGAAGGCTTTCCTCACCTCAAAATCATATAAACTCTAACTATTAAACCAGTAAGAAAGATTTCAGCAAGAAAACCAGGTATAAGAGCATATACCACTATCAATATATTTCCTATAAAAGTATCCTATTTGTAATAAAAGAAGGATACACTATAAAGTTTCTAGGAATGAACTTTATAAGAAATATGTAGGACCTTTATGGAAAATACTATAAAATTTTATTGAAGGACATAAAAGGAGTACAGAATAAATGGAGAGATATGATATGCTATTGGGTAGGAAGATTAAACATTGCAAAGACATCAAACTTACCAAACTAATCTATAAAATTAATTCAATTCCAATAAAAGTCTCAAAGGAATTTTTTAATATAACTTGATAAGCTAATTCTAAAATTAATATGGAAAAGTAAATGTATAAGAACAGCCTAGATAATTATGAAGGAGAACAAGGAGCGATGATTCGCCCTACCAAATATTAAGATGAATTATAATATTATGGTAGTTAATGCATAGAACTAGACAAATAAATCTTTGAAATAGAATAAAGAGTCCAGAAATAAGCTCATAAGTATATGGAACACTAGTACATTATAAAAGAGACATTTCCAGTTACCAGGGAAGAATTAATAAGTAGTAGTGGTACAGTGATTATCTTCTTTAAAAAATAAAGTTGGGTCCCAACTCATGTCATACATAAAACAAAAAAACTGAAAGAATTAGAGGAAAATACAGAATATATTGTTTCCTAGTAAAAGAGAAATGTCTTCCTAAACAAGAGATAAACAGAATTTATAGATTAAAGTTGCTAACTTTGCCCACATCAAAATTCAAATATCATTGTAAATAACTTCATAAAAAAGACATAAAATGTACATAAAGAATTTTCAGCAACTTGTCACTAGGGATTGGCTAACAAGTTCTAAACAAGCTGCAAGAGTCCAGTTTTCTAACCTTGGTTGTCACCAGAAACTAAGTCAGATGCCAGAAGACACAAGCTCCAAACAAGCCCCCAAGACCCAGTTTTCAACCAGTTTGATCCAGTTCAGATGTACTCACCCTCCAGATGACCTCAGGATCAATCTAATTAATTGTAATAACAAAAAACATACCTGCCAGCACCTTGACAGTTCAAACTGTGCCCATTGAAGGGAAGAAAAGAGCTGTCTGATTCTGAGAAACATCCTCCCACTGCCCAAAAAAACCCTCTATATCAGCTTGCTTATCAGCCCCTTAATTACACTAACCCCATAAAACCCTGACTGTGAGACCTAATCAGAGAAAAGGTGCCTTTAGAGTTCCCCTTCTCCATTCTCTGGCCATTAAATAAATTACCTGCTTGCCATCAAATACTGTTTGGTTATTTGGCAGTGTTGCGTAGGATAAGAACAAACCAGTTTGGTAACAAAATGTAACAAAGAAAAGAACCAGTGTGACCGGTGTTATAGATTAGCTCACTCAACTTCATTACAGTTCTTTAGAGTCCCTTAGTCACGTTGCAGACAGGAAAGCCGAGATTACATTTTTCCAATCTCCTGTACAGTCTGGGTTTGATACACAACCTAGCTATCACTAAACGGTTACATATTTATGAGATTTGGAAGAAAACGTGAGGCAGAGGCAGTACTTCTATTTCTGCTGTTTCTTTTGGAAAGCTCAGCTGTGAGAGTCCTTAGCTTTCCTATGGCAATGGTGGCAAAGCTCAGAATGCCAAGGCCCTAAATTCATGCATGTGGAGAGCACATACTATACACCATCCACTTTGCTAAAATGGATTACAGTTATGATGGTGTGATCAAAGAATCAACCATTCTGAAGATGCTTTCCTTCTGTTTTTTGGAACCAGCAATTGGGTTAACAACCCCCTGAGACCCAGCTTGTATCCTGAACATGGAAGAGGCAATAGCTCTCTTAGTTAGCTGCTTTCTTAGTGTTGTTCTAGAATTCTTTCCTGGAAGCTCTTTATAAGGCCTGCTTCTCCAGCCTGTCCCACAGTTTTTTAAGTACCTAATAAATTAAGTGCTTTATTTATAATTAAAATAGTGGTTTCTATTATCTGCAAGAGAACCCAGCCTGAGAAAGAATTTGCTACCAGAGAAAATGACCATCAACAGAACAAGGACAGGAATCTAGAACTATCTACCATCCTTCTTGAATTGGAGGTTTTAGTTTGGATTCCAAACTGGCATCTGAGAGTAACCTAAATTATTACCCACATTGGCCACCTAAATTTCAGGCTTTTTGATGTCGTGACTTAAACCAAATGTGAGCTACCATAGCACAGTGAAATAGTTAAGAATATTAAGATTATAGGGGTGGGCTGGCTATTTCTAACCACACCGAAGAGTTTAAATAAAATGATAGATTTGGTGGTTTAAAGATTCTCATTGAGACACAGTAAGAAAACCAGGCACTTTCTATGATTTCCTTAAAATAAACACTTGCAGCTCTATCTAGCTGAAGTATCTGAAAGAGTATCATTCTGCAGTTGCTGAGTAATAACATAGGGAGAATTCACAGCCTCAATTAAGGCTGTGACTGGGAAAGATCAATACTGATAATTAGAAGGGGGAGAGAGAGAGGTACCCCAATCTGAAGCCCACCAATTCTTCCTTACCTATGAAAGTAGCCACTGCTCCCCTGTCTGGTCATGACCTGCTTAAAAACTGTGCCTTCTTGCCTTCTCTAGGGACACCTTTGGGCCTTTGTGAAGCAACTGTTCATCTGCAGACCACAGTATGGGCACTTTGACCTCTTCTCTTCTATAAATTTTAGGGTGATGAGGCCATGCTCTGGCCTCAACCACATCATTGCCTTCTTCCCCTCAGGATCTTCACAATCCTTAACCAGGACTGTGGGAATGGGGGAAGTGGGAAGTAGACTTGAGACACACAGTAAATTGTACTCCTAATCCCAAAAGACTGACTTTTTTTTTTTTTTTTTTAATTTTATCACCCCAGAGATGAAAAGCCAGCAGTTCAAGCCCTCTGGCAGACCTCTTTGGTGACCAGCGTTGGCAGAGCCCCCTTGTTAGGGGTTATAGGTATGTTTGTGATAGGCAAAAACAGATCTTGATATTCCTAGACTAACAAGGGGCTGGCTTTTTGCCCAGGTGGCCATTCCTATTCCAGAAGGTATTTCTCTCTCACCAGACCGTAGGGCACTACGTGCATCCCCAAATTCAAAGTTTCTTGCAGATCATACTTAGAAAAAGTGTTTGTCTGGAGAACTCTTATGAAGAACCTGTGTGTGTGTTAATCGGATCAAGAATTTGCACTTGGGTTATTCTGATCAAGAACATATATGCTCATATACAGTGTTTGCTATGGATGTGTCCCAATGTTTATTTTACCTCTGCATGGGACGTTGTGCTGCCTTCCCCACCCTCTGACTTCCTCTCTTTCAAAGCCAATGTCTTTTTGAACAATTTCCTCTTGAACAGATTTCCACAGCCATACCAATGCCAGGATGTTTTTTCATTTGTGTAGATACCAGTATTTATGGATATCTAACGACCTAACTTAATTTTTTTTAAACTTCAAACTGAGGCCAGTGTAAGATCCCAGAGGTTGCTCTGCAAATCAAGCTACTTTTATTTATGTGTGAGACCTTGTGTTTAGGACTGGGTGACTTTTCTAAGAGAAATAAATATTGGGGGCGGGGTAGGGTTAGTTGCATTTTTTTTAACCTAACTTGGGGGTGGGGGAAATCCTGTTTTTTACCATATTTTTGTTTTTGTTTTTCTACTAAAATTTCCTTTTAGCCTTGAATTTTTAGTAAATTTCCTCCCGACTTAAAAATCTTGTTTCTAATCTGGGAATTTGAAATCTTGGTTCTTAATGTTACACCAAGTTTTTCCAAATAGTTCAAACCAATGTAGTACCAGTACATGTGAAAGATTTGAAGTCATTTCAAACATCTGGTGGACTTTTTATATATCACCATTAACTGGTATCATTAAATGTTCTGACAGGTGAATGTAAAATGTAGAAAGTATAGGGTTGGTTTGGGTTTTTTATTTGTTTGTTTGTTTTAAGAACAATAAACTTCCAAAGAGAAAACAAAACAACAACAACAAAAAAGCCATGGTTCCCCTGTCTGTTCATGAATTGCTTAGAAACCTAATAACAACTGGAACTGGAATTGTGATGCCTGCACATTGCTTTTATTTTTCAAAGTTGCTTTGGCCTTTTGTGCTTTTTTTTCTTGTGGTTTTTGTGGTTCTTCTCCAAGGAGAAGAAGTCTTATGCCCTAAAATAATTACAAAATTTTGAAAATTTATATTGAAAAACATCTCAGGGAATTCTTATGAGAACAGACTAAGGGTTCTAGCTCAGGGGTGGAGAAACAAAATTTCACCTCAAGAATTTATCATCATAGATATACTCATCAGAGATTCGGTATGCAGTGTTTGGTCTTGAGGAACCAAGAACACTGTTGACCCTTGAACAACATGGGTCTGAACTGCATGAGTCCACTTATATACAGATTTTTTTAAATAAACACAGTATAGTACTGTAAATATATTTTCCTCATGATTTTCCTTTTTTAAAAGATTTATTTATTTTAGAGAGAGAGAGAGAGAGAGCATGAGTGAGAGTGACAGAGGAAGAGGGAAAAAGAGTCTCAAGCAGACTCCATGCTAAGTGTGGAGCCTGATGGGGGCTCACTCTTGCAACCCCGAGATCACCTGAGCCAAAACTAAGAGTCAGATTCTTAACTGACTGAGCTACCCAGGCTCCCCTCCTTATGATTTTCTTAATTGCATTTATTTTCTCAAGCTAACTTTATTGTTAGAGTACAGTATTTGATAAATTTAACATACAAAATATGTGTTGACTATTTATATTAGCAGTAAGGCTTACAGTTAACAGTACGCTATTAGCAGTTAAGTTTTTAGAGAGTCAAAAGTTATATCCAAATTTCTGACTACACAGGAGATGAGCACCCCAAACTCCTACATTGTTCATTGGTCAAATGTAGTTCTAGTTGTTTCATTATATTCAGTTGGCTGACTGTAATTTGAAATCAAGAGTGACCCACACTAAATAAAGGTGAAATACCCTAAGCTATCTCAATATTTATGAAAATAGCAATGTTGTTTCCATTGGTCATGGATTGGAAGGACAACTATTGTTAAAATGTCTATACTATCTAAAGTAATCTACACACTTAAAGCAATGCCTATTAAAATACCAACAACAACTTTCATAGACATAGAGCAAATAATCCTAAAATTTACAAAACATTAAGGTACTGGAACAAAAACAGACACATAGATCAGTGGAGTAGAATAGAAAACCCAGAAGTAAAACCACAATCATTTGGTCGATTAATCTTTGACAAAATAGGAAAGAATATCCAATGGGAAAAAGACAGTCTCTTCAATAAATGATGATATGAAAACTAGACAGCAACATGAAGAAAAATGAAATTAGACAACTTTCTTATAACATATACAAAAATAAACTCTAAATGGATCAAAGACCTAAATGTGAGACCTGAAACCATAAATATCTTAGAGAAGAACACAGGCAGTAATGTCTCTGACATCAGCCATAGCCACATTTTTCTAGCTAAGTCTCCTGAGGCAAGGGAAATAAAAGCAAAAATAAATTATTAGGACTACATCAAAATAAAAAACTTATGCACATGAAGGAAATGACCAATAGAACTAAAAGCCAACCTACAAAATGGGAGAAAATATTTGCAAATGATATATCAGATAAAGGGTTAATATGCAGAATATATAAAGAATTTATACAACTCTACACCCAACAAACAAATAATCCAATTTAAAAATGATCAGAAGACATGAATAAACATATCTTCAAAGAAGACATCCAGATGGTCAAAATACAAATTAAAAAGTGCCCAAATTCACTAATCAACAGGAAAATGCAAATCAAAACTACAATGAGTGATCACATCACACCTGTTAGAATGGCTAAAATAAAAAACACAAGAAACAACAAGTGTTGGAGAGGATGTGAAGAAAAAGGAACCCTCTTGCACCGTTGGTGGGAATGCAAACTGGTATAGTCACTGTGGAAAACAGTACGGAGTTTCCTCAAAAAGTTAAAAATAGAACTACCTTATGATCCAGTAATCACACTACTACAAAAAAAAAATTAATTTACAGGTATACATGCACTCCTATGTTTATAGCAGCATTATTTACAATAGCCAAATTATAGAAGCAGCCCAAGTGTCCATCAATAGATGAATGGATAAAGAAGTGATATATATATATAGAGAGAGAGATAATAGATATGTAGATATAGATATAGATATATATAGATATAGGTGAAAGAAAGAAATCTTGCCATTTACAATGGCATGGATGAAACTAGAGAGTACAATGCTAAGCATATAAGCCAGTCAGAGAAAGATAAATACTGTATCACTTCACTCATATGTGGAATTCATGAAACAAAATAAATGAACAAATTAACAAGAGAGAGGGAAAAAAAACAAAAAACAGACTCTTAACTATAGAGAACAAACTGATGGTTATCAGCAGGGAGAGGGGTGGGGGATGGGTGAAATAAGTGATGGGGATTAAAGAGTGCACTTGTGATGAGCACCAGGTGTTGTATGAAAGTGTTGAATCACTATATTGTATACCTGAAACTAATATAACACATTATGTTAACTATACTGGAATTAAAATAAAATTTTAAAAACTTGGAGCAAGACAGCAGAGGAGTGGGAGGACTAAATTCCATCTGGTCCCAGGAATTCAGCTAGATAGTTATTAAACCATTCTGAACACGTACAAACTCAACAGGAGATGGAAGAAAAGAATAGCAGCAACTCCTGAACAAAAAAGCACACTTTCTAGAAGGTAGGACCTGTGAGAAGTGACTCTGAGGCAATATTTGGGAAGATAGAATGGGGGGGAAGGTGCTCCCTCAGCCAGCTACCAGCAAGTGACAGAACAGCAGAGCACAAAATTGAAATTGAAGAGTTCAATTGAAAGTTCACAAAATTGAAACTTTTAGAAGTCTGCTCCAGTGAGGGGCATCACTACAGTGGCTAAGCAATAGGTGGCACCCTTGCTGGAACAGTGTGTTCTCTAGGACCCTCAGGTCACAGAAAGACTGAGGGTGTCTGAGTGTAACAGAGTTCCCAGGTATCAGAGCAGAGGAGCCAGGAAGCTGGCTGCTTCAGAACTATCAGAGTTCCTATCAGCTCTGATAGCGAGCTGCTACCAGAGCCAGGAAGCCGGCTGCAATCAAGAGTGAGCCCAGAAGTGGGCTATCAGCTTGGGGTTGCCATAAACTATGATCTGTGGCAGTCAGGCCACTGCTCTGTAAGGGCCCAATAAGTGGCAGATCCATGGAGACTCACCTTCCTCCTCCGAGAAGAGTGGTGTGGGAGCATGCTCTAAAAATCTACTGGGTTTGGGGACTCCAAATGGGGCCATGTGCCAGAGATTGAAATGCTTGGTCACAGGCCGGGTGAGCACAGAGTGCAGCTGGAGATCAGGGAGATGGGAGGAACTGACTGCTTTTCTCTGAGGGCACACTAAGGAGTGGGGCCTTGAGCTCTCAGCTCCTCCAGCCTGGATATAGGGAGGCTGCCATTTTCATTTCCATCCTCCAAAGCTCTTCGGAAAGCATTCAGGGAACAAAAGCTACGGAGAGCAAACCCAAGCAGATCGCTTACCCTGGCCCCTGGCAAAGGCAGTGCAATTCCAACCGGGCAGACATTAGAGAATCAATGCAACAGGCCCATCCCCCAGAAGACTGGCAAGAACATCCAGCCACGACCAAGTTTACAGACCAATGAGAACTGCAAAAATCCAGCACTAGGGGAAGATAGCACATAGAATTCATAATTGATTTCCCATGATTTTTTAATTTTTCAAAGTTAATTTTTTAATCTTCTTTATTTTTTCTTTTTCTATTTTTAAAAATATTTCTTCTTTCCTTTTTTAACCAACTTCTTATCAATTCCTCTTTTAAAATCTGTTTTAAGTTTCATTTTTACACCCATATTCCATCCCTTCACTGTATTTACCCTTAGTTTTGTATACATATAACTTTTTTTTTCCTTTAAAATTTTGAAAGGCAGTTTCTTCTTCTTCTTTTTTTATTAATATTTTATTTATTTATTTAACAGAGAGAGATAAAGCACATGCACACAAGCAGAGGGACCAGAGAGGAAGAAACAAGCTCACTGATGAGCAGAGAGCCCAATATGGGGCTTGATTCCAGGACCCTGGGATCATGACCTGAGCCAAAGGCAGAAGCTTAACCAACTGAGCCACTCAGGTGTCCCAAGAGGCAGTTTCTTCTAACAAACCAAAATATACCCAAATTCAAGTGTTTGGCTCTGCTCTATTCACCTGTCTGATCATATTCTTCATATTCTTCTTGTGCTTTTTTTTTTCTTTTCCTCCCAGTTTTGGGTCTCTTCTGATTTGTTTAGTGTATATTTTTCTAGGGTCATTGCTAAACTTTTAGCATTTTATTCCCTCATTCATCTACTCTTCTTTGGACAAAATGACAAAACAGAAAAATTCATCTCAAAAAAAAAAAAAAAAAAAAGAACGAGTGACAGTACGAACTGCCAGGTACCTAATCAACATGGACATTTCTAAGATGTAAGAACTAGAGTTCAGAATGATGATTATAAAGATACTAAGTGGGATTTTAAAAAAGCATAGATGATACTAGAGAATCCTTTTCTGGAAAAATAAAATATCTTCAAGTGGAAATCAAAAAGGCTATTAATGAGGCACAAAAACTGAGGCCCTAAATGCTAAAACAAATGAAGCAGAAGAGAAAATTTGTGATATAGAAGACCTAATGATGGAGAATAAAGAGAGATAAACAATTACTGGACCATGAGGGGAGAATTCAAGAAATAAGTGATACCATAAGACAAAACAATATTAGAATAATTGGGATCCAAGAAGAAGAAGAAAGAGGCAGAAGGTATATTGGAGCAAATTATACTGGAGAACTTCCATGATTTGGGGAAGGAAACAGTCATCAAATTCTGGGAGGCACAGAGAACCCTCCTCAAAAATCAATAAACCTAGATCAACACCCCAATATCTAATAGTAAAACTTACAAATGTCAAAGACAAAGAGAAACTCCTGAAAGAAGATTGGGACAAGATGTCTGTAATCTACAATGATAGAAACATTAGATTGGCAGCAGACTTCTCCTCAGAGACCAGAAAGGACTGGCATGATATATTCAGTGCAGCAAATGGGAAATAGATGCAGCCAAGAATACGATATCGAGCTAGACTGTCATTGAATATAGAAGAAGAGGTTAAAAAAAAAGCTTCCAAAACAAACAAAAACTAAAAGAATTTTCAATTACCAAACCAGGCCTATGGAAAATATTGAAAGACATCCTCTAAGCAAAGAGAGAGCCTAAACGTAGCATAGACCAGAAAGGAACAGACAATATACAGTAACAGCCACCTTGAAGACAACACAATGGCACTAAATTCATATCTTTCAATAATTACCCTGAATGTAAATGGGCTAAATGCCCATTCAAAAGACACGGGGTATGAGATGGGATTTAAAAAAAAAAAAAACAATGAGTCTCTCTTTTATTTAAAAAGAGAGAGAGAGAGAGAGAGACTCATTTTAGACCCAAAGACACCTCCAAATTTTAAGTGAGGGGGTGGAAAATCATTTTCCATGTTAAAGGACATCAAAACAAATCTGGGGTGCCAGTCCCTATATGAGACAAATTAGATTTAAATGAAAGACTATAATAAGAGATGAGGAAGGACTCTATATCATATTTAAAGGGTGTATCCAACAAGAAGATCTAACAATTGTAAATGTTTATGCCCCTAACATGGGAGGAGCCAATCATATAAGTCAATTAATAATAAAATCAAAGAAACATGTTGATAATAATGCAACAATAATACAGGATGTTAACACCTCCCCCACTACAATAGACAGATCATCTAAGCACAAGTTCAACAAGGAAATAAGGGCTTTAAATAACACACTGGAACAGATGCACTTCACAGACATATCCAAAGAGTCCATCCCAAAGCAACAGAATACACATTCTTCTTTAGTGAACATGGAATATTCTCCAGAATACATCACATCCTGGGTCACAAATCAGCTCTCAACTGGTACCAAAAGATTGGGATCATTTCCTGCATATTTTTGGATGAGGATGCTTTGAAACTGGAACTCAATCACAAGAGGAAAGTTGGAAAGAACTCAAATAAATGAGGCTAAAGAGCATCCCACTAAAGAATGAATGGGCAACCAGGAAATTAAAGGAGACTTTAAAAAAATTCATGGAAACAAATGAAAATGAAAACACAACTATTCCAAATCTTTTGCATGCAGCAAATGCAGTCCGAAGAAGGAATTATACAGCACTACAAGCCTTTCTCAAGAAACAAGAGATGTCTCAAATACACGACCTTAACTCTACACCTACAGGAGCTGGAGAAAGAACAGCAAATGTAGTCTAAACCCAGCAGGAGAAGAGAAATAATAAAGATCAGAGCAGAAATCAAGGAAATAGAAACCAAAGAACAGAAGAACAGATTAATGAAACTAGGAGCTGGTTCTTTGAAAGAATTAATAATATTGAAAAACTCCTAGCCAGACTTAACAAAAAGAAAAGAGAAAGGACCCAAATAAGTAAAATTGTGAATGAAAGGAGATCACAATCAACACCAAAGAAATACAAACAGTTATATGAACATATTATGAGCAACTATATGCCAACAAATTAGACATCTGGATGAAATGGATGCATTCTTAAAGACATATAAACTACCAAAACTGAACCAGGAAGAAATAGAAAACATGAACAGACTCATAACCAGCAAGGAAATTGAAGCAATAATCAAAAATATCCCAACAGGGTGCCTGGGTGGCTCAGTGGGTTAAGCCGCTGCCTTCGGCTCAGGTCATGATCTCAGGGTCCTGGGATCGAGCCCCACATCGGGCTCTCTGCTCAGCAGGGAACCTGCTTCCTCCTCTCTCTCTCTGCCTGCCTCTCTGCCTGCTTGTGATCTCTCTCTGTCAAATAAATAAATAAAATCTTTAAAAAAAAAATCCCAACAAACAAGAGCCCTGGGTCAGAATTCTTCCAGCAGAAGTCTACCAAACATTTAAAGAAAAATTAATACCTACCCTGAAACTGTTCCAAAGAATAGAAATGAAAGGAAAATTTCCAAACTCATTTTATGAGGCCAGCATTACTTTGATCCCAAAACCAGGCAAAGACCCCACCAAAAAGGAGAATTACAGACCAATATCCTTGACAAACACAGATGCGAAAATTCTCACCAAAATACTAGCCAATAGGATCCAACAGTACATTAAAAGAATTATTCACCATGACCAAGTGGGATTTATTCCTTGGCTGCAAGAGTGTTTCAACATCCACAAATCAATCTATATGATACAATACATTGGTAAAAGAAAGAACAAGAACCATATGATAATCTCAATAGCTACAGAAAAACCGCTTGACAAAGTACAGCATCTTTTCTTGATTAAAACTCTTCACAGTTTATCTTTATGTACGGTGTAAGAGAATGGTCGAGTTTCATTCTTCCCCATATAGCTGTACAGTTTTCCCAACACCATTTATTGAAGAGACTCTCTTTTTTCCACTGTTTATTTTTTCTTGTTTTGTCGAAGATTAATTGACCATAGAGTTGAGGGTCCATATCTGGGCTCGCTACTCTGTTCCACTGGTCTAAGTGTCTGTTTTTATGCCAGTACCATGCTGTCTTGGTGACCACAGCTTTGTAATAAAGCTTGAAATCAGGCAACGTGATGCCCCCAGTTTTATTTTTGTTTTTCAACCTTTCCTTAGCGATTCGGGGTCTCTTCTGATTCCATACAAATTTCTGGATTATTTGCTCTAGCTCTTTGAAGAATACTGGAGGAATTTTGATTGGAATGGCATTAAAAGTATAGATTGCTGTAGGCAGTAGAGACATTTTAACAATGTTTATTCTTCCAATCCAAGAGCATGGAATGGTCTTCCATCTTTTTGTGTCTTCTTCAATTTCCTTCATAAGTGTTCTGTAGTTCCTCAAGTACAGATCCTTTACCTCTTTGGTTAGATTTATTCCCAGGTATCTTATGGTTCTTGGTGCTATAGTAAATGGAATCAATTATCTAGTTTCCCTTTCTGTATTTTCATTGTTACTGTATAAGAAATCCACTGATTTCTGCACATTGACTTTGTATCCTGCCACGTTGCTGAATTGCTGTATGAGTTCTAGTAGTTTGGAGGTGGAGTCTTTTGGTTTTCCATATAAAGAATCATGTCATCTGCCAAGAGAGAGAATTTGACTTCTTCATTGCCAATTTGGATACCTTTTATTTCTCTTTGTTGTCTGATTGCTGTTGCTAGGACTTCTAATTCTATGTTGAATAAGAGTGGTGAAAGTGGGCATCCTTGTCTTGTTCCTGATCTCAATGGGAAGGCTGCAAGCTTTTTCCTATTGAGGATATTTGCTGTGGGTTTTTCATAGATAGATTTGATGAAGTTCAGGAATGCTCCCTCTATCCCTATACTTTGAAGTGTTTTAATCAGAAACGGATGCTGATTTTGTCAAATGCTTTTTCTGCATCAATTGAGAGGACCATGTGGTTCTTCTCTCTTCTCATGTTAATTTGTTCTATCACATTGATTGATTTGCAAATGTTGAACCATCCTTGGAGCCCAGGGATGAATCCCACCTGGTCATGGTGGATAATCTTTTTAATGTGCTGTTGGATCCTGTTTGCTAGGATCTTGTTGAGAATCTTAGCATCCATATTCATAGTGATATTGGTCTGAAATTCTCCTTTTAGTTAGGGTCTTTGCCTGGTTTGGGGATCAGGGTAATGCTGGCTTCATAGAAAGAGTCTAGAAGTTTTCCTTCTGCTTCAATTTTTTGAAACAGCTTCAGGAGAATAGGTGTTATTTCTTCTTTGAAAGTTTGGTAGAATTCCCCAGGGAATCCGTCAGGTCCTGGGCTCTTGTTTTTTGGGAGGTTTTTGATCATTGCTTCAATCTCGTTACTAGATATAGGTCTATTCAAGTTGTCGATTTCTTCCTGGTTCAATTTTGGGAGTTTATAGTTTTCCAGGAATGCATCCATTTTATCAAGGTTGCTAAGTTTATTGGCATATAACTGTTGATAATAACTTCTGATGATTGTTTCTAATTCCTAGGTGTTAGTTGTGATCTCTCCCTTTTCATTCATAATTTTATGAATTTGGACTTTCTCTCTTTTCTTTTGGATTAGTGTGGCCAGTGGCTTATCGATCTTATTGATTCTTTCAAAAAACCAACTTCTAGTTTCATTGATACATTGAACTGTGTCTTTGGTTTCTACCTCATTGATCTCAGCTCTCAAAGATAAACTCAAAATGGATAAAAGACCTCAACATGAGACAGGAATCCATCAGAATCCTAGAGGAGAACATAGGCAGTAATCTCTTCGATATCAGCCACAGCAACTTCTTTCAAGATATGTCTCCAGGGGCGCCTGGGTGGCTCAGTGGGTTAAAGCCTCTGCCTTCAGCTCGGGTCATGATCTCGGGTCCTGGGATCAAGTCCCACATTGGGCTCTCTGCTCAGTGGGGAGCCTGCTTATCCCCCTCTCTCTGTCTTCCTCTCTGCCTACTTGTGATCTCTGTCAAATAAATAAACAAAATCTTAAAAAAAAAAAAAAAGATATGTCTCCAAAGGCAAAGGAAACAAAAACGAAAATAAACTTTTGGGACTTCATCAAAATCAAAAGCTTCTGCACAGCAAAGGGAACAGTCAAGAAAACAAAGAGGCAACCCACGGAATGGGAGAAGATATTTGCAAATGACAGTACAGACAAAAGGTTGATATCCAGGATCTATAATGAACTCCTCAAACTCAACGCACACAAAACAGACAATCATATCAAAAAATGGGCAGAAGATATGAACAGACACTTCTCCAATGAAGACATACAAATGGCTATCAGACACATGAAAAAATGTTCATCATCACTAGCCCTCAGGGAGATGCAAATTAAAACCACATTGAGATATCACCTTACACCAGTTAGAATGGCCAAAATTAACAAGACAGGAAACAACATGTGTTGGAGAGGATGTGGAGAAAGGGGAACCCTCTTCCACTGTTGGTGGGAATGCAAGTTGGTGCAGCCTCTTTGGAGAACAGTGTGGAGATTCCTCAAGAAATTAAAAATAGAACTTCCCTATGACCCTGCAATTGCACTCCTGGGTATTTACCCCAAAGATACAGATGTC
Source organism: Mustela nivalis (assembly GCF_964662115.1). Taxonomy (NCBI): domain Eukaryota; kingdom Metazoa; phylum Chordata; class Mammalia; order Carnivora; family Mustelidae; genus Mustela; species Mustela nivalis. The sequence continues at coordinate 159,119,413 of NC_139023.1, read as the reverse complement.
ATGAAAAGAAGGGCCATCTGTACCCCAATGTTTATAGCAGCAATGGCCACGGTAGCCAAACTATGGAAAGAACCAAGATGCCCTTCAACAGACGAATGGATAAGGAAGATGTGATCCATATACATACACTATGGAGTATTATGCCTCCATCAGAAAGGATGAATACCCAACTTTTGTAGCAACATGGACGGGACTGGAAGAGATTATGCTAAGTGAAATAAGTCAAGCAGAGAGAGTCAATTATCATATGGTTTCACTTATTGGTGGAGCATAACAAATAGCATGGAGGACATGGGGAGTTAGAGAGGAGAACGGAGTTGGGGGAAATTGGAAGGGGAGGTGAACCATGAGAGATTATGGACTCTGAAAAACAATCTGAGGGGTTTGAAATGGTGGGGGGGGCGGGGGGTACCAGGTGGTGGGTATTATAGAGGGCACAGATTGTATGGAGCACTGGGTGTGGTGAAAAAAATAATGAATACTGTTATGCTGAAAATAAATAAATTTAATTAAAAAAAAAAACTCTTCACAGTATAGGGATAGAGGGTATATACCTCAATATCATAAAAGCCAACTATGAAACCCCACAGCAGATATTATTTTCAGTGAGAAAAACAGAGAGCTTTTCCCCTAAAGTCAGGAACACAGCAGGGATGTCCTGTCACCACTGCTATTCAACATAGTGCTAGTAGTTCTAACCTCAGCCACCAGACAACAAAATGAAATAAAAGCATCCGTATCAGCAAAGAAGAAGTCAGATTCTCACTCTTTGCAGATGACAGGATTCTCTATGTGGAAAACCCAAAAGACTCCAACTCAAAATTGTTAAAACTCATATAGGAATTCAGCAATGTGGAAAGATATAAAATGAATGTACAGAAATTACTTGCATTTCTATACACTAACAACAAGACAAAAGAAGGAGAAATTGAGGATTGATTCCACTTACAATTGCACCCAAAACCATAAGATACCTAGGAATAAACCTACCTAAAGAAGTAAGGGATCTGTACTCAGAGAACAGAGAACTATAGAACTCCCTTGGAAGAAATTGAGGAAGACACAAAGAAATGGAAAAAAATGTTCCATGCTTATATATTGGAAGAACAGATATTGTTAAAATGTCTATGCTACCTACAGCAATCTACACATCCAATGCAATCCCTATCAAAATACCATCAACTTTTTTCACAGAGATGGAACAAAAATCCTAAAATTTGTATGGAACCAGAAAAGACTCCCAATAGCCAGACCAATGTTGAAAAGGAAAATCACAGCTGATGGCATCACAATTCTGGACTTCAAGATCTATTACAAAGCTGTCATCATCAAGATAGTATGGTACTGGCACAAAAACAGACACATAGATCAATGGAACAGAATACAGAACTTGGAAATGAACCCTCAACTCTATGATCATCTAATCTTTGACAAAGCAGGAAATAGTGTCCAATGGAAAAAAAAAGTCTCTTCAACAAATGGTGTTGGGAAAATTGGCCAGCCACATGCAGAAGAATGAAACTGGACCATTTCCTTACACCACACACAAAAATAGATTCAAAATGGATGAAAGACCTCAGTGTGAGACAGGAATCCATCAAAATCCTAGAGAAGAACACAGGCAGCAACCTCTTCGACCTCAGCCACAGCAATTTCTTCCTAGAAACATCGCCAAAAGCAAGGGAAGCAAGGGCAAAAATGAACTACCGGAACTTCATCAAGATCAAAAGCTTTTGCACAGCAAAGGAAAGTCAACAAAACCAAAAAACAACTGACAGAATGGCAGAAGATATTCACAAATGGCATAACAGATAAAGGGCTAGTATCCAAAATCTATAAAGAACTTATCAAACTCAACACCCAAATAACACAATCAAGAAATGGGCAGAGGACATGAACAGACATTTCTGCAAAGAAGACATCCAAATGGCCAACAGACATATGAAAAAGTGCTCCACATCACTTGACATCAAGGAAATACAAATCAAAACCACAATGAGATACCACCTTACACCAGTCAGAATGGCTAAAATTAACAAGTCAGGAAATGACAGATGCTGGAGAGGATGTGGAGAAAGGGGAACCCTCTACACTGTTGGTGGGAAGCAAGCTGGTGCAACCACTCTTGAAAACAGCATGAAGGTTCCTCAAAAAGTTGAAAATAGAGCTACGCTAGGTATTTACCCTAAAAATACAAACATAGTGATCCGAAGGGGCACGTGCACCCGAATGTTTATAGCAGCAATGTCCACAATAGCCAAACTATAGAAAGAACCTAGGTATCCATCAACAGATGTATAGATTAAGATACATACAGTGGAATATTATGCAACCATCAAAAATGAAATCTTGCCATTTACAATGACATGGGTAGAACTAGAGGTTATTATGCTAAGCGAAATAAGTCAATCAGAGAAAGACAATTATCATATAATCTCATTGATAAGTGGAATTTGAGAACCAAGGCAGAGAATTATAGAGAAAGAGAGGAAAAATGAAACAAGATGAAACCAGAGAGGGAGACAAACATAAAAGACTCTTAATCTCAGGAAACAAACTGTGGGTTGCTGGAGTGGAGGAAAGTGGGAGATGAGATAGCTGGGTGATGGGCATTGGGAAGGGTATATGCTATGTTGAGTGCTATGAATTATGTAAGACTGATGAATCACAAACCTGTACCTTGAAACAAATAATACATTATTTATTAAAAAAATGAAATAAATAATAAAATATGAAAAAATAAATAAAACATTCAAAAAATTTAAAACCATATTGTAATGAAAGAAAAAAAGAAAGACTTGAACTTGGATATAAAAAAATAATTAAAAAGGGAATGTTGTAGTGGACTTATCATCACACCATTTACTTATCAGCACACCATCCACTAAAACTGCTCCTGGCATGGCTCAGAGAATGTTCTTTTACCAAGACACTGAAAAATAACTTTTCTTCGAAAGTGCAGTTCCAGGGACAGGAATTAAGATTGGAGATCTGCCACTGAAATGAATCCCTAATTTTACTGGAAATAATACCACAGAAAAGCAGAAGCTAAGTAGAAACATTGAATTGTGGAGGCAAAGTGAGAATCATTGTTAATAACAGAAGGGCTAAATTGGTAATTAATAATGACTAATTATTCTAGGGCTCTTAGAAATAAAATAGATGAGTCACCCATCAAGTTCTTACTTGATCAATTAGACCAAAAGAACCTTAGGTCAGTTGATCAGAGGCCTATCCTGCATCACCATATTAGGCAGGCATAGCCAAAACCCATTTCTGACACCTGAGTTAGTTCATAAACCAGAGTATCCAAAATTAAAAAGATATCTTATACTCTTAAAGAAGAAATTTGCAATCTTAAAACAATTATATATTTTAAATTTTCCTCTTAACCTTCCCCAAAGATATAATCTCAATTGCTATGGAAACTGCTTTAGAAAAATGGAATTATACAGACCCTGAAGAAATTAATAAATAATGGTTCTGAGATAGCATTTATCCCCCAGGAACTCAAAACACCACTGTGATCCATCAGTTTTAGTGAGGACTTTTAAGAATTGGGTGCTAAATGGAGTTTGGGTTTTTTAAAAGACTTTTATTTATGTATTTATTGGGCAGACAGAGAGACACAGCAAGAGAGGGAGCACAAGCAGGGGACCAGCAGAAGAAGAGGGAGAAGCAGGCTTCCTGACGAGCAGAAAGCCCATTGTCGGGCTTGATCCCAGGACCCGGGGATCATGACCCAACCAAAGGCAGATGCTCAACAACTGAACCACCCAGACACCCCAAAATGGAGTTTTGACCTTACTCCATTTCATGGTGGAATTATTTGACCCTTGGCCCATCCTATTTTTGTTTCTCAATGTGTTGGGTGCATAGTTGGATTGAATACATCTGAAAATGTTTCAACCAAGTCATAATATCAAGCATGGCCAGCAGCACATGACAATTTCATGGGAAGTTTATCTGAAATTAATCTTAAGTAGGTTCTGATTTTGTATGGAGAAGCAACTTATACTTTGGATGTGCTCACTCTTGTCATACTTTTGTTATTTCCCTGAATCCACACCTGAATCCGAACCTATTAGGAGTTTCCTATGACCAACTGAGTGAAAAGAAAAAAGATTCAAAGATGGTTTATATTTAACTCTATTTAATATGTAGCACCAGCCAGAAATAGACTACTATGATATTACAAATAGAGAAAAGAAGGGAAAACGTAAAATAGGAAAGAAATTCAAACACAGCACATTGTAGTCTCCTTTGCCTGCAAAAATGGGGAAGGTCTTCATGTGTAGATCTATATAAATTCATGGGCAGTGCACTTGAAAAGAAAAAAAAGAATTGAGATCTAGTGACAAGGAGGTAGGGGAAGAGGTATGTGGATGTACTTCTTGGACTGAGCACAGAATATGAAAATATATGAATGCTTAATAAAGAACCTCTAATGCTGAAAAGGTTCTCAAGACTCAGTTGAACAAGTTAGCATGTTTTGTGGATATTAGCCATGTTCTAGGCCTTTAGTGCTTATGAATAAATGTCACAGGAGCAGGGATGAAGGTCATATATGAGATCAACACTGTGTAATTCTGCTTTCCAATAGAGGCCATTCCAAATTATATTCTATTGAGGGTGGTAATGTTTGAATATTTTTAAAAATCAGAGAGCAAATTATTTTCAAAGTTATATTCTTTCTCTTCTTGGTGCTATTTACAATCATTTATTTGAAATATATTTAATAGGCATTAAAGTTGTTGGGATCTTTTATTTTATGTTCTCCCTCAAATAGAAAGAAATATCTTCCTATTTACTGCTGACAACAGAGACACTATTTGAATTGGTCTTTGCATTCTTTATCCCTCAATTCACCAACTGTTGAGTGAGTACATTCATCAACCATCCCTGAGGGTGAATGGATATGTTTCATTCCACGTCGAGTTTCTCGTTTCCGAAGGGCTTTTACTTAGGTACACCTTTTATAAACTACAGTGTCATCTATCCCCATTGTCTGAGACTCTGGGATCAGAACGTGGAAATAACATAATAATTATTTTATCCCTGGTACAAGCCATTAAGGCTGAATGAGAGGACAGACAATGGGGATGAGGGTAGGAAGTACCTCTGCATTAGCCCAGACTCTCTGTTTCATGATGTGGATCCCAGTTTTTTTCTTTAATCCAGTTTTATCAGTCTTCTAGTCTATGAAATTAGTATATTACACTTATTTTGAGCACTGTGTGTTCTCATTTCCAGCCTTGTCTTTATAGATATTTTGAGTTGAAAACCTCAAAAGATCTATAGAAGCAGCTAACTGGAAAACAATTTACCAATAAACATTTATTACCTAATTTAATAAAGTACCCAATATGCTAGAGATGTTAAGAATTTTCATTCCCAATGTCTTTTTTTTTTTTTTCTTTAATGGGTGCAACTGCCATTTGGAAGGTTTGTAAATAGTTTCAGCCTTATAGGATTAAGATTTGTCCCTGGGACATACTCCCTTGGAACAGGAAACAACTGCCATGAGAATCTGATTTAGTTGAGAAGGTATGAGAAAGGTGCTACACCATTGTTTCAAGGAAGATTTCCTGAATGCAGAAAAACAGTCTCAAAACAGAAATCTCATATCGATACACAAAGTTTTCTCTTTAGTAAAGTAAATTGATTACATTAGTGATTTCCCCTACTGATTAGATACTTTCTGATCTATAAGCCTGGTTTAGACTTGGTACAAAAATTATATTTTTGTTTATAAAAGATCCATGTGTGTCCTTATCCAGGCCATGACTAACAGGAGATTTGGAGCAAAGCTGAGCTACAAAGGAGGGCCAACCAGGGCTGTTTTCCTCCTCTCAGAGCAGAAAAAGAGCATGAAAAGTCACTGGCTGGGCAAAAAACAAACTGTCCTGGCCACCTAGACCTCCATGATAAGTACTACTCAGATCAGAATATCACAAGCTACTGTGATAATCAAGCTGTGTCCTATTGAATGGGATGGAAATATTCTCAGGAAAGGAATTGATGCTTCCTTTGCCTGTGAGTCAGGAAGGTTAGATCAAGATAGCTTTTATTTATTTATCCAGCAAATATTTATTGAAAGTTTTGTGTATGACAGACAGTAGTGGGTGCTGGGCCACAGGAGTGCCCTTTTGGAGCTATCATTCTAGTGGTGGAGATGAAAATAATAATAATAATAATAGAATAATGTGACCGAAGGTGATAGTGCTATAAAGAAAAGTAAGGAGGATAAGAAGGAAAGAAAATTATGGATGTGAGAAGAAAGGAGTGCTATATTTTATGAGGTAGTAAGGACTGTCCTCTCTGATAAAGTGATGTTTGGGAGGCACCTGTCAAAATTCTGAAGGACACATGCAGCTCCGGGGGAGAGCATTCTAGGCAAAGAGGAAGCAGCAAATGCTCAGTAATAGTTCTACAAAGGAGGATAGGTTTTTTGGTAAACCAGCAACAAGGACAAAAAGGCTAGAACAGAATAAACTGATGAAAGATTGGTAGAAAATGAAGTCAGAAATATAGGTGAGGGACTCATCATGAAAGATCAAATAAACTATGGGTAGGACTTGAAATGTTTACTATTTAGAGATGAGAAACCTTTGGAGGGGTTTGAGCAAAAGAGTAAAATAGTGAACTACACTGAATACAAAAACCAAATTCCCCCAATCTTAAATTCTTAGACATAGAATAAAATGTATACCTATAAAAAGAAGAAAGTTATAATACCAGGGGGAAAAAAAAGAGTGCCATCAGTGAAGTAGAAAACATGTAAATTTCTTTGGGGGAAAAGAAAAGAAATCAGACATAGGACCATATTGACAAAGAAAACTATTGCTAAAAACATATACCAGAGGCAAGTGTGGAGATGGGAGCAATTGGAGACAGAAGTTCTAGAGGAGGGTTAGCAAGGAGTGTGATTCCTACTTTGACCTGGGCTTGTGCTGAACACCTGGTAGCAAAGGTATTGATTTTCTCACCAAAGCAGCAACTAAAATGTGGTTGGAAAATCTGGGTAGTGCCCTACTGCACAACATATAAAAGAAATACAAGCCCCTGCATTAGAAAAACAAGATACTAATGTATTCAACTAGAATAATAATAACACCCTTCTGAAATAATCACTATAAATAACATCCTATAACCCAAATTGCATCCTTGGATGAGCAAACAGGTGTTCCCAAACAAAAAGATAAACATACAACCAGCATTCACCACCATTTTCACCAAAAACAGTCACCTGCTTCAACAACTTGCAGAACTAGAGGAAAGTTAATTCAGCAGATAAAATAGCCTTGGTAAGTATGATTGACAACTTCATATTTGGGAGAACAAACCCGAGAAATGAAACTAGAGATCTTGGAAAGTTAGAATGGCCAAAATTAGCAAGACAGGAAACAACATGTGTTGGAGGGGATGTGGAGAAAGGGGAACCCTCTTCCACTGTTGGTGGGAATGCAAGTTGGTGCAGCCTCTTTGGAGAACAATGTGGAGATTCCTCAAGAAATTAAAAAGAGAGCTTCCCTATGACCCTGCAATTGCACTACTGGGTATTTACCCCAAAGATACAGATGTCGTGAAAAGAAGGGCCGTCTGTACCCCAATGTTTATAGCAGCAATGGCCATGGTAGCCAAACTATGGAAAGAACCAAGATGCTCTTCAACGGACGAATGGATAAGGAAGATGTGATCCATATACACTATGGAGTATTATGCCTCCATCAGAAAGGATGAATACCCAACTTTTGTAGCAACATGGACGGGACTGGAAGAGATTATGCTGAGTGAAATAAGTCAAGCAGAGAGAGTCAATTATCATATGGTTTCACTTATTGGTGGAGCATAACAAATAGCATGGAGGCCAAGGGGAGATGGAGAGGAGAAGGGAGTTGGGTGAAATTGGAAGGGGAGGTGAACCATGAGAGACTATGGACTCTGAAAAACAATCTGAGGGGTTTGAAGTGGTGGGAGGTGGGTGGGAGGTTGGGGGATCTAGATGGTGGGTATTAGAGAGGGCATGGATTATATGGAGCACTGGGTGTGGTACAAAAACAATGAATACTGTTATGCTGAAAGTAAATTTAAAAATGATTTTAAAAAATATGATTTTCAAACTTTAAAAAAATGTATTGGTGGCAAAAAAAAAAGGATTAAAACATGTACAAAGGGGCTGAATAGCATAACAGACACACAGCTGAAGAATAAATTAGTAAACTGAATGACTGAGTTGAGGAATATTCCAAGAGCAAAGCAAAAACAGCTAACATAGGTGAAGTATGACCAAAAAGTTAAATGACATAAAAGAAAGATGAAGTTCCAGATTTCACCTAAAAGGAATCTCAAAATAGAAGAATAGAAATGTTGGAAGAGAAGAGATAATTAAACATCTTCTAGAATAAAATTTCTCAAAGCCAAAGAGAAGCATATTTCAAAGGATGCCAAGTAATTAATTTAAAAGGGCTGATGCCTCATAATTAGATACATAGAAATAAAATTTCTAAACCCAAAAGATACAGAGGGGAAAAAAAAATACCAAAGAAAAAAAGCAAACAAATATGCCAGTAAGAAACAGGCTATCGTGTGGTATCCATACGGTAACACTGAATGCCAGAAGACACTGGAGTGACTGTCTTATTTCTTAAGGAACATTACATGAAGCTAAAATCTTAGACTCAGTCAAATTAACAATCAGGGAGAAATAATGATGGTTTCAGGTTTATATAGATTTAGAAACTGACCATTCATATACCATCCTTAAAAGAATGACTTAGGAAATATTCCAGCAAAAACCAAAGCAGAAAGGAAAAAAAATTATTTGAAAAGAGGATAATTATTTGAAAAGAGGAATACAAATGTTTGGGGCATTCCCAAGTATGGAGGTAACTGTGCCCCTTCCAAGTGAAAGCAGGCCTAGGGTTAAGTAAGAGGCTGATAAGAACTTCATATCAGATTTTCTCTTGTGCCCTATTGTTCACTTAAAGCACCTTCATATTGCATTTCTATTGCCCAAGACTTCAGTAAAGTCTTCTTAAAAATCGTAGTCATTGTCTCACCTATGCTGAGGGGAATTAGGAATAGTATTATGCCCCCTTCATGGCCAGGAGAAAGCAAAAGCGAGAGAGCAAGAATCAGACAGAAACAGAATGAAAGTAAGAAAGAGAGAGAGAGAACCAGATCAACCATGTTAAAATCTTCAGAAGCAGGGCGTTGACAAAGTGAAAGGTACCGAAAAAGACATCTGAGGATGGACCCAGAGTGTACCCTGAGTTGCAGGAATCACCAGGTTCAAGTATAGGCTAATTTCAAAAGTTGTTGGGGGCTCATGATGGAAAAAGAAATATGAAAAGGAAGTATAACCTATTTTGAGACCACAAAATGGTAACGCAGGGGAATTACAGGTTACAGTAAGAAATGTAATCCTAGTCCCAGCTTAATTATTCAGGAAGCCACAAATGCCACTGAGATCATAAGATGCTCTCAGAAGAGGAAAAGTATCATTTCTGCACTCTGTGGCTCAATTAGGGAAACCATTAAGTCAGGTGAAAGCAGACTTTCGTCAATATGAGGCTGCACGTGAAACCTCAAGCATCCCTATTTTCTTGGACCCACATAAATTTGCTTGAATATGGACAACATGGGTTACACCAGATTATGTGCTTCTCACTGGAGAAAGGACAGGTAGAAATTTTTCTCAAATGATAATTCAATTAGAGGAAAAAGACTAAAAAGTAGAAAAAATAAACATCATTGAGCTTTTGTAAATCATGTCATCCAACCACTTCTTCAGTTGAAGAAATTCAAATTTTTTTAAAGAACTAAAAATCATTGGGGAGGGTATGTGCTTTGGTGAGTGCTGTGAAGTGTGTAAACCTGGTGATTCACAGACCTGTACCCCTGGGGATAAAAATATATGTTTATAAAAAATAAAAAATTTAAAAAAAAAAAAAAAGAAAAGAAAAGAGAATTGAGGCACCTGGGTGGCTCAGTTTGCTAATTGTCTGCCTTCAGCTCAGGTCATAATCCCAGGGTCCTGGCTTTGAGCCCCACATCACACTCCTCACTCAGTGAGGAGCTGCTTCTCCCTCTCTCACCCTCTGCCTGCTGCTCCCCTTACTTGTGCTCCCCCTCTCTCTCTCAAATAAGTAAAATCTTTTTTTAAAAAAGTAAAGAGAATTTAATTCTTTAACTAAAAGTTAAATAGAGTAGGGTAGCCTGGGTGGCTCAGTTAGTTAAGCATCTGCCTTCAGCTCAGGTCCTCGGATCAAGCCCCACTTTGGGCTCCCTGCTCAGTGGGGAGCCTGCGTCTCCTGCTCCTTCTGCTATTCCCCCCACTTGTGTTCTCTGGCGCTTTCTCTCTTTCTCTGTCAAGTAAATAAATAAAATCTTTTTTAAAAGTGTGTTTAGGGGGCCTGGGTTGCTCAGTGGGTTAAGCCTCTGCCTTCGGCTCAGGTCATGATCCCAGGGTCCTGGGATCAAGGCCCACATCGGGCTCTCTGCTCAGCAGGGAGCCTTCTTCCCCCTGTCTCTGTGCCTGCATCTCTGCCTACTTGTGATCTCTCTCTCTGTCAAATAAATAAACAAAATCTTTAAAAAAATAAAAACAAAAAAAATAAAAAGTAAGAAGCAATAAATGGTCATTACAAATTTTAGATTACACTATTATTAGACCCCAAAATGCCATACATTTTACTTTTCCATATGTTGGAAACCCTACAATACAGTTAATATTTGTTTGCTCCAAACAGTCAAGCATCCCTTAAATAAATTAATAAATTTAAAAATCATTCATATTTACTATTTTGGTTATTCTTCATTCTCTCAAGCAGGTCCATATGCCTTCTGGTACAATTTCCTTCATCGTGAAGAGCAATTCTCTTAATATTTCTTGTAGTGTAAGCCTATGGTGACAGATTCTCTAAGCTTTTGTTTATCTGCTAAGCATGATCTGGAAGTGTCTAATTCCACTTAAAAAAAAATTCAATGAATAGAGAACTCAACGGTGACAGGGTTTTTTATTTCTTCTTTCAAACAACTTAAAAATATTATTCTATAGCTTTCCATTGCATTGTTTCTGGTGAGAAGTTGGTGGTAATTTTGACCATTGTTCCCCTATAAGAAATACGGCTTTTGAAATTCTCTCTATCATTGATTTTTAGATATTTTACTATGATGTACCTTGTTGTGGCCTTTTCTTGTGTATATGCTACTTAGGTTTGATATTTTTCATTAAATTTGGAAATTTTAAAGTCATTATTTTTTAATTATTTTTTCTATCTTCTCTCCTTTTGAGATAAAACTATAAACGTTATGCCAGCTGATGTCTCTCTTGATGTTGGTTCAGTTCACTTTTATTTTTCTCTCTGTGCTTCAGATTCTATCGCCTTTACTAAAATTTTCCTCAGTGAGCTTCTAAATTTCTGCTAAGCCCATCAGCAATATTTCCATTTCAGATATTGTTATTTGAAATTCTAAAATCCCTGCTTGGTTTTTTAATTGTTTTTTTATACTGGGATTCTCCATCTCTCCTCTCATTGTGTGACTTCTTCCCCATAAATCCTTGGACGTAATAATAATTGTTTAGAAATCAGATTCTCACTCTTTACAGATGACATGATTCTCCATGTGGAAAACCCAAAGACTCCACCTCAAAATTGCTAGTACTCATACAGGAATTCAGCAATGTAACAGGATATAAAATCAATGCACAGAAATTAGTTGCATTTCTATAACAATGAGACAGAAGAAAAGACAAATTAAGGTATCGATGCCATTTACAATTGCACCCAAAACCATGAGATACCTAGGAATAAATCTAACCAAAGAGGCAAGGGATCTGTACTCAGAAAACTATAGAACACTCCTGGAAGAAATTGAGGAAGACACAAGGAAATGGAAAAATGTTCCATGCTCATGGATTGGAAGAACAGATATTGTTAAAATGTCTATGCTACCTACAGCAATCTACACATCCAATGCAATCCCTATCAAAATACCATCAACTTTTTTCACAGAGATGGAACAAAAATCCTAAAATTTGTATGGAACCAGAAAAGACCTCCAATAGCCAGACCAATGTTGAAAAAGAAAATCACAGCTGGTAGCATCACAATTCTGGACCTCAAGCTCTATTACAAAGCTGTCATCACCAAGACAGTATGGAACTGGCACAAAAACAGACACATAGATCAGTGGAACAGAATACAGAACTCAGAAATGGACTCTCAACTGTATGATCAACTAATCTTTGACAAAGCAAGAAAGAATGTCCAATGGAAAAGAGATTGTCTCTTCAACAAATGGTGTTGGGAAAATTGGCCAGCCACATGCAGAAGAATGAAACTGGACCATTTCCTTACACCACACAAAAAAATAGACTCAAAATGGATGAAAGACCTCCATGTGAGACAGGAATCCATCAAAAATCCTAGAGAAGAACACAGGCAGCAACTTCTGTGACCTTAGCCATAGAAACTTCTTAGTAGACATGTCTCCCAAGACAAAGAAAACAAAACCAAAAATGAACTGTTGGGACTTAATCAAGATAAAAAGCTTTTGCACACCAAAGGAAACAGTTGGCAAAACCAAAAGATAAACTACAGAATGGGAGAAGATATTTGCAAATGTCTTATCAGATAAATAGCTTGTCTCCAGAATGTATAAAGAACTTTCAAACTGAACATCCAAAGAACAAATAATCCAATCAAGAAATGGGCAGAAGAAATGAACTGACATTTCTGCAAAGAAAACATCCAAATGGCCAACCGACAGGAAAAAATGTTCAACATCACTTGGCATCAGGGAAATACAAATCAAAACCACAATGAGACACCAGTGAGAATAGCTAAAATTAACAGAAAAAGAAAGATGTTGGCAAGGATGAGGAGAAAGGGAAACCCTCCTCCTACACTGTTGGTGGGAATGCAAGCTGGTGCAGCCACTCTGGAAAACAGTATGGAGTTTGCTCAAAAAGTTGAAAATAGAGCTACCCTACAAACCAGAAATTGCACTACTGGGTATTTACCCCAAAGATACAAGTGTGGTGATCCAAAGGGGTGCCTGCATACCTGCACCTGAGTGTTTATAACAGAATGTCCACAATAGTCAAACTATTCATCAGATATTCATCAACAGATAATCATCAATAGATGAGTGGATAAAGAAGATGTGGTATATATATGTAATGGAATATTATGCAGCCATCAAAATAAATGAAATCTCGGGGTGCCCCGGTGGCTCAGTGGATTAAAGCCTCTGCCTTTAGCTCAGGTCATGATCCCAGGGTCCTGAGATCAAGCCCCTCATTGGGCTCTCTGCAGGGAGCTTGCTTCCTTCCCTCTCTCTCTCTCTGCCTGCCTCTCTGTCTGTCTCTCTGCCTACTTGTGATTTCTCTCTCTCTGTCAAATAAATAAAAATCTTTAAAAAAAAAAAAAAGAAAGGAAATCTTGCCATTTGCGATTATGTGGATGGAACTAGAGGGTATTATGCTGAGCAAAATAAATCAATCAGAGAAAGACAATTATCATATGATCTCCCTGATATGAGGAATTTGAGAGGCAATGTGGGGGGGTTGGTGGTAGGGAAGGAAAAAAGGAAACAAATGGGATTGGGAGGGAGACAAACTATAAGGGACTCTTAATCTCACAAAACAAACTGAGGGTTGCTATGGGGAGGGCAGGGAGAGCGTGGTTGGATTATGGACATTGGGGAGGGTATGTGCTATGGTAAGTGCTGTGAAGTGTGTAAACCTGGAGATTCACAGACCTGTACCCCTGGGGCTAATAATACATTATATAGTAATAAAAAAATAAAAAAAACTTTTAAAAAAGAAGATGTGGTTATATATACAATGGAATACTACTTGGCCAACAAAAAAAAATGAAATCTTGCCATTTGCAACAATGTGGATGGAACTAGAAGGTATTATGATGAACTAAAAAATTAATCAAGGAAAGGCAATTATCATATGATCTCATATGTGGAATTTAAGAAACAAAACAGAGGATCACAGGAGAAGAGAAAGAAAAATTAAAAAGACAAAATCAGAGAGGGAGACGAATCATAAGAGACTCTTCATCATAGGAAACAAACTGAGGGTTGCTAGAGGGGAGGTTGGTGGGGTGATGGATAACTGGGTGATGGACATTAAGGAGGGCATATGATGTAATGGGCACTGGATGTAATATAAGATGAATCACTGACCTCCACCTCTGAAACTTATAATACATTATATCTTAATTAATTCAAGTAAAAACAAAAATAATAAAATTATTAAATAAAAATAAATAAAATTTTAAAATAATTTTAAAATTTTAAAAATTTTAAAAAGAAAAGAAAACATCAGAGAATACATTGAAGACCCTGGGATAAGCAAAGATTTCTTAGGACAGGAAAGCATTAATTGTGAAAATATACTGATAAATTTAATTTCATCAAAATTACATACTTCAGCTCATCAAAACCTATAAGAGAATAAATACTTAAATCTCAAAGGTCAATTTTCAAAATGCATATATCTAATAAAGAACTTTTTCCAAAATATATTAAGAATTTCTATACTTAGTAGTGAAAAGACTGCCTATTTTTTTTAAGATTTTATTTATTTATTTATTTGACAGACAGATACCACAAGTAGGCAGAGAGGCAGGCAGAGAGAGAGAGAGAGGAGGAAGCGGTACCCCGCTGAGCAGAGAGCCCAATGCAGGGCTCGATCCCAGGACCCTGGGATCATGACCTGAGCCAAAGGCAGAGGCTTAACCCACTGAGCCACCCAGGCACCCCAAGATAGCCTATTTTTTTAAATGGTGAAAAAACTTGAACAGACATTTCCAAAAGAAAGATGTGAAAATAGCCAATAAGCACATTTTTAAAATGCTCAATCTCATTAATCACAAAGGAAATTCAAATTGAAACCATGGTGAAACATCACTCCAAACTCACTAGAATGGGTAGAATTAAAGACTAACAGCTGTTTGTTAAATGTTGGCAGGGATGTGGAACAATCCCACAGTTACCCCTCCCAACCCCAAATTTATATTCTAGTACAGTAAGACGGACAATAAATAATAAAAACAATAAAAATAAGTAAATACACAAAATGCATAAAACACAAAACAAGTAAATGTAGAGCATATTAGAAGTTGATAAATGCTGTGGAAAATAATGAGCAGATGATAGGAGACTGGGAATATGAAAGCTCTGCACTAAGGTGGACTGAAATTGCAAATAGGGAAATTAATGTTACAGGCTTCCCCCCACTATCCAAAAGTAGAGCGTCCCTATGAAATCTTTCATAAGCTGGACTTGTGTAAAGCAAGGAAGCAATTACCATTAATTTACATGGAAAAGTTTTTGAGCATTCCCAAACCCAAAAATAACCTTAGATTTTTCTAATACCTCAGGATACATCTTGCTAACAGGTGCCCAAAATAAATCAAGATAAAGGACAAATTCTCACAAACAAATTTTGGAGTTATGGATGCTAGAGACAGCTGAGTGTGAGTCCCAAGAAAGGAGCTTGGCATTGCCTACCTTTGCTGCTCAGGGTGTGTGCTGCCTCTATAATGACTCACAAATGCTGAACATTGTGTCTTTTTTCATAAAAGACAAATCCTCTTCAGATTTCTCTTGGTTAATGAAAACAGGTACTAATGTAGGCCTTTTGTAAAAGAGAAGCAGCATAATGCAAACTTTTGAAAAGCAGGGATATTGCCTGAAATGGTGATATTTGAGCAAAAACTTGAAGAAGGTAAAGAATTGGTCTAAGGGAAGAGCATTACATACAGAATGAAGAGCTATATCCTAAAACAGAAGTGTGCCTGGCATGTTTGAGAAACAGCATGGAGTTCAGAATGGCTGGAAGAGAGTGAAGAGGAGAGAAAATAGAGATAATACACCTGGAATGTGGAAAAAAACAAATCAGGTACAGCCTTTCAAGTTTTGAACAATTTTCAAAATAAGAGTGAAATGATCTGGATTATGTTTTTAAAGAGCTAATCTGATTGATTTATTATCTACAGATAGATCCTGATGATGCTGACGATAGGTGATAGATGATAGATTGATAGATAAAGATGGTTTCGTACACACACACAGCTACCTCTTTCAAAAAAGGTGCTTCTGATTATTTGTCTCCTTGTCTTTCAGAGGAACGTTGTCTATTTAATTTAAATGGATACGTCTCTGTAATTTACTCAGGAAACACTAGGTGTGTGGCACTATCCATGGTGCTGAAGATGCTGAAGAAATAAGTTACAAGGTTGCCTCTCATGGAAAAAATCAAGAAATAGTAAACCAGAAAATAAACAATAAAATAATATGGTTAGGGAGAGCCACTCTGAAAAAATAGCAATTGAGCTAAGACCTAAGAAGCTATTCATACAATGGTCAAGGGAAGAACAGAGGGAGTCTCTTATGCACAGACCTTCAAGTAAGAAAGATAAATTTAGCTTGGTCAAATGACTCAAAATCTTAGTGTGCTAGATGACATTGGTTATGGGGGAACTGGAGACTGAGGCAGGGCCCAGACCCTGTGGTTTAAACTCAGACAATAGTAAAAGAGGTGTGGACAGATTGGGTTCAGAATGGGACTAAATGAACTGAGAGAGGGAAGTCTAAAGCTTTTACATGGACTTGGTCACCTATGCCTTTTGTTCTATGTTTTGCTACAGGGAAGATGGCCTTCAAGGTTATGGGAGCTTTAAGTGCTTATTTGGTAAATATCTTTGTCAAAGGCATAGTTTGAAATTCCATGCAACTGTCTTTCATGAGTGCTTAATGCTGCCTAGAAAAACTGCAGACAGCGGAATTTTTTTAATAAAACAGCTTTTTCTTTCTTGCCTCTGAAACTGGGACACCAGGCCCTGGGTTTGTCTGCCAGGTCAGTAGCATCTAACATACAGAGGTGAAAGTAAGTGCAGCCCCAACAAAAAGAGGATGGTGCAGAAGCAGAACACAGCAAAGGCTCAATTTATCCTGCATCACTGAGGAATAATGATTCTGTGAAAGTGATCTTTCCAGTTATCATTGAGCTAAAAAAGAGAGAGAGAGAGAGAAAGAGAGAGAGAAAAGGAAAAAAGGAAAACCTTCTCAAAGTAAGCAACGCTACTAAGATTAGACTTATTTTTAAATTTTAGAGCATTTTAGAATTAACACGTATAATGCAAATACCAGCTGTTCACTGTGTATTGTGTAGCCATGAGCCAAGGCACTTGAATTCTCGAAATGTTTATTTCCTCATTTACAAGGAAAGTAATAGGTCTCCAGCATGTTTTTGCTATGGGAATTAAGTGAGCTAATTTGTAAAGAACCTGTATATAAAATGTCAATACTCTCTGATAGCCAATAGGTATTTTGTAATATCACCCATGGCATAAATAGGCACTGTCAAGTTGTACACATAATATAAATCATGCAGCTAGAATATAATGTGATTGAGACGTCTTTCAATAACAGCTGGCATACTACAGAAAATCACAGAAAAGCCCCGTTAGTTTCTTTGTTAGAAAACCCACACACTAATAACAATAAGAATTGTCTCATTTATTCTCAAGCACAAGGGTTGTTGCGGACTCCTTATTAATAGTTTCAAAAAGTAAATAAACCACCACTCAGAGAGAAGAGATGCTGGATTTGGGATATTTCCCACTAGGAAGCTCTCCAACCCCTTAGTTCCCTTTCAATACTTAATATGGTTGAATTACAAGAAATATTCATCAGCAAATATTGTTATGGTCAGTGAAATAATAAATGACCAGAGAAGCAACAGAGGTAAAGGAGATGAGGAGAGTAATAACAATTATATGTTGAGCACAAGGCATGAGCTACATGCTATGCTGGATCCGTTTAACCCTTCCACCAGTTTTTAAGGAGGATGCTGTTCTGCGATCTTGCAGGGGAAGACAACACTGCAGGTAGGGGTTAGATAATATGCCCAAGGTCACACAGCCAGGATTGGGACCCGAGTCTGTCTGACTCCAAAGCCCGGGTGATTTTCACTACATCAGGAGCAAAGAAACCGCCATCCTGGGTGGTTCCACAGAAGGACAACCAGCAGCTTCAAGGATGAGTATGATTTTTAAGAGAAATTTAATGTTAACTTAAAAAAATATTTTATACAGGCTTCACTTTTCTTTGTTACATGGACTTTCCATTGTATGTTGTGTAGTACAGCCAGCTTAGACACCCTCTGCTCTTCCCCTTGACTTCTGCTGCTTGAAGTCCAGAGTGGCTCTCACCCTGGTCCTCCAGGTGGAGGCCATCTCAGCATGTAGGATATAGAGTATTATCTTCCCTTTCCCTTCACATCCATCTTGTCAAGATCCTTGACTTGACATTCTTACTCCAAATTCTTTTCTTCTTGACCTTTCCCCTGGGACTATTGAACTCTGATTCACAACCTATAGTCAGGACACAGAGGCAGCTTTTCACAAAGTCAGGAAGGTTGGCAGTGTTTCAAAGAAAGTCCTCAGTGCAACGACCCCAAGAGAGAAAAGGGTGTTTTCATTTTATCAAAAATCCTTAAGCACTGATTAACATCATGCTGGGAATTCATCATCACCCAGTGAATTCTGAAATATCATAATGTATTCAATTTGAACTCTGTGGAAGACTTGCCTCTTTCCATGAAAATCCTGAAACGTGTTACTACTTAACAAAAGCTGGATTCATTTTCCAGGAAATTATACCTTTTATTATTGTGATAGCTCATTTAAAAATGATCCCAAGTTTATCTCAAGAAAATACAACTGGTGAAAGGCTCATTGTGTGCTTCCTGAAACTGATCATCCCAGCTGCACCCCAAAATGCTCTTAGTCACAATATCATGTCAAGGGGAAAAAAAGGAAAGAAAATAAAAATTTAGTGCCTTTTATAATTTCTACAGAAAATTCAGTTCAAAATAATTTTATTCTCTTTTAGATAAGATGTTTAAAATAATAACTCCCTCCCGAATCCAGAAATTCTTATTAAATGTTTTATTTTTCATGACAGTATATGTTTTTGCATAAGTTCAGTAAGAACCTGTTCTCTTTGTAAAAGGACACAAGTGGACTAGCCCTTGGGTTGGCTTCCTAGTCTTTGAGAGGCTTTTGAAAGTCCAGTCTGAGGGGCACCTGGGTGGCTCAGTGGGTTAAAGCCTCTGCCTTCCGCTCAGGTCATGATCCCAGGGTCCTGGGATAGAGCCCTGCATCGGGCTCTCTGCTCTGCAGAGAATGTGCTTCCTCCTCTCCCTCTGCTTGCCTCTCTGCCTACTTGTGATCTCTGTCTGTCAAATGGATGAATAAAACCTTAAAAAAAAAAAAAAAAAGAAGTCCAGTCTGAGATTCCTTATTAATCTTTGAGCTTTTTTCCCCCTTAGAAATGCCTTTCATTAAATTAGCTGATGCTCACATGATATAGAACATAATTTAAGTGAAAACTTACCTGCAACATTGCCACCTAAAATAAAATATCCTCACATTCAGCTTGTCCTAAAGTAATCATGAAGACATGTGATTGTTAATATATCATGCTGTGCGTATGTAAATAACTTTTTAAAATTATAACCCATTTAAGTTATATACTTGGTTCAAAATTGGCTCCTGAGAATCTCTGCTCTGGGGAATTTTTCAATTATGGACCATCATATTAACCTCTAATGTATTATCTACTCTAAAGGGTTTTAAATATCTGTTGGCAGTCACTCACAGGCCAGATGGTATCCATCAGGATCCGACAACGGAATGAAATCAGCAATACCTACATCAATGGTGAAGACCTTGACCACCTCACCCTCCAGCCTGGGAACTCAACTAGCAAGACCATTTGAAACAAATGTTTCAATGTGTGATTCTTCAGCTTGACTACATCAAGGACAGTAGCAGAGAATTATGCTATACTAGTGGGTCATACTCTTGGCCTGCTTTATCATATATGTAGAGAGGTAATTACTAAAATCAAAAACAGAGACCAGCCTTGAAAAGTCCCTGAGCAGATAAAATTAGTTTAATCATACCAAAAAAAAAAAAAGCCTAATTTAACTTATTTTGCAAGACTAATTTTCATGCTTATGACTCTAAAAATTATAAGCAAAACTTAAACCATTTCCCAAGGTTGACATGAGGTAACAACCACTGACCAGTTCCCTATCACTTAAGAAAATTCTAATACTGTAACCAGTCACTGTGAAGAACAAACAGTCACCAATTTCTCAGTATCTAAGCTGCTTTAAAATATACACCAGAAACCTCGTTCCCTGGTTTGGTTTGAGTACTGTAGGTTTGCAAACTGTCTTTTAGGTGTGTCACAATAAACTTTTACTAATTACTACTTCAATGATTCATTGATGATTTACTGGTTTTACTTCTGTTTTTGCTGTCTGTTTTGACTTCTCTAATGCAGACCCTCCTTCAAAGCTCCAGATCTGTGTATCCATCTGTCTTGGTCATGGATGTACCACTTGGATAGGCCACTACCATATGTACAAAGCTAAACTCGGCAGCTCCTCTCGCCCCACCCCAATTTCTCAGCAAACTGGCTATTTAACCTCTTTTTTTTAATTAGATGACACCATACCTACTGCTCAAGCAAAACACACACACACACACATACACACACAAAACAGAGAAAAAACTGGGATCATCTTTGCCTTCTTTCTTCCCCCTTACTAACCCCACCACTAGATGCCATCACCAGGTTTTGCTGATTCAGGACTGAGTTCCTGGAGAATACACCCAAGTAACACAATATAATACCTCGAGCAGGACCTGCCATAGGGCTCTATGATCAAACACATAAATGTTTATGCAAGAAAATACTCAAATATGCATAATATGCAAGATATATGAAGGTCAATAGAGTGGACCTACGGAACAAGAAATGCAAAGGGGGACGCCTGGGTGGCTCAGTGGGTTAAGCCCCTGTCTTCGGCTCAGGTCATGGGGTCAGGGTTCTGGGATCGAGCCCCGCATCGGGCTCTCTGCTCAGCAGGGAGCCTGCTTCCCCCTGTCTCTGCCTGCCTCTCTGCCTACTTGTGATCTCTGTCTGTCAAATAAATAAATAAAACCTTTAAAAAAAAAAAAAGAAATGCAAAGGGTTGTTCTGAAGTTAATGATAACAAAAATATGGACCTTAACCAAAACATGAAGAACATAAGAAGTAAAAACATCTGGTAAATAGAGAGGACTATTTTCCTGCTAATCTCTTTAAAATATACATGATTCTTTAGAACAAGATATCACTTTGTTGGTTTTATGCTATCTGAAGGTCATCATTTTACATAATTAAAAAAGAATTTTTCATCACCATGCTGTACATTACAGGTTTCACAGTTACATTTATACATTTTTTATCCTCTTTATGTCATTTTATATCACTTTAATATCATCTGGTCATAAATCATAAAATCATAATCATAAATCATGTAGATTTAATACATAGGACAACAATTGCATAAAGGACATGACAAAAGGGATAAATAGGCCTGATAGTTATAAAGTTTCTGTATTTTATATGATTTGGTACAATAGTAATTCTAAGTAGGCTACTAAAAACTAAGAATTGCATTTTAATAATGCCCAGAGCTACCACTCAAAATAATAATAGTGCAAAGAAAAATAGTTTAAGAACCAACAGATAATTTCAAATTACATTTTGATCATTAATAATAAGAATAACAAACAGGGGTGCCTGGGTGGCTAAATAGGTTAAAGCCTCTGCCTTCGGCTCAGGTCATGATCCCAGGGTACTGGGATCAAACCCCAAATCAGGGGTGCCTGGGTGGCTCAGTGGGCTAAGCCGCTGCCTTCGGCTCAGGTCATGATCTCAGGGTACTGGGCTCGAGTCCCGCATCGGGCTCTCTGCTCAGCAGGGAGCCTGCTTCTCTCTCTCTCTCTGCCTGCCTGTCTACTTGTGATCTCTCTCGGTAAAATAAATAAATAAAATCTTTAAAAAAAAAAAAAAACTAACTAATAAATCAGGCTCTCTGCTCAGCAGGAAGCCTGCTTCCCTTCCTCTTTCTCTGCCTGCCTCTCTGCCTACTTGTGATCTCTGTCTGTCAAATAAATAAATAAAATCTTAAAAAAAAAAAATAGCAAACAGTTACTGAGTGCTTTCTATATGCCATATCTCATTTAATCTCCAGAAAACTCCTATGAAACCAGCACTATTAATTTTCTCATTTTACAAATGAGTAAAGTAAGATTCACAAATAAAGTGATTTTTCCAAATTTATAACATGATTAGTTCTAGAGCTGTCAGACTACATTATGGGCTTTTAATAAAATATACAAAAACATTTCCCTTTATTTTTAAAATAATGGTCATAACTAGAAATGTGAAAAAAAATAACATAAAATCACAAAAGTCTCTCTTTCATCAAATGCCCATCTTATTCTCCAAGAGTAGCCCCTCTTAGTGGTTTTTTACATATTTTTAGAAAAAGAAAAACTGGCACAAATAACAGTACATAGATTTTTTTTTAACAAAAAGGCAAGCATTCTCTCATATTTTTCCACCTAGTAACTCTTGAAACCTTTTCATCTGCATATACATAGTGGCCTCATTCTTTTTAGTGGCTGCAACCCATTCCACTGTATGGATGTAATAAGATATATTAAACAGTGCCACTACTGATTGGACAGTAGGTCATTTTGAGTTTTCATCAATGTTATACAATGAAGCGACTAATATTTTTGCTGTGCATTTACAAATATATATGGACAATAAATTCATAACAGTGGAACTGCTTGGTCAAAAGGTTAGGACATAGAAATTTTGGTATGTATTGCTACATGACTATTCATTGATTTCATCAACGCTTGTTTCCAATAGCAGATGCGGAGAGTATGCCAGAGTCTGTGATCTTAATTACTATTAAACCTTCCTTTGAGACTGTGTATGTGGTATACTTTGAGTTAACAAAACTTTAAATATTTCTATGCACCTAAATCTACCGATCTTTTCCTTTCTGATTTCCTTTATTGTATTTCAGCAAAGAACATTCTTCTCCATCCCAATAAAAGTAAAATATTCACCTGTAAAATATTCACCTGTGCACTCTATATTTTTATGATTTCATCTTTTATGTTAATGTCTTTCATCTGTATCAGTGTGAGGTTTATTTTAATTAGAGTTTGTGGCAGAGAGTCTGTTTTCCCACTCACCTGTTCTAAAGCACACACTCCTTCCCCATTGATTTGCACTTCCTCACTCATCAGATGCTAATAATACTCAGTATTAATACTAGATATTCATAATTTGTGGTAGGGTTCTGGTACCATGGGTTTCCTATAACGAGGCACAGTAGACACATGGAAGACAATAGCCACGCAAGAAATCTACATTATGCCCAACAAGTTAAAGAGCTTTTCTGATAAGCTGCTTTAAAGCATGTGGCTTGGTTTTCTACTTTTTCTCTTCATCTGAAACAGCCAAACAGCAGAGTCCACTTATTCAACAAGCCCAATGGATAAAAATCTTGAGCCTGTCCTAAGCCACCACACTCTGTGCTGTGACTTCTTTGCTACGGGAAAGGTCCAATAACCTCACCCCCACCAGTAATTCAAGACTGTTGCACTGAGAGTCCTGTAACTTGTGAAGTACTACCATTTTGGCTGGCATTTATGTCCACCTCATCACTAAGCAAGCTGATTTTCATACTAAACTTTCCAGCACATTGCCAAGAAGAATGGCAGTGCCCAAAAGGAGACAGTGGAAGGAATGACTGCTCCTAGCAGTCATTGGGTCTTAGCAAAAGACCCAAGTCCAGCAGGAAACAGCAGAAGCAAAAGCAGTGTCCAGTGAGGTACTGGAATGTACTGAAATGTCTGACAAGGGTAACAGTAATGTGTGGTTCTATGAGGCCACAGACCCTATCAAGAGATTGTGGGCCAGGGGGGAACATGGGCGAATATTGGGCAGGGGCATATCCCAGAGGCAATGACAGCCAAGAGAACTTACAGCTCAGCTCAACAAAAGTCACAGGGAAGTCCTCCAGAACTGTTCAGGGGACCTCTTGGGATATCCAGAATTATTCGAAAGAATGCAGACTTTTGAAGGCACAAGGAGGAAGGAGTAACAGCCACTGAGATCTGTCTTACACACCCGTTCATACCCTGTTCATACCCTGTTAATAAAATCTAAATACATCCTTTGACAACTGATCACAGAACATTTGTTTTTCAAAATACCTATCAACATCATGTGGGAAAATGTTCCAAGGTACAGCAGCATAGAAAACTGCAAAGGTGCTAGATTTTCACTCCGACATTCCCACCTGATATTACTTCTATTTGCACTCCAGGGCTCCAGCATGATCACCTCCCCAGGCTACTGTGTGATTACACACATGAATAAGTCCCATCCCTACCCCTTAGGTAGGTGTCCCTAAAGATGAATCAACTATATGACACTTCTTTTAGGCATCTCTTTTCCAAAAACCACTCCAGGGCCACGTGGTAGCTTGTAACTAAGAGAAATATAGCAGATACATTATAGACCCTCTTCACATCTAGGTTAAACCCTTCTTAGGCTCAAACTGGGCATCCTGCTATCCTGGTCATGGGAATTGGGCAAATGATTGTGTGTCTCTTTTCTTGTTGTTCCAGGAAGCCCAAACCCAAATTTATAGTCCAAATGCAGTACCTATGCTATCCTTCATGGTTCAAAGTTACGTTCCTTTTTTCTAAATGTGATCATGGTTTTCCATTTTATTTATATTTTCCTGATATTATTTCTTGATTTCTTTGCATAGCTCACCACTCTTCTGTGTCGGGTGTTCTTACGGCCGTTTGAGCAGCAAGTGGCTGGGGGTCCCCAGCTTGAGGCCCTTCAGTCATTCATCTATGTCCTTCATCTATGTCTTCATTCATCAATTTATTCCTAAAATAGATCAATCCCTTCTTATCTGTTAAAGACTTTATTTAAATTATTTAATTTAATTATTTAAATTATTTAACAGACCTTGAGGACGTGATGTTCTGTGACATAAGCCAGCCACACGATACAAGTGGCATTGCAGAATCCCACTGAAATTGAGGTTCCCAAAGTCCTCACATTCATAGAGACAGAAAGCAGAATGGGAGGCGGGGGCGACGTCAGTATTTCATGAGGGCTGAGTTGTGGTTGTGGAAGAAGAAAACGGTGTGAATGTGGACGGTGGAGGTGGTGGCGCAAGGAGAAGGGGTCCCACCGTGGGCCCTGCGCTGGAAAATGGCATAAGTGTACATTTTATGTTCTGTATAGTGCGCCATAATAAAAAAAAAAAAAAAGAAAAAAATATTTACAAACTCCCACTTCTATATTCAATCAAGAATGATTTAAGAGGAGAATAGATTAACAAAGGAATATATACACAACACTGGGAATTCAATACACCAATTTTCTCAGGAAGCCTGGCATGTGTCTGTACACGCATGCGCGTGCACACACACACACACACAATTAAGAACATTGTTCATGGAAGTTAAGCAATTTATGGAAGAGATTCCAGAAGTCAGAACTTTCACCAAACTCCAGAGATAAGATCTCCATCTAGTAGTTTTCTCAACTTGCTTCCAAACACTTGTGTAAAAGCCAGATCATATGAGCATGTTTCAAAGTCTTTTATTAAATAGAATATTTTCTTCATTCTTTTCTCTAATTCAGAAAAGTAATTACATCATGCAGCTTGTGAATCACACTTGTGAACATGAATGGGAAATGAGGGGAAAAAAATAACAGCTTTGCCAAATTAGCAGTGTATGTATGCAAAGAAATTCACAAATTACCGTGATTATTCTGAACATCTGATTCCAAAGGGAATCACATCCAAGTAATAGAAATTGTTGAAGATGAAAACCCAAGAGCACAAAGCCTGTGGATTCTAGCACCTAATACCAAATGTGTCCTAACTACCTCTACCTGCATTTCACCACCCATCCCAGCAATGGTAAAAACTTGCCTGGACTCTGCAGTGGCCTTGTAATTGGACTGTCTCCCTGGCATGTGCCTCACAACCCATTCTCCAGAGAAAATACAGAGTGTGGTTTGCAACATAAATTATATCACATCCCTGCCCTGCTTAAAACTCTCTGGTGACTTACTACTGTGCTTGCATTAAATCCAGAGACCATATAATCACTTAAAGTGCCCCTTAAGAACATGGTCTTGCCTGCTTCTTGGATCAAACCTCATAAAATTCTCTGCTTCTCTCTGTTTGATGTGTTTATTAAACAAAACAATGACTGTGTGCCTTTGTCAAAACTTACAGAAAGGTACATTTAAAGGGGCAGATTTTCTTGTATGTAAGTTATACTTTATTTTTTAAATAAATACATTCTTATGAATACTAATAAACAAATGAAATTTTAATTTTTAAGAGATATTTTTAAAATATAAATTAAAATATCTTGGAATAGCAACTGCTAGTAGCTCCCTGCTTCTATATTGACTTTCTTCTTATCTTCCTTAGTAAGACAACTCTGATTATATTCAAGGTGACCATATGTACACCTGAAAAACTATATTTTCCAGTCTCCCTTGAATCTACAGATTGCCAACTATATGTAAGTAAAAAACGTCAGACAGAAGCTCCCAGAAATCCCTTTTTGTCCCTGTGTACTTCCTCCTTCCTTCCAGCTGCATAGAATCAGACAGTATAGCTAAAGCTCCAAAAACTGTTTGGGTACCATGAAAAAAAGAAAAGAATAAAGACTTGCAAAGGCCCTAAACTTATCACTGGAGGACAAAAAGAACTAGGTACCACTGGCTTTCTACTATTTAAGAGACTGAGCCCTAATATGTCTAAGACACACATGTCTGATTATGTTTTGAGCAGCAAGGCAATCCCCAATTAATAGAGACACCTAGGGATACATGTAAACAATAGTGGCCCTGTATCTCTGAATATCTCTGAACTGTGAACTTTATACACACTTCTCACTACCCCCCTCCCTTAAGTGGGACAGGAAGGCTAAAGGAGGTCAGGTTGGGGTATTTCCCTTCTGTCAGGTCAGTAGGCTTTGATGAAACCCCAGCAGGTTAGGCTCTGGTTAAATAATTTCTCCTGGGAAACTTTTATTAAGAAAGACAGAATGCTTTGTTATATTTCAAAATGGTCCCTTTTCCTTTCCCCACTTCTGGAAGCAAGAGCAGATGTTTTTTCTCTGATATTTACTATGAGATGCTGGTAGAGCTTCAGGAAGTAAAACTCACAAAAAGTGTGGGGGTTCTCCAATGACTGAGTCCTTCTGGAGTTTTTAGCCCTCAGCCTTATAGACACCAAGCCTCCAGCAGTTTATTAACTACATTTTAGTTTTCCTAACCTGGCACTGGTTCCATGCTGGCTGGTGCCTCTAGGCTTCTGCTCAAGTAAGTCGTGATTCTCTGCAGTCTCCTATGAATCTCTCCAGTTTGAGAGCAGTGGTTTGCCCTGTGACCTCACTTCTCTTACAGATTTAAGAAGGGTCATTGATTTTTCAGTTTGTTCAGCTTTTTACTTGTTAGGACAGAGTGGCAACGTTCAAGTATTTTACATACAGGACTATACCTATCTAACATAATAGGTATGAATTTTTTTTTAATATTTTATTTATTTACTTGACAGAGATCACAAGTAGGCAGAGAGGCAGGCAGAGAGAGGAGGAAGCAGGCTCCCTGCTGAGCAGAGAGCCCGATGCGGAGCTCGATCCCAGAACCCTGAGATCATGACCTGAGCTGAAGGCAGAGGCTTAACCCACTGAGCCACCCAGGTGCCCCTAGGTATGAAATATTTACAGGGAAATTATAGATTTTTTAAAGATTTTTTGAAGATTTTATGTATTTTATGTGAGAGAGAGGGGGAGAGAGCACAAGTTGGGGAGCAGCAGAGAGAGAAGGAGAAGCATACTTGCTACTGAGCAGGGAGCCAACACGGGGCTCAATCCCAAGACCCCAGGATATGACTTGAGCCCAAGGCAGATGCTCAACCAACTGAGCCACCCAGGTGCCATGGAAATTACAGATTTAATAAAAATAATAAGAGCTAAATAAATAGGTATTCCAAGATCATAGGGAAAAGACTTGATATTATGACAATTGAAATTATAAATTCAATGCATTTTCAATCAAAACTCCAATGAGATTTTTCATGGAACTTAACAAGAAATTTAAATTCATATGAAGGAGTAATGGGTCAAAAGGAACCAAGATAAAATTGTACAAAAAATTATATTGATGCAGCTTGACCAACTAGAGATCAGGTCTTAATTTAAAAAGTGATATTAATCAATGGAGAGTAAATATATCAGTAAATATAAGGAAGAGTCTAGAAACTGAAATTTTTAATATGACGGTAGAATTATATGATGCTATGATGGGCAACTATCTACATAGAAAAGATATAATGAGATTCCTTTCCTCACACCATGCACATAAACAAATTATAGATTTACTAGACACCAAAATGTGAAAAACAGAAGCTTAAAGCTTATATATAAAAAAAAAAATCTTGGGGCACCTGGGTGGTTCAGCTGGTTTAGTGACTGCCTTCGGCTCAGGTCATGATCCTGGAGTCCCCGGATCGAGTCCCTCATTGGGCTCCCTGCTTGGCAGAGAGTCTGCTTCTCCCACTGACCTCTCTCCTTTCATGCTCTCTCTCTCTCTCTCTCTCTCTAATAAATAAATAAAATCTTAAAAAAAAATCTTTATATGCCCTAAATAAGGAATCATTTCTTATCTATGTCACAGAAACATAACAATAAAGGAAAAGTTTCATAAAAACGGCCACAATAAAACTAGAATTTAAGGCGCAATTGCAAACACCATATGCAAAGTAAAAAGGCAAGCTACAAACTGAGTGAAAAATTTAGTATTATTTAAAGCAGCATGAGTTTACAGATAATTTTAATTCACTATAGGCGGGGCGGGCGGCGTGCTCTGTTCGCCGGGGCCTTGGCTTGCGCAGTCCGGGACTGTCAGAGGTGAGACGCGGCCCCCTTCGGTAGCGGCCATGAGCACCCCAGCCGTGCCTCAGGACCTGCAGCTGCCCCCGAGCCAGAGGGCTCAGCCCGCGTTCAGAGAACAAAGAAGACAAAAACTCAAGGAACATATATTAAAAAGAAAAACTTTTTTTGCATACAAACAGGAAAATCACATACCCAGTAGAGACCAGAAAGTGATGAACTCTGAGGGCCAGGTCCACGAAGAGACAAAAGTTCTGAAATTTGAAACAAAAATGGCTGGTAAAGAAAATGTCAGTAGACCTCCTGGGAACAAAAATCATATAACAACGGGAAAAAATTGTAGTCCTTTAAGACCTTCTAATAAATCAACCAATTCAACAATAGCAACTGACACACATAATTTTGAGGATAATAATCAAATGAGACAGTCCGTACCAATTAAAGATGACCCTCAAAGTCAACACAGGACATTAAGCCAAGTGTTTCATCTTAAAAACAACAATAAGAAGAAACAGGTATCCACAGAAAAACCAAAGCAAGATGCTAACACGTCCAAGAAGCTTGTGCTTGGGTCTTACCGTGGCCAAATTGTTCAGTCTAAGATTAATTCATTTAGAAAGCCCCTGCCAGTCAGAGATGAGAGTTCTGCAACAACGAAGAAACCTTCAGCCGCTGTCCCTAAAGCCCCAGAGCCTCTGCCTGCAGATACCCGAGGTGCGACGGTGAGAAGTGATAGAGCCCTGAACACAGTGACCACCACTAAATTTGGGAGCACAGCATCTCAGGACAGACAGCTGGGGCGGCCTCCTACCAGAAGTCACCAAGACAGCGCCCAGGACGCTGTGAAACAGGGCCTTGGGAGAACCACCGCCAACGTTACAATCCGGAAAGGGCCTCGGGAGAAAGAATTACTGCACTCAAACACGGTTTCATCTAGTGCCAAAACCGGTGCTCAGGATGTAGAGAGAAGGAAGACACTGGCAAGAAGCTTGACCTCTGAAACTGTAGCCAGGCCTGCTTTGTCTTCTAACACCAAACTGGTACAGAAATCAAAAAGCATTGACCCCCGCAGACACACTATAGCAAAAGCAACTCTTGATAGGTCGGCCCGGCCCAAAGAAACAGCAGAAGAGAGAAAAGCTCGTCTGAGCGAGTGGAGAGCTGGCAAAAGAAAAGTGCTGAAAAGGCCTCCTAGCGCAGTGGTTACCCAGCCTGAGCCTGGAGGGCAGAATGAAAACTCGGTCGGGCCCTTTTGGACAACCATGGTAGAAGAAGATGAACAAAGATTATTTACTGAAAAAGTAAACAAGACATTTTCAGAATGCTTAAACCTGATTAATGGGGGATGCCCAAAAGAAGAAATATTGGTCATACTGAATGACCTGATTAAAAATATTCCAGATGCCAAAAAACTTGTTAAATATTGGATATGCCTTGTACGTATTGAACCACTCACAAGTCCTATTGAAAATATTATCACAATCTATGAGAAAGCTATTTTGGCAGGAGCTCAGCCTATTGAAGAGATGTGACATGCAATTGCAGATATTCTAACAATGAAGAGTCAAGAGAAAGTGAAATATGGAGAAAATGTTGAGGCTTGTGCAACTAAGGAATACATTCAAGAAGTCGACAATGAAGATATGGGTGTTAATCTAAAGTCAGGAAGATTAGAAATGGAAAAGAAAAATAGAAATGTGGTATTTCAAGATTGTGAAAAAGAGGAAGATGACAAAAAAGATCCAACCAATGATGTTAAAACCCCCAGTACAGAGACCAGGGGGAGTTGCTTAATCAAATATAACGTGTCTACTACACCATACCTACAAAGTGTAAAAAAGAAGATACAGTTTGATAACACAGATACTACATTTAAAGAGCTAAAGTTTCTAACACCAGTTAGACGTTCTCGACGTATTCACGAGAAGACTTCTAAACTGCCAGATATGTTAAAAGACCATTACCCATGTGTGTCTTCATTGGAGCAGCTAACAGAGTTGGGAGGTGAAACCGATGCTTTTGTGTGCCGTCCTAACGCTGCGCTCTGCCCAATGTACTCAGAGACTGGAACAGCACAAGAGAAATAAAGTGATGATCAGCAAAAAAAAAAAAATTTTAATTCACTATAATATAGTCTGTTATTATCATTATTTCATTTATTGTTCAAGTTGCCCACAAATTATGCTGCAACAACCCTTCCAAGCTGGCTTCTGTGCCTTTTATTATGCCCCAATATTTTTTGAGACAAAGTTGCTGTTGTTGGAGAATGGTATTTAGAAACTTAGATCTGTATGCTAGATGTGTCAGTGCTATTTTTAACAAGAAAATACAAAAGCAATTTAACTACCCTTCAGTTGAATACAAAATGATCTGTAAAAGACATGAGCTAAATCTGCCACTAACAACCTAGGTTAATCTTCAACTATAAAACTGAGTAAAAAAGCTACTTGCAGATGACATATACCATATATTATCATTCATTCAAATATTTAAGACCCACAAAATAATAACAGATTTCATTTATGAACACCTACATATGAAGTGACAGAAACTGAAAACAGTCTCTGATATCAAGGACTATCCTGACATTCAGAGATAGGTTACAATGTCCTGTTGAACATAAATAATTTTACAGAGCATCAACAACACACAAGGCCATTCTGTGACCATGGTAGACCAAAACAAACATAAGATTGCCTTATAATTATATCTGAACACTCACAAAAACAGGAACAGTATCCTTAACCACAAAAATGACCAAATATTCCCTATCCTGGCTAACATAAGAGACTGTGGCTTCTTAACCCATTACAACTTTAGTGTTGCCCTAGGTTTCCCTCCTTCCAGATGAGATTTCCTAAGATAGAATTACCCCCATTTCCACTAGGATAGAATTACCCCCACTTCCTGATAGCATCCAACCCAGAGCAAAGCCTGCTTCACTAAATCTTTCTGAGAATCACTTAACAGAGACCTAAGTCCTACATTAAGTTCTTTCTATCACCATCCTCCTATAACCTACAGTTCTCATAGTGTGCATTCATCCACAAGTGTGTTCCTGGTGGTCTTTGGATGGAAGGCATTGACAATAGCAAAAGTATTTTTTTTAATGCATGGGAATGAGACACCCAAACTTTAGGATAGAACTTACATCTAAGAAACAGAAAAGGGACACTCTAGCTGTATTTCAAAGTTTTATTTCTTTTAAAAGAGAGAAATCAAAAAATTATAAAACAAATATACCTACATGTTTATATTCAGTGGTAGGAACATAGTAATCTCTTTTATTAGTTTCCCAATGTCTCTGTTTAACCATGGTGAAATACACATAACCTAAAATTTACCATCTGAACCATTTTTAAGTGTACAGTCCAATGGCATTTAGGACATTCATATGTTTGGCCACCACCAGCACCCACCCACAGGACTCTTTTCATCTTGAAAACTGAAACTCCATACCGACTAAAAAGCAACACTCCAATACCTCCCGGCACCACCATTTTACATTCCTTGTCTATGAATCAAACTAACATAGGTATGTCATAAAAGTGGAATCATGCAGTAATTTTCCTCTCTATTTCTTGATATGTTTAAAACATATCATGATTTAAATAAATATTTCTGTGAAGTAGAGCAGAAGTGACGCTCTCCCCCAATCATAGCCTAGAGGGAACCAATTTTACATTGGTTTTAAGTTTCATGTGTTTTCATTTAAAACATGCCCTTCCATACTACGCATAGAGGGATATGATGGAATAAATGTTCCTATTGGCTTTTGCATCTTATCTTTGCCCTGATGTTATAGTTAACTGTGTGTATGTCTATCTAACCCACTAGAAGACATTGTCGTGATTATGGAGCTGGTGCCTTATATTCCCTTCTTACTTCCAATGTCAAGCACAGTCACTAGAATATAATAGATGTTCAATAGATGTGTGTTGCATAAATGAATGAACTATTCTATCAAGACCACTTTATTGTGTTTTGAAATGATTGACTTCAAATTAATGATCTGAAAAACTCTCTTTAAAATATATGACTTGCTCCAAATCATCAATTTCAAGTCATCCTATTCATCGTTCTCTGGCCTTTACAGCAATCCCAACTATTCTTGAAGCTTCAGGGGCACAGGGAAATTCTTTTTTCCTCCAAGGACAAGCATGCCTATGACTGATCCTTCTTCCCTGCAGCCTTATCTTGTTGCATCAAGCATTTGAAATTTTAAGTAACTTTCAGGCAGCTGTAATTGAACAAATATTATTGCTGCTGAAGTTGTGCCAGAGACCACATTACCATAACCATAACTCAAGCAAAGCACAGACAAGAACAACTTCATGGAAAAAAAGGCTTATCATTCACTAACTATCTTAAAGCAATTACTTCTTTACTCCTTCAAGCCTGCTATTGCTAAAGATGTCAAAGAAAAAAAATTTATCATAATGGATCACAAAGTCAAAATCAAAAGAAAATGTTAAGTAAATAAAACAAAACAACAACAAAAAGAAATTATCTTTGACTAAATACGTCAGTAAAAATTAGCCTGAATCTAGTCCATGTCTGAGAACAGTGATGTGAACCAATGAAAGATCATGTACTTTGAATGGAAAAGAACTGAGCCCATGTTGCTGTTTCAATGTGGGATCGTGGTGAGCATTCCCATACCTTTGCAAACACTTGGTGAGAACATTATCTACCCTAAAAGGATGTTAGAAGATTAAATGAGGGAAAATAATGTCAACATTTTTATCCTGTAACTTACTCAGCAAATAAGATTACATATTGATTTTAAGAATTTATCAAAGAAATATCTGAAGACCAGAAAGTGGGAGGGGATAAAAGGGTGAGAGAGTCCATATATTTAGAAACAGAGACTACTTTTATGACAAAGCACTTTTACCCCAGTTTTCTGTGTTCCTCTAAGATAATCAGGGGAAACAATGGTGATTTTTAAACTATGTGTCCCTAAATTACAAAATGCCCAAACACCACTTCATTGGGCTAAGTCTCCTTCCAGAATTTCAACTGGGCTCTCCACACTGCTCTACAATTCTACTACCACATTTCTTTCATCATCTCATTTCCTCACTGTCCATGGTAACCTGGTAACTTTCTGGATCATTTTTCACCAAACCACAACCTCCAAAAGCTCCCTCAAT
This sequence comes from Mustela nivalis, assembly GCF_964662115.1. Taxonomy (NCBI): domain Eukaryota; kingdom Metazoa; phylum Chordata; class Mammalia; order Carnivora; family Mustelidae; genus Mustela; species Mustela nivalis. The sequence continues at coordinate 159,085,353 of NC_139023.1, read as the reverse complement.
CTCACCAGACAACCTCACCTCCAAACTCACACAGAAACCGGAAGCCATCAGAGAGGAGCTCTTGGCTTCCCACCACCTGATTTCAAATGAACAACTCATCCACATCTGTTCCACTCTCTTTTTCTCAATTTCTCTGAAAGCCAGCTTTCTTCTTCCTGGCTGAGATCAAATCCCTCTGTTCTGTAGCCCATTTCCTCAAGCATCATATCCTATCAGTTATCTCCTCTTTATTCTACATCTTCTAACATCATGTCCGCTTGCTCCCTTCTGCTCATTCAAATATGCCCTATCCTATTTAAGAAAATCTTCATCTTGATTTTCCCTTTTTGATTACAGCTCAATCTCTTCTCTCCTATTCCCAGCCACATTTCTGAAAATAATTGTCTACAAGTACTGTCTCTATTTCTTCATTTCTCACTCATTCCACTTACCACTGAAACCTAGCTTCTACTCTCAACATCCCACCAAACCACTGAGCTAAGGAGGCAAATGACCTCTAATAAATATTCTTTGGGGACCCCTGGGTGGCTCAGATGGTTAAGTGTCTGCCTTCACCTTGGGTCATGATTCCAGGGTACTGGGATCAAGCTCCACATTGGGCACCCTGCTTGGTGGGGAGCCTGCTCCTTGCTCTCCCTCTGCTGCTCCCCCTGCCTGTGCTCTCTTGATCTCTCTGTCAAATAAATAAATAAAATCTTAAAAATACATACATACATTCATGCATGCATACATACATACATACATACATATTCTTTGAAACACAACTTACCTAGCCTCCTTTCAGTAGCACTTTGTGGGGTTAAGTTCCTTTTTCTCTTGTGTTTTGTGATATGTCCCACTTTTGGATATCCCCTACCTTTCTAAACAGTCTTTTAGATTATTCTTCTCTGACTCACACTTCAAAGGGGAAGTTTGTCAAGACTCAGTCCTCGGCTCCCTCTCTTCTCCATTCTTTTGTCTAAACAGAATCAACCACTCACGTGTTTTCACTCAGCATCCCTGTATTGACCACACATGAATGTACGTCTCTAGATCCCATGCCTCTATCTAACTTGACATCTCCACTTGGCTATGGGCTGCAGGTTGGAGTCTACAAATCACACACTAAGACAGAGTTTGGTGTGTGAGGTGTTTTCTAGAGATCAAACCCCTTGCAGGGAAGGAGGAAAAGAGAAGAATGCTCTGAGGAAGAAGTCAAACTACCTTCAGGTTCCCCTTGGTCACCTCAGCAAGGGGCTCTGGAATAAGTGTTGCTCATCAGATTATCCCACCTCACTTATTCACCTGTTGTGGGCTGTTCCAGAAGAACATGATTTCTAATGAGGCAGCTCTTGGAGCTTTAGCAGACCCTGAAGTCACTGACAATTGGTGGTTATCTGCTGACTACTTTCCTTCCAACTGGATAACATGTCCTTGCTTAAAGGGGAAACTTGAAGGCACATTTCCTCACCTGCCACATTACACAGACATTTTTAACCTCAAGACAAAAATCAGACTTGTTCCCCAAAAGCCTATTCTTTCTCCAGTGTACCTCCTCTCTGGAAAGAGCACCCCCTTCATGTACAACTCAGAAACCCACTAGTGATCCTAACACTGCCTTTGTCCTCACCCTTTGCCCTTACTCTAATTCTAGTTCGGACTCTCCTCAGCTATTGAAATAAGTTTCTAATTGGCCTTCCCTACAACCATCCTAGTGCCATGATCTGGTCACTTCTTCCCACCAGTGCTGCCTGTATAGGACATCATTAGAGTCCTATAAATATGCAATATTCCTTCCCACCTCAGGTCCCTTGTTTATGGTTTTTTTTTTTTCCTTTCTAAAATGATCTATCCTCTCTCCCACTCAGCCCAGCTAACACCCATCCTTCAGTTCACAGCTTTAATGTCATTTCCTCAGAGGAGCTTCTCTGACCCTCCAGATTCTCTGTGAAACAATATTCTGTCAGTGTAATCATCAACACAATTATAATGATGGAAACTAAACAGCTAACAGTATATCATTGATCCCCTTTATTTATAGATTCTGTACTCACTAAAATTTACTTGTAACTGGAAAATCAATACTCACAGAGCTATCACAGGCATTCCTGGACATGCACAGGATAGAGAAAAATCTGAGTCACCCTACATGTACTTTCTCAACTGAGGTCAAAAAGATGATGTTCTGCCTTCTTGTTTCAGCTCTCATACTATAAATGTGTCCTTTTTGTGATCTACTTCCTGCCAGTTTTTTCACATTTTTGTGCCTTTTTGTTGGAAATTTCCGTTTAGAATGGGTCCCTGTATGGCACTAAAACACCGTCTAATACTCCTAAGTGCAGAAAGGCTGTGATGTCCTTACAGAGAAAACCCATATGTTTGTGATAAGTTTCATTTAGTGCTCAGCTCTGGCAGGTTAGCCATGAGTGTAGTGCTAATGAATCAACAATATATATTAAGTAAGATATCTCTAAATAGAAACACACATGAAATAAGTTGGCATATTGATTCTTGACAAAAATGTTGTCAGAGACTCACAGAAACCTAATCCTATATTTCCCCTAGGAACAATAATCCAGTATTCATTAATTCAGTGGGCACAGCAACTTCATGCAACAGAACCACCAAGAAAAATAAGAATCTACAGCAATTGTTTTCTTATTACCTCTCTTTCAACAGAATGCAAATTCCAAAAGGGCAGGAACAATCCATCTTAATTACAGTTATATTCCCAATACAGGGTCTTGTACATACATATGTTTGATAAATATTCGTTGATTTGCATGAATGGAAATGAATAGCATCTCCTAGCAGTAAAGTTATGTTCTCTTAATACATTTTACTCTAAACCCAGGACCATGGATCTCTTGGTAACATACAAACCTCACTCTATAAATATTTTTGGCTCTCTTAGCAAATGCAAATTGCTATAGTCTGAATGTTTGTGTCCCCCCCCAAATTCTACTGCTGAAAACCTAATGCCCAAGGTAATGGTATTATAAAAACCCCCTACAGGGGCGCGCCTGGGTGGCTCAGTGGGTTAAAGCCTCTGCCTCCAGCTCGGGTCATGATCCCAGGGTTCTGGGATCAAGCCACGCATCGGGCTCTCCGCTGGGCAGGGAGCCTGCTTCCCCCTCTCTCTGCCTACTTGTGATCTCTGTCTGTCAAATAAATAAATAAAATCTTAAAAAAAAAAAAAACCTACAGAGGAACCTAACCCCTTCTGCCACGAGGATACAGCAAGAAATCCGCAGTGTGTACAAGGGCCCTCACCCAACCATAGCTTCCTAACCTCAGACTTCCACCCTCCAGAACTTTGAGAAATAAATTTCTATTCTTTTTTTTTTTTTAAGATTTTATTTATTTATTTGACAGAGAGAGAGATCACAAGTAGGCAGTAGGCAGAGAGGCAGGCAGAGAGAGAGAGAGGAGGAAGCAGGCTTCCCACTGAGCAGTAAGCCCGATGCGGGGCTCGATCCCAGGACCCTGGGACCATGACCTGAGCCAAAGGCAGAGGCTTAACCCACTGAGCCACCCAGGTGCCCCTAAATTTCTATTCTTTATGAGCTATCCAGGAGTGGCATTTTGTATAACAACCCAAAAAGACTTAGACACATATATGAGTTGGGGAGGAAATGTATTTATGTTGAAAGAATATTAAATCAGGAAACAAAACACCTGCATTCTTGTCCCATCCCTGAGGCAACTGTGTGGGGAGGAAGCCCCTCAACTTGAGTCTCTGTTTCCTTATCTATGAAATAAAATGACCGCTGAGTCCCCTGTCAGCTTTGGGATATGTGTGTATATTATCTGGGTTCACGGACTCAACCCTCTTTTCCCTTGTGCTACTAGAAGGTACCTCTGATCAAGCATGTAATACCAAAATAGCAGGGACTTCTGAGGCCTTGGTGTGCTGCATCACCAGTATCTAGAAAGTGTCCAGCACACAGTATATATTTATAGAATGCATGAATGAATCTGTCTCCTGAGAATCCAGAGTTCTAGCTCACAATATTAAACTAAGCCCCTTTTGTATTTGCAGATGTTCCAAGAGCAGCTTGGAAGGTGTGACACTATATGTTAATTTGTTGTTATTAACATAACAAGAAACTGCAAAATAAGGCTTTTTGTTACTTAGCTTTTTTCTAAAAAGAAAAAAAAAAACCTGTAAAGAATTTGGTCATGAAATAAAAATTACAAAGGTCATTTAATAAGCTATCATTCAGAAGTAATAAGTATTAACATTTCAATATATGTTCTGTGTCTTCTTTTCTAACTCTTACAGTTTTATTTAATTTTCCAGTCCATCAGGAACTCATTTTTGTATTTATTCAATAAATTCTTTCAAATTTTTAATTGGCAGCATTTATTGAATACAAAACACACAAATATCAGCTAAACATTCCACATGTACCCAAGTTAATTCATCACCTCCTTCTACCTCTCTAAATACACTCCTCCCTAACACGACCCACTTAGTGACATAAGGCAGAATTCTAGAAGTTTCCCTCACATTTCCCAATGCTGTTAGTACTTCTAACAGGTTTCCAGCTCCTCCTTCAGCTCTCCTTAGCAAGCAAAAGACCTAACCGTGGCCTTTCCTAAATCTCCCAGCCTGTCTTCTCACTCCCTTCCACCCTTTTCTGCAATACCAACGTGGGCCAGATTGACTATTTCCAGCTCCCCAAACTGCTTATGTCCTCCCAGAGCACCTAAGCCTCTTTGCCTGCTGCTGGCTCATTCCAGAACTCTCTTCACCTAGTTACCCTAAATTCCCTACCTTCAGCCCCAGCTTAGATATCACTCTCTCAAAGAAATCCTCCTTAACCCTCCAGACTGAGTTAAGAATCCTCCTTCTTGTTCTTTGTAATGACTCTGTTACACCACTGGTATGATTCCTATTTTCATAGTTTATCTTTTCTGTCTCCCTTAGGGACTATAAGTATCTTGACATTTTACGATTTACTCTATTCATCATTATATTTCCTAAACTTAGCACAATGTCAGACACAAAGAAGTTGATCAAAAATGTTCTTTGGAATGAATGAAACTTTATATTCTCCTTTTGTAATTCTACCTTTAGGATACACTTAACATGACATGTGCTACAATCTATTTCCTGATCATATTTTGCTAAGCAATGTCTACTTACCCTTGCACCAGTATTGTCTTATTTTAATGTACTATGGCTTTATGATACAGTTTAATATCTAAAGGTACACTCTCCCACACGTTACGCCTATTTTCTCATCTGTTTAGTCTGTTAGATGAGAACTATGTGTTCGCTTTTTTTTAACTTTTTGTAAACTTCCTTTTGTGTTGTAATGGTATTACATAGACCTAGGGAGAAAACTGTATCATCCACAACTCACACTTTTTTCTCTTCTTCTGAAAATTTTGTACTTCTCATTTCTGTTACCCAGGCTACTGCACTGGCTACAACTTCTGGGAATAATAAATATTGTGGTGAATGTCTCTTACTACCTAGATTTTAATTAGTATTCTAGGGTAAAAATAACTTAAGGAACACTACTTTAGGGGTGCTTGGGTATCTCAGTCACTTAAGCATCTGTATTAGTTTCCATGGATTGCCTAATGTTGCAAACTGGATGACTTAAAAGAACACAAATTTTATTCTCTCACACTTCTGGAAGCTAGAAATCCAAAATCCAAAATCAGGATGTTGGCAGGGTCATGCCCCCTCTGAAACTTCTAGGGGAGTATCTTTGCTTGCCTAGGCAAAGTTTCTGAGCCCAGGGTCAGTGGCATGGTCTCTGGTGTCAATGCCCTGCAATGGTCACAGCAATATCTCCTTTGAGCAGTTCCACAGTGTGATCTGGGGATTATCCTTCAAGGGCTATTAGCCCTCAAGTCTGATTCTCTTTTTCTCCTAGGGATTTTGCAGCTACTTAATATATTTCAAATATTGCATCTACCTAAATTATCAGGATAAGATTTTACTTTTAATAAGAACCTTGAGTGGTACTGCCATGTTAAGTTTGAGAAACCTATGAGACATGTAGGGGGAGATTTCAAGTTGGTAATTGGACAGACAAATCTGGTGGTCAATGGAGAGGTCAGCGCTGTGGTTAAACATCCAAGACATACCAGCATAGAGATGATCATATAAAGTAATATGCTGAGAGCACCAAGGGGTCTCAGATATTACACCTGGCATCTCTACGACTGCTGCCTCTAAAAACTGTATGAGATTGCTGACTCCATAGCCATAATGGATGCCAGTTTGGAGTTTCACAAGTGTGTCTAACTAAATCAGAGTTACAAGCTGCACCCCAGTTACAAGGACTAATGGTAAAGCAACTTTATGACTTCTATCTTAGAGAAGCATGGATTCATTTGTAGAGGAAATCCACAAACATGGAAAGGATGTTCAGTGGTGTTGAATGGCTAGAAAGGATGGCAAATGTCCACCACAGTGGCCCCATAGAACTCATGATTCTCCTCATCCTCCTGCATCTAAGCCCTCAAGCTCTACAACTAACAGTCATCCTTAATTCTTCCATTATTCTCTACATCTAATCTGTTGTCAATCCTCTGACTTCTATCTCTAAAATATATCCCCAAATGTATTCCTTTTCTGCAACAATAATACCTGAGTCCTAACTACTAGCATCCTACATCTTGACCACATACTACAACAGCTTTCCATCTAGCACTCCTGTTTCTACTTTTGTACTCCTATAGCCTAGTCTTCACACAGAAGAAAACAGACTCCTCTTCTAAAAGTACTCATTGGACCAATCGGTACTCTGCCTCAAACCCTCTAAGATTCCTACTTCTGTGTACAAGGTGCTACATAATCTGGTCCCTGCCCCACATCTAACTTTACCTCATATCACTATGTCATCCCAGGCGCAGCTCCAGCCATAACCACACTGGAATTCTTTCCTGTCCTTGGACACAACGCAATAGGCTCATTCCAACCTCAAGACTTTGTACTTGCTTCTTCTGACCCTAGATCTTCACATGATTGGTTCCTTTCAGGAGTCAAGTCAAGGTTGAGTCCTTTCAGGTCTCAGCTCAAGTATCACTTCTTCTGAGAAATCCCATTATAAAGTAGTCCCTCTGTCACTCTTTATCATATCCTTATTGTCATTTTTTTTTTTAAAGTAAATTCCTTGCCCAATGTGAATCCCAATGCAGGGCTTGAACTCATACCCCCAAGATCAAGACTTAAGCTAATATCAAGAGTCAGAAGTTTAACCAACCAGGCAGCCCTCCTCATTGTCATTTTTAATAGCATTTGTAATTATGTGACATTATATTATTTCTGACTTACTGGGTCTCTCTCCTCAGTCAGTAAAATCACCAGATTGCAAATCCATCCATTTTATATGCCTCTGTATTCCCAGTGCCTGGCACAGACTGGGGACTTAGGATACATAGATTATATTTATATTTATTTATCTTATTGAATTGAGATATTTATCTTATGCTAATAGACTGAGAGAATGTATATGTATATATACACACACACGTATTTGTTAAATAAAATCATGGATCAAATAAATTGCAGAGGCTAAAGATTTTACAATCAAAGAAAGAAAAAATAACTAAGCTCTACAGTGGTCTGAATGGTTGCCAGTGAAGTACTGAAACCTAAGCTTAGTTTTGAGTAATGGGTAAAATTTGGACATTCAATTTTTTAAGATTCCCAAACAAATGAAAGGCATAATAGAGAAAGATGATTCAATACACAGATATCAAATAAGCACGTGAAAAGATGCTCCACATTGTATGTCATCAGGGAAATGCAAACTGAAACAGTGAGATACCACCACACACCTATCAGAATGGCTAAAATGCAAAACACTGACAACACCAAATGTTGACATGCATGTGGAGCCACAGGAACTCATTCATTGTTGGTGGGAATTCAAAATGGTGCCGTCACTTTGGATGGCAGTTGCAGTTTCTTACAAAACTAAACATACTCTTGCAATATGATCCAGCAATTGCACTGTTTGGTATTTACCCAAAAGAGCTGAAAACATCCACACAAAAACCTGCACACAGATGTTTATAGCAGTTTTATTCATGATTGACAAAACTTGGAAGCAACCAAGATGTCCTTTAGCAGGTGAATGGATACATAACTGTGACACAACCAAACAATGAATAATATTCATCACTAAGAAGTAAAGAGTGAGCAAGTCATGCAAAGACATGGAGGAAACGTGAATGCAAGTGAAAAATTAAGTGAGAGGAGCCCACATGCCGTACAATTACAACTATATGACTATATGACAACTATATATACTGGAAAAGACAAAACTATGGAGATAGTAAATGGAGCACAGAGAATTTTTAAAGCAGCAAAAGCATTTAATATGATACTATTATGATGGACATATGTCATTATACATTTGTTCAAGCCCATAGAATGTACAACACCAAGAGAGAACACTAATGCAAACTATTCTTTGGGTGATTATGATGTGTTATGATGTGTTATTGTAGGTTCATTGATTTTAGCAAAGTGCAATTGGTGGGAGATGTTGATAGTGGGAGAGCCTTCGCCTGAGTGGGGGCAGAGGATATATGGTAATTCTCTATACTTCCTGCTCAATTTTGCTGTGGACCTAAAACTGCACTAAAAAGTTAAGTCAATTTAAAAAATAAAAAGAAACAAAGAAACAAAGAAAGATAAATCAGAAAAGCCCAGAAGTTTAGTGGGAAACCACCATGGGGAAGCCAAAGGTTGGAAGGGACTGAAAAGGAGCACAGTCAAGCACAGGGGTGACCATTATCCACTTACAACTGGAGTTGAGACCAGTCCTTCTAAAACAAGTTCTCATCTGCCAAGATCATTTACAAGTTCTCAGTGGCAGTCATGTGAATACATAAAATTATCAAAGAGGTGCCTCCAAGTCTTCTGAACGTCTCTTCAGTCAATATGAAGATGAATGCGTAGGTAACATAAAGACACAGAAATCAAGGAATAAGACAAATGAACCCAGAAACCTAGGAGATAGAATTAGGCTGAGAAGCCACAAATGAGAAGTGACAGCCCATAAGCCCAAAAGGGGTAAAAACTGAGGCAGATCTCCAGGAAAGAGGGACAGCCTGGGGTCTCTGAGGAGCACAGAGGGGTGATTCCCATGTCACAGCCCACCTTACCCCTGCCTGCTCAGGAGCACCTGCTTACCTTTGAAACCAGGGTCCCTGAGCTTGGAGAAGCGGAAGCAACAATTCACATGAGCAAACTGAGGAAGAAATAAATCTCTTTTACTGCTATAGTCCCTTCCTATTAATTAAACTGGTAGTTAGAGGCAAACATCTCCCTAAATTGCATGCTCATCTTCGTCCAACAGCACTTAATGACTGCAATTGGTGCATTAAAAAGGCAAGGCAACTAACCCGCATACATTTCTATATTTTTCCATGGTCAGCAAGTTCGAGAAGCTGGACGTCTCTTCTCAGGAAGGTGGGGGATGGGTTTATTAAGGAACTTACAAACCGAAAGAATTCTTGCCTCAGAACAATCACCCATAAATTTCTTACAGAATTGATGGAAATTACCTGCCTGCTCGTTAGCTCCTCTCTGGATCTTCCGTTTCCTCGCTCTTGGCACAGATATAACTCCCCGCTGACCGTATTTCTTCCCAGCTGCTCCCTCCCGCCCCTGGCCTGCATGATTCCCTGTCCCTAAGGAAGTGCAGGCTGCAGTAAACAAAGTCTGAAGGAAGAAGCAGGCCGTTAGCTGCATATCGTGTGTCTGTGAGAAAATGACATGCCTGTAACTGTAAATAAGTCCTTTTCCCTATTTCAGAGGTGTTTTTTTTAATCATGAAAGTGGGGCCTATGCCAGGCAGAAAGCACATTCTGGGGGCAGCTGGTGGGGTCCACTGGGAGAGGGAGGGAGGTCAACACTGGAGAGAGGGGCCTGTCTCCACAAACAGGTGGCTCCGGGCACCATGTATATTGAAGGTGAATCTCACACTTCCATCTGCCTTCTGTAAGTGTCGCATACAACAAAGCCTACAGATTTAATAAGGAAAAAGGAAAAGTGAGGTGTACAAAGAATACAAGAACATGAGAGAAATGGAGAATTATTCTTTTCATGTTGCAAGTTACGACCTTTTTAACCTACCAAAAAGGACCAAATAAGTGACATTAAAGTAACACCATGCCTCCACTAAGAGACCAGGGGGCTGCTTTTCCTTAGTCATTATGTTACACGGTCACTGAAATCTTTACTGCCCCTCCATCCCAGAGCATGGGGGTTAACTCTTCAAGGGAGGCTTACAATTCAGGCCAGAGTGCAAGCATCAACCTCCCCTACATTTCAAGTAAGAAGTACAAAGCCGGAGTTGAACAACAGAAATTGGTAGCAGGGAACTCCTCCATCACAACTAGAATCTTCTCCCCAGAGAGAAAGTTACTAAAGTTTGATGTACTTGACAATTTTAGAGGGGAAAAAAATGTGATGCTGCTTCTTGAGACAGGAACAAATCACCACCTCCCACGGTAATGATAGGCCTTTCCCTAGAAGCTGAGAAAGACTCATGGGAAGAAAGTCATCAGCAGAGTGGGTGAGAAACAATGACTCAGGTATTGTATTTTCTGTATTTTGTCAAGAAATGCATCACGCTGCAGATGGATCTGACTTACTCATATTACGGAAGGCCAAACATGGTTTTGGCTAATACCAGCGCTGGCTGTTAATGGTCTACCATGTAACAGGCGTGGTAAACCTACTAGCCGTAATCCTCACTCAATTCCTTCATATGCTATGCAATTTCCAACTCTTTTGACCAGTAACCTGCACTCTAAGAGAATAAGTAATTCCCCTAAGATTACATGAGCAGTGCCCCTCCCTCTAAACTACCTGCCCACCATTCCTGAGACCTATGGTAAAAGGTTGATGAGGCAAACTAAAACTCCAGTCCCAAAGAAGCTGAGGACTTTCTCACTAATCTCATTTTTTGCAGGTAGCTAAGATCTAGCAAATGGGAATGCATTACACTTTGGGAGAGGTAAAATATGCAGGAACAACTTAAGGAATAATGACGGGCACCTGGGTGGCTCTGTCGTTAAGCCTCTGCCTTCGGTTCAGGTCATGATCCCAGGGTTCTGGGATGAGACCCACATTGGGTTTGCTACTCAGCAGGGAGCCTGCTTCTCCCTCTCTTAACCCCCACTTCTTGTGTTCCCTCTCTCTCTGTTAATAAATAAAAATAGAAACTTTTAAAAAAAAAACTATATGGGATAATGAGCAGAACAAGTTAAACAACATAATCCCATAATGCGATAACCAACAACAGTATTCGAGAATAATCCTACAGAACAGAACAGAGTCTAAGCAAGTTGACAGAAACTGGCAGCTAGTTATTCAGACCCCCTCTGGAAAGTACTCTTCCTGGAAAAAATTAGCACTAAGCATTTCCACAGCTTCCGTGGTTCACCATCAACGGAGAAGACGCACAGCACGGGAGGATATACAGATACCTTTCTTGTGCACGTCGTACAGATACCTTTCTTGTGCACGTCGTATGACTGGTGGTAAAAGTTCCATGCAACATAAGGGAATAAGTAAGCCCTTTACAATGGAGTGGATACACACTGTAAATATTGAATTCTGCAGTTTCAGCCCAGACATGTCAGTATTCTCTGCAACAATCACAAGATCAGGACAGAAGTCGCACAATGGAAACACAGAAGAGGAATCAACAGAACACAGACAACAAAGGAGGAAAAACTGGGTGCAGGAAGGCTGTGAGTCAGACCTGATTAAACATATTCACTAATTAAAGGTAACTCCTTTGTTTCTTACATGGGCACTGGTGTTGTTCATTGTATACTTATTTACGCAGACGGCGACCACAGAATAAATGGGATATGACAATTTTCCCAGACTCTGTAAGTATTCATTCTCTGTGGGAAACTCCTGCCATTTTTATTTGGGGAGTGAGGGACCTCAAAACCAGATATTTGACTTACCCACTAGTTCATGCTGTCTTCCTGTATTTTATTTTCCTCTTTCATCTCCCTCCTGTAGGCACCCATTCTAATGAATTTGATCCATCTTTTTCAAAATGTCTGACAAAAATGTAGTTCTGTCTATATATGTATGTTTAATTTAGAAATGGTATTATGTTTTATATCTTGTCCTATTTATTGTTTCTTTTTGGGTTTTGTTTCTTTTTTGTTTTTTCCTCACCCATCCCACTAGTGATGAACAACTAGACTCCCCACTTCCCCAAATATTCATATGCAGCTGCCTTGTGAACCTGTGAGTTTTCCTGGAGAGCAAACACCCAGCTGGGGTATTTTGAATCTCCCAGGGTAAGCCTACTTAATTCAATGCATCCTTCCAAATTGTAAGCATCCCACAAGGACTGCTTTTCCTTTCCCTGTATCTTCCTCGACTCCTCGTATCGTGCTAATGTGTCCATATTTGTCTAACTTTTGTATGGTAGGTATTATCTCATCCTTTCAGTTTGCAGTGACCTGACAAAAAAGAGACTATTATTAAACATACACATACAGCCAGAACATTTTGTGTAACGTGATTAAGAAAATGTATCCAGTTCATTAGAGTGGGTGTCTATAGGAGGGAGACAAAAGAGGGAAATAAATCCTATGCTTGTTGGCCAGATTCATAGTGTTCGTCTTGGAATTGCCACCCATTTTTTTAGGAGTTTCTGTCCCTTTCTTCCTGATTTGTCTAGAGTTCCTTTATGTTCTAGATATTCACATCTTGTCAGTTTTAAACATTGTACCTTCTCCCATTCTGTCACCTGCCTGTTAACTTACTCCACGGTGACTCCTCTCATCTTTCTAAAGTTCAGAATTTAAAAAAAAAAAGAAAAGAAAGAAAGAAATCACTTCAATTACTATTATAATTATACTTCACAGCAAGATGAATCCTGACAATTGCAGTAAGGACTTGATGTCCACATTTGGCAGACTGGATAAGTATTTTAGAGTGTAGAAGTATTTTGAAACTTCACTTAGTTCACATCATTTATTTTATGGCTGATGCTGGCCTGCCTCTATTTCCCTGAGACAAACTATCTTGAAACCACAGATTAAGTCCACAGTTTATCTTTAAACTACCTTTAAACTAAGGCCACTTCATCTTTAAAATTTTCTCAGTGTCTCATCCACAATCCCCAACATGATAGGACAGATCCTTGCTCAGATCCTCACCTTTCTTTAAGATCTCTCTTATCTTTCATGATAACCATACTTTGGAAACAATTGTGCCCCCTTCTATGTATCACTAGAATGTACTCTTCTGGATGCCTTCGTGGCCCAATTGGTTAAGCATCTGCCTTCAGCTCAGGTCATGATCCTGGGGTTCTGGGATGGAGTCCCGCATTGGGGCTCCCTGGTCAGCAGGAAGCCTGCATCTCCCTCTCCCACTGCCTGCCACTCTACCTGCTTATGCTCTCTCTCTCTCTCTCTCTCTCTCTCTGTCAAATAAATAAATAAAATCTTTTTTAAAAAGAGAGAGAGAGTGTGTGTGCTCCTCTGCTCAAAAGTTCTTATTTTATCAACCTGTCTGTGTGGATGTATCATTGATTCTTGACTTTCTAAAGTTAAGTTGGCTGCAGCACTCCCACACTTTTCCTTGATCCTACAAAGTCCCTGTATGTTATGGGTGGACTTCTGCAAGATCTAACATACATCCTTTTCCCACCACATCATGCTACCTTTATTCATCAAGGCTGACTTGAATCATTCCAGAGAAAGTAAATAGCACCTTATCGCAGGAAATGCCAGCTGGACCAGACAATTGTCCTTTGAGAAAAAACATTAGCTGCAACAAACTATTCAAAATTGTTTTTAAAATACCTACAACCAGGGGCGCCTGCGTGGCTCAGTTGGTGAAGTGTCTGACTCTTGATTTCAGCTCAGATCATGATCACAGGGTCGTGGGATCAAGCCCTGCACTGGGCTCCAAGCTCAGTGGGGAGTCTGCTTGAGATTCTCCCTCTCCCTCTGCCCTTCCCCTTGCTCATGTATGATAAATAAATAAATAAGCAAACAAACAAATGAATGAATGAATGAATGAATAAATAAATAAATAAATAAGATCTTTAAAAAAAAGAAATACCTACAGTCATCCATATAGTAAGGTGAAATGTGATGGCTCTGCATGGCCTCTGCCTACACTATTCTCTTCAATTTCTTTCATCACAAAATGCTGGGCTTCAGTTTTGAGCTACACAGTGAAGACTTATCACTTATCAAACGGTCTATACACCAGCACCCTCCAGACCTTTAACGTTGAGGGAGGGGAAACCCCTGGGAGCTGGCCTGGCCCTCACGTGTAGGCTCCGATATTTTCCTGCTGCATATGTCAACGCCAAACGAGGTCATTCTGTGACTGTGATAGATCTAGACAAGAACAAGACCCCTCCATAGTCATGTCTGAATACACTCAATACATGAATACTTTTCAAGCCACAAAATACCAAACAGCCCAACATGTTCAACTATAGTTGTGCTTCTAGTGGTCTTTTGCCAGAGGACATCGCCAATTCCATGAAACGCATGAGTAACATACAGCATAGTAAGAAAATTATAGACTTTAGCATTCTGACTCTACCACTTGTTTGTTAGCTTTATTACCTTGAAAATGTTAGTTAATTCCTCCAAATGTGATATTTTTATGTGTAAATTAGCATAACTGAGATTATTCAAAAAGCTTGTGCAAAAAGCTTGTGCAAATCTACTTTATAAGGTCTTTGTGATCAGGGCTTCCATGGACAGCCAAGCAGGTTGTACACTGCATAACTCCACAGAACACCAATTCACTTGGACCTGGAATTGTTCACATGGCACTCCTGGCTATAAAACAATGTGTGTCAAATTCTTGGTACCATGTCTCTCACATTTTAACAACCCAATAAATGGTAGCTACAACTGGTAAGTATGGTTAAGTTTGTAACAGAATGAGCATTGTCCTGAGTATCAATATTGCCCTGCTAATTGAGTAAGTGCCTATTTACATGATGTGATTAGATCAGCAAAGTCAATTCAAAAAAGGTGCCAAGAACACTGACTTTCCTAGATCATGCCTTGTGGACTATCAAATGCCTGGCATCCCACCATCCTTGATAAAACTGATGCCTTCTCCTTGGGGATAGTAATCCGTAGAAATAAGAGCAATGGTATGACATCTCTAGTTCACAACCTTCCTCATTCCTTACTTATTTCCTTTGGTCCTCACAATACCTTGTCAACATAAGTATTTAGGGAATATTCTTAGGACATCTATTTTAGAGATGACAAAAATGTGCTCAGAGAGATACAGTGACTCATTCAAAGACAAACATCAGCCTATGTGACAGGGGCAAGAAGACTGACCTAGATCTTCTGACACCAACCCCAGTGCTCATTCCAACAATACACACTGTCAGTACTAAGAAAATCTGATCCCGGGTGCCATGCACCTGAGGCAATATAGAAACACTGGGAGAGAGCCCTTGCTAATGGCAAAGCCGTAGTATCTATTCTGTGTCCTCACAGCAAATGAAAAGGACGATGACACACCATTAAAGGTCATTTTGGATTCCAGTCTAATGTAAGTCAAATGGACAAGGTTGAAACTTGCCTTTCAGCACTGAGAGGTGAAGATCGGATGATGCTGTAATGAACAAAATCACTAAAATGGCAACTTAGTACCATTGCTGATAGCATCTCTTTCCGGGCGTGCTTCTTTGATACAAGTATTGGACAATTTTCTCCAGACTATTTCCACGGGAGGCAGAAGAAGGCTAATGAAGACCAAGCACCTGCTAGAGAAAGGAGAGTACCAAAGGCCTGAGAGGAATGATCTCATTTAATTCTCGCAGCAAGCCTGTGGACTAAATAGTGCTTCTCCCATTTAATGGATGAGGAACTGAGGCTCTGAGATGTTAGGTCACTTAGCCAAGCTCTCAAGGTGAATGAAAGAGTCAGGATGTGTTACCCCAAATTTCAGGTGCTTTCCATTTACTATATATTATAGTATATTCCATTTACTATACGGCTTGCCAAACATATGAAGTCAAAATATGTTCAACTGGTCTGGAAGGGATAATAAAACTGATAATCATACATTGTGTTACCTCTTCCTCTTCTAAACACATCTTCCAAAGATATTTTTACTTCCCAGCAGCCTTCAATGCCATCATTAAAAATAATGGTTAGAGACATGAATTGCCAGCAGACCAATGGGAAAGGCAATTAGAGACTCGGAGCCAGAATCAAGCAGCAAAGCGGCTTCTAGATTCATGGCCCTCAGAAATTATGTGGAATAACATGTTTGTTGTTCTAAACTGCTTAATCTGGGACCCTGTGGCACACAGCATAGATAACAAATACAAAGGGTCTGTGGAGGATAAGTGACTTGCCCAGTGTCACCCGCAGATTAGCAACAAAGGAAGGACTAAATGTCAGACCCCTTCACTCCTGGGGCGATGTCCTCATTACTTCCCCCAATCGCCTCAATAGACTGCCCTCCCCCCACCCCATGGAAAACATTTCCACTCATTAACGTCCAAGATCTTCTTGAAGCCAAGGGAAAAGAGAGCTAATGATGCACACTATGGTGAGGACTAAGGGGAAAGGGAGAGGAGGTTAAGAAATGAGAGACACCTTTGTTTACATTCATCTCGGGTTTGCATCCTCTGAAGCTGAGACCGTTTGTTGGGAGAAGGAACAGATGGAGTTCCATTAGAGTAATACATTCAGAGAGCAAGCAGAGAGGAACCCACGTCTGAGGTTGTGGAACAATGGCTGGCTACTAACGAATTTAATTATTCAAAGCAACTTACAAATTGATGGAGGAGCAGCATTCTTAGAAACTGATTTTCTGCTTTTATCTCAATCTCTCCATGCTTGAGATACAAGAGATTATGTGTGTGTGTGTGTGTGTGTGTGTGTGTGTGTCTATGTGTGTGTGTCTGTGTGTGTATACATATATATACACACATTTTTTTTTCTTTTTCCCCCAGACCCATTAGTCAAGCCTCAGTCAGAACTCTAGCCGTCCATATCAAGTACTGGTTAAATTTGTCAGGGTCTTAAAAAGAATAATTCTATTAGATATTCTATTTGTAAATCACACAATGGAATTTATTTGTAGTTTCCAAAGGCAACTAGATGCAACTGAGACCATATTAAAAGCCTGTGCCAGGTATCTATCACCATGAGTGTTTCTTTCATTGTATGCACACTGAGACATGCAATTCTTTACAGAATACAACATTACCACGTGGCCATTTTTTAGAAGAGACAGGGCAGTAACCAGGAGTATTTAGACAATATAAATTCTCATCTGCAAAATGTCTGCCTAGAAAATATTGATTTTGCCTTCCCCGAATAGCCTATTAAAGGGAAACATTTCTCTAATGCTTTCCAGGGGGTCCGCAGGAAATCATTACCAGTGGGGACTGTTGTTTTATGAGTCTTTGGAATGGAAACTTTCACTACGAACATGAAATGTGAAAAGGAAGGGTATGACATGCAGACTTCTGCCCAGAGGGCTGGATTTTTATTCATTGCCTCCCCTCTCGTTTATTTCTGCAAGAATTAAGCCCAGGTTGTCATTCTGAGACTCTGAAAGACTCCCCCCTCCTGCAGGAAATTCTTACAAAGCGGAATGCTGGATTTAATTCCTCGTTATCTGGGCTGCAGGCCCACCCTCCCATCCACCTCTCCCGTCAGCCCATTCTTTCATATCCGCAGCCTTTCACCAGGGTTCTCAGGTGTGCAGGTTAAAGCGCAGCACACGGTAGGCCCCGCCTGCAGCATGAAAGCTGTCCAGGTGAGACCAAGAGCTGAGACTAGGAACAGTTGGAAAAACGTCACTGCAGAGCCCCTCTCTGTGTGGGACAGGTGGGTGGGACAAAGGCGTGGCATAGCCGGAAATGGTTCAGACCTGCACAGCAGTACCCTTACTCAGTACAAGGGATTCCCTCTGGGGCCTTTCCAACTCTTCAAATGTGACAGCACAGAGCTAGCAACGAGGGTACTGATGACAAAGATGAGGAGGATGAAAGCAGCTGTGCTCCACTGAGCAAGTACTTGCTGTGAGCACTTGATTTGCTCCTTAAAACAGCTCAGGGAGGTAGGCTCTATTACTCCGGATCTCCAATGAGGGGTATAATCTGCTGTTGGTCGTAGGCTTAAAAATGTCAGAATGGGGATGCAAATCCAAGTGCAATGGATTCCAAGCCCTCACTCTGAGCCATTGACCTCTGAGGGGGCATACTCAACCTGCTTTTCTTTTGCTCACAGTCAAGTTCTTCTAAGCATAGGCATCTTTTGGTGCCTTGAGGCTTGCAGGAGAGTGTGGAAGCATTGCATGTTAGTGAATCTTCTCAATAAACAGGAGACACAGCTAGAAGGAGCGCCCTTCATTCAATATGTAATTATGCAGCACCTGCTGTGTGTCAGAAACTGGGCTGTGGAATAAGACAAAGGAAATAAAGAACAAGGACCCTAGAGAGTGGGGAGATGGGCAATAAACCAATTGTCATGAAAATAGGGCCAATTGGATTAAGGAGGACATGTACTGAAGGCCCCTGAGAGGCTGCAACAGAGATATAATTGAGACGAGGGGGATGGAGAAGTCTCTCTAAGAACCGTAGGGTGGGCAGGAGTTAGGAATTAACCCAAAAGGGAACAGCATGCATGAAGGCCCCGAGGAGGGCAAGGGGTTTAGGCACTCAAATAACTGAAAGAAGGTCCATGAGGCTGGCACGTCATGAGAGAATGGGGAGAATGGCGGTCAGTGTGATCTGGGAGAGCAAAGGAGGATCATTGGGGTCTTAGGAGATTCTTGTTCTCCTGCTGACTATAAAAGGAAGCCTGTGAAAGTCCTGGTATACAGGCAAGACAGTGGAACTATGTGCATTGTTAAAAGTTCGCAAGGGCTGCTATAAGGAGTGGGACCAGAGTCAGGGGTTCTTAAGAGGCTATCTCCATGGTGGGGACTTGGACTAGCGATGGTGGAAATGAAGAGATCGAAGCTTCCTTTGTTTGCTTCCGTGGAAGGAAAGGAAGTATGTTAGTTTCCTGGGGCTGCCATAACAAATTACAAAAACTTGGTGGCTTAAAACAAGAGCAGTTGTTTCTTTCGAAGTTCTGGAGGCTAGAAGAGCGAACTCAGGGTGTCAGTATGCTGATTCTCCCACCAAAGGTTCTAGGAAAGGATGCTCCCTCTTCTTAGCTGATAGTTCCAGCAATCCTTGACATTCCTTGGGAGTAGAAGAGTCACTTCATTCTCTTCATATGGCTTTCTTCCCTTTGTGTCTCCTTCTCTGTCTCTGATCCAAATCTCCCTTCCTTTTTCTTATAAAGATACCAGTCATTGGATTTAGGTCCACCTTAATCTATTATGAACTCACCTTAACTTGGTTATGTTGGCAAAGATACTATTTCTGAAGAAGATCATATTCATTGGTACTGGGGATTAGGACATATCCTTCAGGGGGACCCAACCCAACCCACTACAGGAAGAAAGATTCAAGTATAACTTCTGAGTTTCTATCAGGAGCTGGGGCAATGGAGATACTCGACTAACTAAACTGGGAAGAATGAAGGAGAAGCAGGTTTGGGTCCAGTTTAGGGCATCTTACATATGGAATGCCAATGAATGCAGGTGTCAAGTCAATAATTGATTTTAAAGTATTAAGGAAGTCTGGGATAGAAATAAATATTTAAATTCAAGAGAATCAATAAGACTGTCAAGAAGACAGTAACAGAAGACTGTAACAATGCAGAATTATCAGCAAAAAAATTTTTCAATAAACCGTAATAGCATCTGAAAACACTCTTACTGAGTGAAAGAAGAAATGTACAGAACTGTATATGCTGTAGGTTGCCAATTGTGTTTCTATATGAAAATATGTGAATATAAACATGCAAACAATTTCATGTATATATATGTATATATATAAATATATATAGAAAAGAAAGGAAAATTGACAAATACTGAGAGTGGCTATCTGATGGCCACTTTTGTTTTCTTATGCTTTGCTGAGTTTCTCAAATTTCCCACAATTGAGTCTATGGGGCTTTTTCACAACATTTTTTTTTAAAGACCAGCTGTATGCAGAAATTGAACACGGCTGGAATTTGGGGTGTAGTAAAAAAGAAGACTGAAGAAGAATGAAGCTAATTGGTAGCTACAGAGCCCGTTCTAATTTGCCGAACAAAGTTTTTTTTTTTTTTTTTCCATTCCATATGCAACAGGGAATTGTAAAGACCTTGACGAGTAGAAGCAGAATGATTTTATCATGGAATTTAGTTAGCCACTTTTCTGACTGTAGAAGTAAAATATTCTCATTATAGAGGGAAAAAATAGCCCTCCAGGAAATTACATATTCCTGGTTAACCTTTTTCAGTATTTCCTCCCAATACTCTTGTCTGTACCAATTTTACAGAGATTAGATCAAATTTTAAACAGCTTCTTTTTTAAAAATTTTCCATAACATGATAAATCCTTCACAGTGAATTAGAAAATCCCTGAAAGCATAATTTCCTTGACTATCTAACCTGCTGTACTATGGCGATAACCTTATTTACCTACATTTCTCGGTTCGAATAGGTCATTTTCATTTTTAAATAAATTCTAAGTAATTCCACAATAAACATCTTTGTCTATAAATTTCTATTGGGACATTTATTAAGCACCAGCTACACACAGGCACTTCATTAAATATTAAGAAAACACGGCTGAACAGCACCTCTTCCTTCCCACCTGGTAGGGCTGCTGCAGGCTCTTGGTACGCACTAATGGCATTGCCCAGTAGAGGGAACTCTCTGCATATTTAAGTCTTAGTCTCTGGTGCTGAGCTAAAACAGCAGAGTCGCCACGCTAGCCAGAAAATGCATTCTTAGCTAGGCGTTGCAGTTCAGTCCCATTCCCTCACTATTCAGGCGGCTGGCTTCCCTGTAACTGGCACTGTTCTGCTAACCTAATCACTAGCTTTCTTGACTTCAGCCAGTCATCTTCAATCTGGATCTTGCATCCACAGATGCGGAGATGCCCAGAGCCATCTGTGAGTCCATGAGGCCCTCAGCAGCATTTTCTCCATAAAATCCCTTAAGCTTTCTGGAACCACAAGTTAAGATTCATGAGTTCTGTACACCATTTCATCTCCAGATTCTAGCCAGATACCTGGCACATATTGGACATGTAATAAATATTATTGAATTCATGACTGGACCAGACTACCCTCCTGAAAGGTTATGGTAACCAGGATGATTTTACAGGAGCAATAACCTTTCATTTGTCCCTGAAATTGAGTCTTCATTCAGGATTCACTCTGCAGCTCATTCTGCTCCTGACATGGGGCAACTTCCTTCTCTGCAACCTCATTTCCTGGCTGTTATTATGGACAACTCCATGTGCTTTGAACACTAGTTAGGTTCATGTGAACCAAGAAGTCAGTCAGATTGTTGATTAGTCATTGAAAGTACATCATGTTCCAATGATCTGAGAAGTTTATAATGCAGAGGCACACAGTTAATAAAATCATCTGGGATTTTTTTAATGCAAGTGTCTATTCCACACTCTTCTCCACTCCCTCCATCGTATCCTAACAAACAAAGATCTCTCCAATATACACATGGAAGTGAGACTTGCTTAAAGTATTCAGAAGTCCTGCAGATAACTCTGGTAGGCACAAGTACACACACGCGCGTGCGCGCACACACACACATGTGCACTGGACTGGCACACACCGTAATCCATCCCTGACATGCTGAAAGCCATGACAGTAGACCAGTTCTACACCTTGGATGCACATCAGAATCACTCCAGAGATTTTTACAAATTATGTTGATGCCCACGCCAAACCTCGGACAAATTGAATCAGAATCTTTCAGAATGAAGCATGGGCCTAAGGGATTTTAAGCTACCACCCAAACTGAGACTCACTGCTGACTCTTGCAGAAGCCAGGCTCAAGAGTCAGCATAGCCCCATCCACAATACCTTCCACCTGTATATGGAACACAGGGAAATTAGCACATAATTGCTACACCTGAAGTGGCCCCAAGTGAAACTCCAGTTCAGGAGAGGATATTCTAGATTTATCATTTGCTGCATCACTTAACATGTCTGAGGCTCAGTCTCTTTAATCTATGAAACAGGAATATTTACATCACAAGAATGGGGAAAAAAGGAAAGAAAAAGATAAGAGTTATTTGTAAGTTATAAATGATCATGCAAACAGAAGTGTTTATTATAAGGAAATACCACAGAAATATTTTTAAGTAATTTTTCAAATTAATTTAGTCCTGCAATTGACTAAATATTTATCATAGCACCTGTCAGAAGATTCCTATTTTTTAGTGTTTGAATCCTATCACTGGGCTCTCAAAGTGTTTCCTAATCTCTTTCCTACATAGCCAGTGCATTCCCAACTCTGCTACAGAAGTCACTGACATTGGATTACTAAGAAGACAGAGTGTCTCTCACCACCATGTCATTCAGCCATTTTACACAATCACAAACTCCCCTCTTTTTTTTTTTTCATAATATTTTCTATTAATAAGATGTCAAAGCTAGCTGTTCTAAGAGTAGGCTTTTGGAGACCCAAGGTTCAATTTCAGGCATCACCAACAAGCCTATCAGAGAAGTGTTCTTGAGTAAGGATCTGCTCTAGGCTTCACAAACCATCACATCTGGGGACAGCAAACCACATGCAGAATTGTCAACCTAAGAAATTCTGAACAGCACAGACTCACCACTGAGCCCACAGGCTGGCTTGTCTTAAACAAGTCAACTAGATTTAATTTTGAGACAAGCAATCAACCAATAAAGCAGTGGGAAAAAATGGTGCTGCAATGTTTACATATTGAATGATTTTACAGGAACAATAACCTCTCATTAGACCGTGAAATTGAGACTTTGTTTTCATATGTCATGTATATATGTTTATATATGTCATATAGGTTTTTATTTCTAAATTGTGGTTATTTGTAAATTTTGACCTCTGATTTCTTTTGTGGTAGATCACAGAATTATGTAAACGATAGAAGTAAAATGAAGGAACAAAGGCAGCTGGTTATAGTCTGAAATATGAGTAGTAAAAAGAAGTCAGTGTGAATGGAACAAGCCAAGTTGCTGATGATAGTCAAGAGGAGCTCATGCCTTACATATTTGATGTAATACTGCAGTGAAGCAAGTAAGATCTCATCTCAACCCACAAAACCCAAACCCCTACTATATCTACAAGGAATAAAGAACCAATGAGTAGTTAAAAAATTATCGAAGTTGGGTGAGATGACTGGGTAAAGTTGAGAGATATTTTTTATCAGTGATGTTTAGGATTTGGTCTCCCCATAGTTTGGAGATACAGGTGGTTTTTGTGTAATTGAAAGAAAATATGCAGCCAGAGCCATCTTACTTTCCAACGTTACAATTAAACTGAAAAGAGTAAATCCATTTGGAAGATAGAATATACTACGTCCTTGAAAGATAATTGAAGTCTACTATTTGTAATAAGACATAATATAGGCATATAAATAAGATCCAACTCAATTTTACATAAGACACATTTTATTTAGAGCCATGGTATACACATGGTCTGTGTCAAGGGCATCTTCCTTCACCAATTAGAATGAAACCACTAGAAGTCAAGAGATGTCTTATTCATCTTTATGCCCTTTACAGTATCAAGTACAATCACTTTCCACATAGGCTGCACAGTAGAACTTCTGGTAAATTTTAAAAGTAAAATAAAAACTGTGGCTGTGCCCATATCTAACACTGTCTACAAGGGCCAGGCATGCACATTTTTTGAAGTTCCCACCTGATTCTCAATTTCTGTGAACAATTATTCAACCATTTTCTCAGCCAACTTGAAGACAAGCAGAGTGCAGTGGAAGAATAGTGGCTGGGGGTCAGAAATCTGAATTCTATGCTGGACTTAAATACTAAGAAGGCAAGTAACTTTTGGAAGGCCAGAACTTTGTTATGCCCCATTTCCCTATCTCTGAATTAATAGGGTTGGTCTAAATCACCTATACTAAGACCACTTCCAGCTCTCAATTTTCACTAATTTTCAACAAATTGTGCTTTAATTCAGATTCGTCTTTCCTTAATGAGTCTGAATGTGGAATACACTTTAAGAAGACAATGTTCCACATCTGGATCTAGAAGACCTGTATTTGGATGCCTAAATCAACTTTTTTTTTTTAATTTATTTAACAAAAAGAGACACAGGGAGAGAGGAAACACAAGCAGGGGGAGTGAGAGAGGGAGAAGCAGGCTTTCCACCAACCAAGAGCCCAATCCAGGGCTTGATTCCAGAACCCTGGGATCATGACCTGAGCTGAAAGCAGACACTTAGCAACGAGCCACCCAGGTGTCCCAACAGTTTTATTCTTGAAACGTCATTTAGCCTTCCATTTTCTCATGTACAAATTGAGATCAGATGACCTTTAATCTTTTTTTCCTAGTGCCAAGAACTTATGGTTTGATGAATAAGCAAGACAAAGCTAACCACAGCTTTCTTGTTATCCAACATTTTTATGTCTAGCAGCTAATGTTCTATGGAGATTAAATACACAAATGGAAAGAGCCATGCTAACTTCAAGAATTTAAGGGATTTTGTCCACTAAAGAAATACAACAAAGTGAAAGAATGTCAAGAAGTCAGTTACTCAGGCTCTTGGGCATGAGGAGACAAGAACTTGGCAGGCCATTCTCTGTCCTTATTGACACAGATGCTATAGAGTGGACTTTAGACACAGTATACTGGCCCCAAATCTAAGGAAGTTTTTATTAACTGACAAATATGTCTTTAGTGAGGTCTAAGAAGAAATCTTATCTAAATTAAGACAGAACTAGACCACAAATTTTGTATTAGGAAAAATAGGAAATGAAGCATTAAATATGACACTCAGATTAGGGAAATAATGGGAACATTAAGAAATAAGGATGCATTTGGCTTCAGATGTTTGAGTATTACTGGCCAGAAGATCATCCTGGAGGAGTCTCAAGCAGTTGAATGTGAAGATTAAGTACTGAGGGTCCAGCCATGTGTCTAAATAGTTGGAAGAGCTTCTTTACAACTTAGTATCTTTACTTGACAGTTTTAAGCAGTGAAAGTAGATTTTGAACTAGAAAAGTGGGCTCCAGAATGTAAGCTAAGCTATGTGTTCTCTACAAATCCAGATATAGCCAGATAGATGCACATGTTTTTCCTTCTTCAATGTGCTCATTCTCGTACCTGAAGTGCCTAACCCCTGGATCACCTAGAAAAGTAAAAGTCAAGGTACACAAATCTTGCATTATTCAAGGCTCATTAAAATCAAATTGTTTTTATTGTGCTCTGGGAATTCTCAGATGACCTACTGACTTAGTGGCCTTTAGGCAAATGGCATAAATCTATAATAACACAAGCAGCAGATAAAAGACCATCCGATTTTATCACCAGATTTTCATAACAAAACTTATGATTCAAAGCAATGTGGGCTGGAAGCCAAATTATACTTGAGCTTATCACCCCATCAGGCATAAGGTAGTTCTATTTGTCTCCTTTCAGCTCAGAGGCTGTAGAAGTGAAAAGAGTATATGTCCTCATCAAAAGAGCAAAGGAGGGGAGAAGCAAGATAGCAGAGGAGTAGCAGACTGAAACAACATCAAATAGATAGTTATCAAACCATTCTGAACACTTACAAACTCAACAGGAGATAGAAGAGAAGAAGAGCAGCAATTCTAGGAACAGAAAATCGAACACTTTCTGAAAGCTAGGACATGAGGAGAAGTGAATCTGAAGCTCTAAAGGTAGGACGTGCAGAGAAGTGAATCCAAAGCGACGGGAAGATAGACCTCAGGGGAGGGGCTGGCTCCTGGAAAGCTGCAGAGCAGTGGAGCACAAAATCAGAACTTTTAGAAGTCTGCTCCACTGAGGGCCATCGCTCCAGAGGCCAAGTGGGGGTGGAGCCCTCATGGGGACAGTGTGGTCTCAGGACCCACGGGGTCACAGAAAGATCAGGGGTGTCTATGTGGCAGAGCTGTCAGGTGTTAGAGCAGGGAAGCCAACTACAGAGACAGAGCCAAAGAGTGAGCTTTCAGATCAGGGTTACCTTAAACCATTATCCAAGGCACAGTGGGACCACTGCTCTTCAAACAGGGACCCCACAAGTGGCAGATCTGGGGAGACTCACCTTCCTGCTCCGAGGTGAGTAGGGGGGCAGGAGTCTTCTGGGTTTGGAGACTGCAAACAGAGCCGTTCGCCAGAGATAGAAATGCTCAGTCACAGGGTGGGTGAGCTCAGAGTGCAGCTGGAAACCAGGGAGACAGGAGTGATTGAGCGCTTTTCTCTGAGGACACACTGAAGAGTGGGGCCCCAAGCTCTCAGCTCCTCCAGGTCAGAGACTGGGAGGCTGCCAACTTCATTCCTGTCCTCCAAAGCTCTACTGAAAGCATTCAGGAAACAAAAGCTCCAAGAGCGAACCAGAGCAGATTATTTCACCCAGTCCCTGGCAAGGTAGTGCAATTTCACCTCGGGCAAAGACATTTGAGAATCCTTACAACAGGCTCCTCCCCCAGAAGATCCACAAGAACATCCAGCCAAGCAAGCTCACTGATCAAGGAGAACAGCAGAATTCCAGAGGAGGGGAAAGCAAAGCGTGGAATTCATGGCTCTCTCTCCATGATTCTTTAGTCTAGCAAAGTTAATTTTTTTTATTTTATTTTTTTCTTATTCTATTTTTTTAACTTCCTCTTTCCTCTTTTAGCGTTTTTTAAATAGTTTATCTTAACAATATCTTTCTTTCAAAAATCTTTTTAAACCTTCACTGTTATAGTCATATTTTATCCCTTCATTGTATTTAACCTTATTTTTTGTATACATACAGGTTTTGTTTTGTTTTGTTTTGTTTTCTGAAAAATTTTGAGATACAGTTTCTTCTAATAGATCAAAATATACCCTAATCTAGCACATGGCTTTGTTCTAGTTTCCAGCCAATTAATAACCAAAAAAAATCAAAGAAACACACTGACATTAATACAAAAATTGTAGGGGACTTTAACATCTACCTTACTGAAATGGACAGATCATCCAAGCAAAAGATCAACAAGGAAATAAAGGCCTTAAATGACACACTGGACCAGATGGACATCACAGATATATTCAGAACATTTCATCCCAAAGCAACAGAATACACATTCTTCTCTAGTGCACATGGAACATTCTCCAGAATAGATCACATCCTGGGTCACAAATCAGGTCTCAACCAGCACCAAAGATTGGGATTATTCCCTGCATATTTTTTTTAAAGATTTTATTTATTTATTTGACAGAGAAAGATCACAAGTGGACAGAGAGGCAGACAGAGAGAGAGAGAGAGAGGGAAGCAGGCTCCCTGCTGAGCAGAGATCCCGATGCAGGACTCGATCCAAGGACCCCGAGATCATGACCTGAGCTGAAGGCAGCGACTTAACCCACTGAGACATACAGGTGCCTCTTCCTGCATATTTTAAGACCACAATGCTCTGAAGCTAGAACTCAATCACAAGAGGAAACTTGAAAGAATTCAAATACATGGAGGCTAAAAAGCATCCTACTGAACAATGAATGAGCCAACTAGGAAATTAAAGAAAATGCACAGAAACAAATGAAAATGAAAACACAACTGTTCAAAATCTGTGGGACACCACAAAGGCTGTCCTGAGAGGAATGTATATAGCGATACAAGCCTTTCTCAAGAAACAAGAAAGGTCTCAAGTACCAACCTAACCCTACACCTAAAGGAGCTGGAGAAAGAACAACAAAGAAAGCCTAAACCCAGCAGGAGAAGAGAAATCATAAAGGTCAGAGCAGAAATCAATGAAATAGAAACCAAAAGAACAGCAGAACAGATCAACAAAACTAGGAGCTGTTTCTTTGAAATTGATAAACACCTGGCCAGACACTTCTAAAAGAAAAGAGAAAGGACCCAAATCAATAAAATCATGAATGAAAGAGGAGAGATCACAACCAACACTAAAGAAATACAAACAATTATAAGAACATATTATGAGCAACTATATGACAACAAATTAGACAATCTGGAAGAACTGGATGCATTCCTAAAAATGTATAAACTACCAAAACTGAACCAGGAAGAAATAGAAAACCTGAACAGACTCATAACCATTAAGGAGATTGAAGCTGTCATCAAAAATCTCCCAAAAACAAGAGTCCAGGGCCAGAAGGCTTCCCAAGGGAATTGTTCCAAACATTTAAAGAAGAATTAATACCTATTCTCCTGAAACTGTTCTAAAAAATAGAAATGGAAGGAAAACATCTAAACTCATCTTATGATAATATATATATATTTTTAAAGATTTTATTTATTTATTTGTCAGAGAGAAATCACAAGTAGGCAGAGAGGCAGGCAGAGAGAGAGAGGAGGAGGAAGCAGGCTCCCCGCTGAGCAGAGAGCCCGATGCGGGACTCGATCCCAGGACCCCAAGATCACGACCTGAGCCAAAGGCAGCGGCCCAACCCACTGAGCCACCCAGGCGCCCCTAAACTCATCTTATGAGGCCAGCATTACTTTGATCCCCAAACCAGGCAAAGAATCCACCAAAAAGGAGAATTACAGACCAATATCCTTGATGAACACAGATGCGAAAATTCTCACCAAAATACTAGCCAGTAGGATCCAACAGTACATTAAACAGATTATTCACCACCACCAAGTGGTATTTATTCCTGGGCTGTAAGTTTGGTTCAAAATCTGCAAATCAATCAATGTGATACAATACATTAATCAAAGAAAGAACAAGAACCATATGAGCCTGTCAATAGACACTGAAAAAGCATTTGACAAAGTACAGCGTACTTTCTTGATCAAAACTCTCCAAAGTGTAGGGATAGAGGGTACATATCTCAATATCATCAAAGTCATCTATGAAAAACCCACAGCAAATATTGTTCTCACTGGAGAAAATCTGAGAGCTTTTCTGCCAAGATCAGGAACACGGCAGGGATGGCCACTGTCAACACTTCTATTCAACACAGTACTGGAAGTCCTAGCCTCAGCAATCAGACAACAAAAAGAAATAAAATGCATCTGAATCAGCAAAGAAGAAGTTAAACTCTCACTCTTTGAAGATGATACGATACATTATGTGGAAAATCCAAAAGACTCCACTCCAAAACTGCTAGAACTCATACAGGAATCAGTAAAGTGTCAGGATATAAAATCAATGCACAGAAATCAGTTGCATTTCTATACACAAACAACAAGACAGAAGAAAGAGAAATTAAGGAGTCGATCCTATTTACAATTACACCTAAAACCATAAGATACCTAGGAATAAACCTAACTAAAGAGGCAAAGAATCTGTACTCAGAAAATTATAAAATACTCATGAAAGGAATTGAGGAAGACACAGGAAATGGAAAAACGTTCCATGCTCATGGATTGGAAGAACAAATATTGTGAAAATGTCTATGCTACCTAAAGCAATATACATATTTAATGCAATCCCTATCAGAATACCATCAATTTTTTTCAAAGAAATGGAACAAATAATCCTAAAATTTATATGGATCCAAAAAAGATCCTGAATAGCCAAAGGAATGTTGAAAAATAAAGCCAAAGTTGGTGGCATCACAACTCCAGACTTCAAGCTCTATTACAAAGCTGTCATCATCAAGACAGTATGGTACTGGCACAAAAACAGACAAATAGATCAGTGGAACAGAAACCCAGAAATAGACCCTCAACTCAATGGTCAACTAATCTTTGACAAAGCAGGAAATAGTGTCCAATGAAAAAAAGACAGTCTTTTCAACAAATGGTGTTGGAAAAATTGGATGGCCACATGCAGAAAAATGAAACTGGACCATTTCCTTACACCACACATAAAAATAGACTCAAAATTGAGGAAGGACCTCAATGTGAGAAAGGAACCCATCAAAATGTTGGAGGAGCAACCTCTTTGACCTCAGCCACAGCAGTTTCTTCCTAGAAACATCGCCAAAAGCAAGGGAAGCAAGGGTAAAAATGAACTATTGGGATTTCATCAAGATCAAAAGCTTTTGCATAGCAAAGGAAATAGTCAACAAAACCAAAAGACAACTGACAGAATGGGAGAAGATATTCACAAATGACATATCAGATAAAGAGCTAGTATCCAAAATCTATAAAGAAATTATCAAACTCAACACCCAAAGAACAAATAATCCAATCAAGAAATGGACAGAGGACATGAACAGATATTTCTGCAAAGAAGACATCCAGACGGCCAACAGACACATGAACATCACACAGCATCAGGGAAATACAAATCAAACCACAATGAGATACCACCTCACACCAGTCAGAATGGCTAAAATTAACAAGTCAGGAAATGACAGACATTAGAGAGGATGTGGAGAAAGGGGAACCCTCCTACACTGCTGGTGGGAATGCAAGCTAGTGTAGTGACTCTGGAAAACAGCATTGAGGTTCCTTAAAATAGAGATACCCTATGATCCAGCAATTGCACTACTGGGTATTTACCCTAAAGATACAAATGTAGTGATCTGAGGGGCATGTGCAGTCAAATGTTTAGAGCAGCAATGTCCATGATAGCCAAACTATGGAAAGAACCTAGATGTCCATCAAAAGATGAACAGATAAAGAAGAAGTGGTATATATACACATATATATATCTAATGGAATACTATGCGGCCATCAAAAGAAATGAAATCTTGCCATTTGCAATGACGTGAATAGAACTTGAGGCTATTATGCTGAGTGAAATAAGTCGATCAGAGAAAGACAATTATCATATAATATCCCTGATGTGAGAAATTTGAGAGGCAGAGTGGGGGGCTAGGGGCGTCGGGAATAAAAAAATGAAACAAGATGGGATCAGGAGGGAGACAAACCATAAGAGACTCTTAATCTTACAAAACAGACAGAGGGTTGCTGAGGGGAGGGAGGGTATGGAGAGGGTGGTTGGGTTATGTGCATTGGGGAGGGTATATGATATGGTGAGTGCTATGAAGTATGTAAGTCTGACGATTCACAGACCTGTACTCCTGGGATTAATAATACATTATATGTTAATAAAAATAATTAATTTAAAAATAAATAAAATACCTAGTTTAAAAAGAAAAAGCAAAGGATATTCTTCAGTAAATGAATGGATGAAGGTAGCATTGAGTAACAAGGTAAAATACCCACAACACTTCCCAGCCCACCCTCATACGCACCAACAACAAGACAGAAGACAAGACAGAAGAAAGAGAAATTAAGGAGTCAATCCTATTTACAATTGTACCCAAAACCATAAGATACTTAAGAATAAACCTAACTAAAGGAGCAAAGAATCTGTACTCAGAAAACTTTAAAGTACTCATGAAAGGAATTGAGGAAGACACAAGGAAAAGGAAAAACGTTCCATGCTCATGGATTGGAAGAAAATCACACACATTCCCAATTTGATCACATCATTTGATTCAGATAGAAAGACTTAGAAGTTGACTGAGGCTCAAGACATATACGGATAATCCAGAAAACTCCCACCTCTATCTACTGTCATAAGAATTCTGTAGTACTACCCAGATGGGTATAACCTGAGGAATCTGCATAAGAAAAAGTATATTCTGGAAAGAACATTGCTTTAGTAGCTATGATACTCCTTGGAACCTCAGTTTTTAATCTATACAGTGAGAACAATATTGACCTTATAGCGTGGTTTGGAGAATTAAAGCTAATGTACATAATGTGCAGAATACAACTGACCTTCGTATACGACTGCTCCCAGGTACAGAGTACTCTATTTGCCATAATTCCAGTGTCTGCCTTCACTGTGGTTTCCTCAGAACATAGGCCTAATCTTATTTGTTTCTGATTTTCCAGGAAGACCACAGTATCTGGCACACTGTAAATGAAAATGGGATAACAGTTGAACTGTAGGAGGGCTCTATTCTTAGTCGCTGTTACATTCTGAGACAAGCCTTCATTTATCATCAAAAAATGCCTGACAATATTCAGATCTAAGCTGGACCCATTTCTAGCTCTATGCCTGAGGCCAATGACGAAAACTCATGGCTCCTAACCCAATATTTTAATCATTATAGAATCCAAATGTATGATAACTGACTAGTCAAATGAATGAATGAATAAGTAAATGAATGAATGAATGAATGAATGAATGAAAGAACGAACACAGTTCTGTGGGTCAGTTTATAAAGATGAAATTGACCAAAATCATTAAAGAAAGAAGTTGAGCAATTAATGTGGCTCAAATTGCCAATAACCCTGGATTGAAGAGATTTTTCTTTATTTTCATGACCTAATTAGTAACAGGCAAAAAAAGAGTCTAGGGCACCAGAAGGATGAAGAAAATTTTTAATTATGAGAAGTACACATTATCACAGATTATGGTAAACAGTTACCAAAAGGGAGCCAGAGGAGCAGTAAAAAAAAAAGGTAATAATTCTCTTAGGAGGTAATAATTATCTTATAAACTGGGTGGAAAATAATGCGATAACTAACAAATTATATAGTATTTCTGGACCTTTCACTAGATTCCAGAGAAAAAGATATCAGTATTTCTGGGAATGACTTTTTTATGTTGTGAATTTTAATGAGGTATTTAGCATGACCCCAAAAGATGTTCCTACATTTTTAGTAGTCTTTATTCAACCTCTTAAGAAACTACTTTATTGTAACTCAAAGTGGACTTTCCTCTTGGTAGGGTTTTTTAGAGTAAGCTAATTTCGACCTACCTCAGACCATTTTGTTGCAATTATGCCAGATTCAAGCTTTCAAAAACTTCTCAATCCCTAGACTCTACCATTTTGTTCCATCAATAAGATCACCACAAACCAGGGACTAACAAAAACTAAGGCATAAGAATGGCTCCCAACCCTTGTTCACTAATACTTACAATACTGTTAATCATCCTCCACCTCCCTCTCCCAAAGCAGAGTTCAGTACTTTCACAAATATGGCTCACAAAAGCATTGTTGCTGACAACAAATATAGGTGCTTTCAGATCACTTTGGAAATATAAACTGTGGTATAAATGCTTAATTTTTTTAAATGACATGTGTTACAGTCGCTGTTTTTATTACCTTTCTAACAAGAACCCACACACAGTTGTTGTTGTTTTAAATAACTGTGTTAGAAGCCAAGAAGCAACTCAAGCCAAGATACTGAGTGCTAAACTTTGATTTCTGAAGCAATACACACTTGGACTCATTACAGTGGTCCCTGACGCCCAGGGATAGAGTAGACTCCTTTAAAAATAACAGCAACAACATTGGTTTGGAAGGCCTCTCCTCTTAAGAGACCTCTTCTAAAAATAGGAGGTTCTGGCTCCCAGCGACTGTCCCCAACAGAATCAACAGTCCCCAGAGGGCTCTTCTTCCCTTTTCTCCTCCTCTATGCAGATCCACTTATATAAACGCATGACAATAGCTGAAGATCAGCAACAAGCAAAATCAAAAGGGCGATCAATGAAGTTGATGAGTGTCCATAGTGCCCAGCATGTGGTATATATAGCAGCTCAAGGTAAGGATTTTCCTTTAGGATCCAAAAGATCAACATCAACTGCTTTCTGCATATTGATTAAAAGAAATCAATGGAAAAAGAAATATTTTTTTTTCTTCACTCACTTTCCTGTTTACCACCTGGTCACCAACCACTCTTTGGCCAATTACTATGTATATAAAATTCTGAAATGCATAATCATTCCTGTCATTGTTCCCAATTTCCCAATTAAAATTTACTTGAGAAAGATGATGTGGCTATATGCCATCTTGATAAACACGGGAGACAAGCAGAAGTATGAGGAGAAGTCAGGAGTTCCATTGCTTGCCAGTTATCATTCATGCAAAGCAGGCATCTGAAATGGCCATAATTCTTGGCTCTTACCAATTTGGTTTTGATTTTGCTTGACCTATATACTTGGCTTTAGAAAGGAGTTCTTAAATGAATGACCAAAGATTAAGAAGTCAAAATCTAAATTTAAGCCAACTTTTTTAAGGAAGTTGCCAATCAGGAGGCAAGAAAAAGACAAGTCAAAACCCCATTTCCTCTGAGTCTGGGAAATTTTAACTCTGGAGCTCTCTTTGCTTTTGTTTAATTCAGTATGTCTATTTATAAAGCATTTACTGTTACTTACTATTCTGTGCACGAGCAAGGGGTGGAGGAAGAGTGGGGAGAATAAAGCAGAACTAAGGACAGGTCTTGAGAGAGGTGACTTTAATGAGTAGAAACTTCCACTGTAGGAACAAGATTTTTTCCCATGTGCAGTATAAAACAATTAAAACAATAGGAGCCAGGATAATCCCTAAATTTTGTGATATCAACCATGGTGCTGAATAAACTTAAAGAAGAGGAGAAAAAAGGCAGCAGTCTTCATGAGAAGGTAAAAGTTGAGCTGTCACCCAGTAGACAGAATTTGGATAGGAGTTGAGTCATGTATAAACCATGCAGGAGGAACAGAACACTATAATAAGAAAATTCTAAGCTTTGTGCCCTCTGGCCCAACCAATGCATTAAAATGAATTGGAACCCTGGTACAGTAGAGAATACCTTGCTTTGGCATCAGATAAGTGTACTTTGAATCACAGCTGTGCCACTACGAACCCTCCAAACTTGGCTAGGTTGTAAAACATCTTTGAAGCTCTACTTTCTTACGTAGGATAATATTATCTACTTTGTAGGTCTACTGAGACCTACAACAAGGTGTATACAGGGCTAGTTCATAGAAGAAGTTCAAATAACATTTATTTACTTTCATCTTAGAAGCACATTAGCAGTCCTCTCATATCAACATTAAACAGCAGACTGCTCTTTATGCACAAAAATCTATTCTTTCATCCTATAGTAGTAGAATTGTAGCTGGGCCTATGGCCACCAATCCAAAGACAGCACTTGCCAGCAGCCCTGGCAGCTGCTTGATCTGTGTGACTTTGTTCCCACCAGTTGTACCTAAGCAGGAGAGATGTGTGTCTCTTCCAGGCCCAGGCTTGAAACAAGAGCTCTCACTCTGTCTTCTTCCTGTGAGTTAGAACATGGATTTGCCTAAAACCCAACTCTGACCACAGAGATGAGGACATTGCCTTAGAGTGTAGCAAAGAAATAAGATGCAAAAAGCTTAGAACCCCTGAAAATGACTACATGGACCAGAGCAGGTCACCTACACTCCAGGATGAGTACAGAAAAGAAGTTCCTGTTATTTTAGTCACTCTCATCATGGGTCTCTTATTACATCAGCTTAGCCTTTCCACCTAACTCATGCAAGCTCTCTCATTCTTCGAAACAATAGGCTCTTTCAGGTTGAGCCAATATTATTCCCATTTGGCAGATGAGCAAATTAAAACCAAGGAAAGTCCAAGGTCACCTGACCTGTCAGTGCTATCCTGCCACTGATTCCAGAGTCTTTGGATGTAACAACTTTGTCAATTCTCATTCCTGAGGTTGTGAACAGAAGAATCATTCTAATTTAGGTGTTGATGAAATTTGACAAGATTGGATATTACATTTCAAATATAGAATCATGAGACTCGATTTTAAATTAAGCTGCACGCTGCAAGTACTTTTCATAATTATTGCTATTATACATTTGTTACCACTGTAAAATTTCAAGGAGCACTGGAAAATGTAATTGCAACACAGAGTTCTGGAATCCAGGGCAGAAACGTTTGGAATTGGGGGCAATTTACACCCATAATGTAATTAAACAGGAGGCAATTTGCATTCAGATTTGCACATTACAGTATTTTTTTCTGATTATAAAAATAAAAAAAAAAAAACTCTGGCAAGCACAGAAGGTTTTTGAGTGTTCTGACAATTAATATTTTAGACAAATGGCATTGGGAAAAAGGACTTTCTAATCCTTTTCTGGAAGCTTAGCAGTTTGCCAAGAAAATAATAAGCTGTCTGTCGGATATTTTAATAAAGAAGCATGCTGTGATAAATAACTGTTTTCACCCCACATTATTTTTGCTCAAATGTATTTATAAGCTTCCTCTGATTCTCACCTATTCATAGGATCTGCCTATAAATAAAGATTTGAAAGGCATAAACCTAAATACTCAAAATGGATAAAAATCCAAATATTACATTAGCAAGGAAATTAGGATTTAGGGTTATTGAAAAAACTTTTTCATTGATTATATGCAACACCTGTATTGTGGTGAAAAGACACTGGATTTGTAGGATGTCCTTCTCACTATACCACCTCAAAGACCTCAGTCAGGGATTCTGTTCTCTGTCTTGGTTTCCCGTTTTAAAAAAGAAAATAATGGGCGCTCGGGTGGCTCGGTCATTAAGCGTCTGTCTGCCTTCAGCCCAGTCATGATCCTGGAGTCCCCAGATGGAGTCCTGCATTAGTCTCCCTGCTCGGTGGGGAGTCTGCTTCTCCCTCTGACCCTACCCCCTCTCACGCTCTCTCTCTTTCTTTCAAATAAATAAAATCTTTAATAATAACAATAATATTAAAAAGGAAAATAGTATCATCTCACTTGGCTGATGTGAATATTAAGTAATATATTTACAGAAATATGACCAGCATACAATTGGAGCTTAAAGCCTAAATATGGAGAAAAGTCTAATCTAAAGTAGCTACCATTTATTGAACACCGCTCTAAGACAACTCTATGAGAGCATACTGGTATTATCCCCACCTTAGTACAGATTAAAAAAACTAATGAATAAAAGGTATTGGTGGCTCTGTCTAAATCAGCACAGCTGGGAATTGGTGAAGGTAGGATTTGAACTCATGGATCCAGATTCTCTAGGGGTGTGTGTGTGTGTGTGTGTGTGTGTGTGTGTGTGTTTAAGGGTTCCAGAAGCAGTAGTTTATTGACTAGGCCTGCTTCCCCAGCCTAACAACTACACACTTGTGGGGCTCAGGGGAACCCTGGTGAACACTGGTAAAAAGTGATCCTTTGGGTCCAAGGTCATGGGGGCAGGCAAAGATGGGGGTCGTGCCTTCTTGTTGACAGACAGTTCCTGGGAAGCAGGTACCAGGCTATTGTAACTCTCCCCATGAAAAGATGACCTCTCCTGTACCTAAACTGATGGAACTTCTGATCTGTACTTTTCTTGATACATCATTGGTGGCCCTGAGATAAAAGATTTGATTGGTGGAGCGCCTGGATGGCTTCGTTGGCAGAGCGTGCAACTCTTCATCTCCAAAGGTCATGAGTTCAAGCCCCACACTGGGTGTAGAGATTACTTAAATAAATGAAAACTCTAAGTAAAAAGATCTGATTTGTAAAGAAAATGTGGTATATATACACATATATATACCATATATGTGTTTGTGTGTGTGTGTGTATGTTGTATATATGTGTGCATCCATGTATGTATATACACACACAATGCAATATTGCTCAGCCATAAAAAAAAAAAAGATGAAATCTTGCTATTTGCAACAACATGGTTGAGGTTAGAGATTATAATGTTAAACAAAATAAGTCAGTCAGAGAAAGGAATACCATATGATTTCATTCATATATGAAATTTAAGAAACAAAACAAATGGACAAAAATAAAGAGAGACAGAGGGACAAACCCAGAAACAGACTCTTAACTAGACAGAACAAACTGATGGTTACCAGAGGGGAAGTATGTAGGGGAAAGGTGAATTAGGTATGGGGATGAAGGAGGGCCCTTGTGATGAGCACAGGGTGTTGGGAGGAGGTACTGAATCACCGTATTGTACATCAGAAACTTAATATAACACTCTGTGTTAACTATACTGGAATTAAGATAAAAACTTAATTAAAAAAGATATGACTTATATTAAAGGCTAAATGCATATTCACAAAATTACACATCAACATATAGCTTTTAAAACTGGTAATAAGAAATGGAAATCAAAAAGAAAGCAAAGGGAGAGTAATCAGCTCTGTATGATTTATTATGTGTATTACCCTAATCAGGCAACTTTCTCTTTCTGTCATGTCTATAAGCAAGAAAATTTTATGGGAGAGTGGGAGGGATGTCTTGTTAAACACATTCACATAATCATTTGGGAAAATACTTCTTTCTGTTATCTTGACATTGTACTATGTGCCTGAAATCAAACCCCCAACAACATTCTGATTAAATGGATTTATGATCATCTTGATTCTTTTTTAGTGCCAAACCTGGTGAGCTAAAGCACATCAATGACTTCCCTTTTACCCGGGGCAAAATCTTTCCTCTCTGACAAATCTTTAAACTCTCTGATGGAAGGTTACGTGATCTACTTGTCTTTAATCTTTCCTAGCACATGGGGAGCGCCAACCCCATGTCCGCTGCTCTACCAAGCACTTCGGAGGTGATGTTAGTCATCATTATAATAATAGTAGTAATAATGCCATTTATTGAAGACAAATAAATTATCATTTATTAAGAACTCTAAATACACTATTTTATTTAGTCTTCAAACCACTCTATGAAATAGCTAACAGTATTATCACTGCTTTACAAATGAAGAAGCCTGACATGGCTATTGGTTTAATAGGTGTCTTATGGGTCATATAGAGTAGGGCCTTCGCTACGAGACAAGAAAGCTCAAACACCTGGAAGATTCTTCACTTAGTTACCTCACAGATACCCCAGATTCAATGTGTACTGTGCAGTCCAACTTCTCCTTACCCTTAAACCTGGTTTCCTCCTATACTTAATATCATGCAGATTGTGTTAGACTGAATAATGGCTCCTCACCATATATGTCCACGTCCTGGTCCCTGCTCCTGTGATTACTTTACCTTACATGGCAAAAGAGACTTTGCCAATGTGATTAACTTAGGGGTCCTATTATGTACTAAACTCTGTCCTCGTAAAATTGGTATGTCGAAGCTCTAACCCCAAGTACCTCAGAATATGACATCTTTCAAGACAGGGCCTTTAAGTTGGTAATTAAGTTAAAATAAATGGGGTTGTTAGACGGGGCCCTAATCCAATCTGACTGGTATCCTTGTAAGAAGGGAAGATGAGGACACATAAAAGAGACACCAGACTGGACATGTGCACACACAGAGGGAAGGCCATGTGAGGACGCAGGAAGAAGGCAGCTATCTGCAAGCGGACGAGAGAGACCTCCGATGCCAACACTTCAGTCTCACACTTCCGGCCTCCAGAACTATGAGAAAACAAGTTTCTGTTGTTTAAGCCAACCAGTCTGTGGTTTCTGTTATGGCAGACCTAACAAACTAGAACAGCTCCTAAAATAGGGAGATGATCTGGGAGGGGCACGGCGGTGAGGGCTTATAATCACAAAGGTCTTACAAGAAGAAGGCAGAAGGGTCAGAGTGTGAGAAGAAGGAAATGTGAGATGGAGCAGAGGTCAGAGAAGAGAAAAGATGCATCACTGCTGGTTTTGAAAACAGAGGAAGGAGCCATGTGTCAGGGAATGCAGGCAGTCTCTAAAACCTAGGAAAGACAGGGCACCTGGGTGGCTCAGTTGGTTAAGTGTCTGCCTTCGGCTCGGGTCACGATCCCGGGGTCCAGGGATCGAGCCCCACATCGGGCTCCCTGCTTATTGGGGAGACTGCTTCTCCCTCTCCCACTCCCCCTGCTTATGTTCCCTCTCTCACTGTCTCTCTCTGTCAAATAAATAAATAAAACCTTTAAAAAAAAAAAAAAAAAAACCTAGGAAAGACAAGGAAATGGACTCTCCACTAGAGCTTCCAGAAGGAGCACAGCTGGGGCAATCCCTTGATGTTAGCCCACTTGAGACTGATTTTAGACTTCTGACCTCCAGAACTGTAAGATAATAAATCTGTGTTCTTTTCAGTCACCAAGTTTGTAGCAATTTGTTTCAGCAGCCATGGGGAACAGTGGATGACATCACCATTCACCTGTTCCTCCAAATTCTGTCCTTTCTCTTGCAGTCCCTGCCTCTCTTTACCCACCTTTCTGGATTCACATCTTCCAACAGTCTATCTGGATTATTGCCATAGCCTCCAAAAGGTTTTCCCTGCCCTTTCAACCTCTGAACAACTCTGCTTCCTTCTGCCAAAGTAATTTTCCTTTTTTAAAAAAATGTATTTATTTATTTGTTTGTTTGTTTGTTTGTTTATTTGAGAGAGAGCGCACACACACACAAGCAGGGTGTTGGGGGTCAGGGCGAAGGGGCAGAGGCCGGGGGAGAAGCAGACTCCTCACCAAGCAGTGAGCCAGACGTGGGGCTCAATTCCAGGACCCTTGGGACCCCATGTCCGCTGCTCTACCAAGCACTTCAGAGGTGAAGTTAGTCATCATTATAATAACGTGAGGGCAAGCACAGGGTGCCCTCTTACTTATACTTCAAAGCTTACCTCAGGTGTCACCTCCTCCAGAAAGCTCTCCCTGAGGCTGTTCCACCTTTATCACCAGTTGGTTTAGTTGTTCATCCTCCATGCTCCCATAACACACTCTCTTTACCTCTAACATAGCAGAGCTAGTGGCCCCATACTTCCCCCACAGTAGAAAGATGTAGAAAGAAGAAAGAAGACTTCTTCCAGGCTGGAATGGTATCTTTCATATAATTCCCCCGTGTCCAGTACAATGCCTGATACTGAAGACACCAGCATTTGTTGAAAGAAAGTCTTAGGACAAGAGGTAGAACCTCATTTACTTATTCATGCAACAGATATTCATTGGGGACTCACTATCTGTAAAACACTGGGAGATGCACAAATAATGTATAAGACTTGATATCTGCTACTTAGAATTATTAAATTTGTCGGTGTTGAGATGTTATTTAAATGTCCAGCAGGTGGTAGCACCTAACTAAACCATAAACCCTGAGCTTCCTGAGAGGAAGCATTCATACCTGAAAACAATGGAAAGGATTTGGAGAATTGGAGTTTCACTAGAACCAGATCATGGGAGCCCAAAGAAGACTAGCAAGCCAGAAGCAGAAAGCTCTCATTAATGTGATGTGGGATCTTCAATAAACACCTCATGGCTTCATCATGACACGAACATGCCTCTTGTTCAAGAAGGTATTCCTGTGTCACTCTTTGAAGTTTCCAAGGAGGCATCAAATGTCCGAGGCACATTGAATCTGACTGAAGGAAAGGATCATGTAGGCTAACAGGAGACAAGAAAAAACAGCAAATTGTATTAAATGACTCACAGTGGCTGAAGAAGAATTTTCATCATTAGGCATTCACTTCCTAATAATTTTATGTAATCCAAATCCAGAAGCAGATTGCTAATGACTAATACAGAATACATGCTGTTTCTTTTCAAGGTCAACTTTTGTTCAGGAAAAATGAGAAACAATTCTCTTCCTTGACCCTATCTGATAAAGCAGAAGCCAAGCAGATTTATATAAATGAAAATAGGGTGAGTCAGAGCACTTTATCCCATAAATAACGAAAATGGATTAAGGTTGACTTGTCTCTAGGCAACCTATATAAATACAGTCATATAACCCTGATTTTTGTATATAAAATAGATGATCAAGAGACTCACTTAAAATTATTCATGGCTATCTCTTCTCGCTTTAATAGATTTGAAAAGCTGCTTCCTCACCAGCCATCCCGTTGTAAACCTTCGCTGGTGAAGACTGCAGGCCAAGTGCTTCCTTCTGCCAAGACTCAAGTGTTCATTATTGGATCTCTCAAAGTAAATGTAGGTTAAAGAGTGATACTGACAAAAAAACTGTGACTACAAAATGATGATTTTTTTCTTTTTAATTTGAATGCATATAAATATATATTAGTAAGTGAATGAGAATGATGATAAATTAATGTATAGTATGAATTAAAATCTCCTAGAAACTAATCCAAAAGTGCATGTAAAGATGAATGATAGATATCGGGTAAAATAATGGATCAAATGATTAGGGATATTAGCCACGGATCATGGACTAGAATGAAATAGATATCCTTCAGATTATGTGGAAAATTAACTAAGAGGGGGAAAAAAATAAAAAACACAAGTAATTCATAAGTTTTCATTTTTAATATCTTTAATAGTCACAAACCAAGAAACAGTGTTCATCTGGGAAAATACGGAAATATTTTATTTCTGTATAAATAGGAAAAAAGTCTGCAAAAGAATGTAGAGTGTGTGTCCTAGATTTTCATAACATGATCTGACAGTTACACCATAGCTTTTAAATGAGATCCTTGAGATGGACTGCCTGGCCTTCAAGTCTATGTGACTTCGTGGTGATGGCCATCCTCCCTCCGGAGTCTGACGTTCCTGGATCCGTATCTCAGTTCCACGATTGCCTAGCTGTGTGTAGTGCTTAGCCTCTGGGTGCCTACATGCTCAGTTGCTTTTTCTACAAAATGGAGATAATAATATCATCACCTAGGGCACTGGGGTGGCTCAGTGGGTTGAGCATCCAACTCTTGATTTCAGCTCAGGTTAGGATCTCAGGGTCCTGGGATCGCGCTGTGGGGCTGGCCCCTGTGGGGCTCTGCACTCAGCGGGGAATCTGCTTGGGATTCTCTCTTTCTGCCTCTGCTCCTCCCCCCTACTCTCTCTCTCTCAAATGAATACATAAATCTTTAAAAAATAATAAATAATTGTGTCACCACGCAGGGTTGTTGTGATAGTTAAATGAGATAATCCAATGAAGTCTTGGCACAGTGCTCAGCACTTAGTAAGCACTCAAAAATACCAGTTATTGAGATGACTAATACCTGCCTATTTTTAATTTTTTCATACCGATGGAGCCTGGATTGGACATACTGAGAGCATTTAAGGCTTTTGTTTTTGTTTTTGTTTTTTAATGTTAGCACTAGTATCAAAAATTCTGAATTCTGGTCCTGGCCCCACCACTTACCAGATGTGTAACCTTGGGCAAATCTCTTAATGGATCCCACCAACTATAAAATTGGAAAATAATTCAGGTTCTACCTTATTTACATACACACACACGCACACATACACACACACCTGCCCCAACCCCTTGCTCATTCCAGATGAGATAACAAAGTTTTATTTTGCTTCTTTTATGTAAAACGTTATTCACACGTAAAATCCAATGGTGGTGGTGATGATGATGATGGCGGCTTTGGGATTGAGGGCACCATTAAGTGTAAAAGAATATAATACTCAGGTCTGACTAGGCCAGATTATGGGGCACCACTCTGATTGTCAAATAACTACCTTCAACTTCATGATGGCACTCCTCTCAACCAGCAAGAAGAAAGAAAGGCAGACAGAAAGAAAGAGAGAAATTAATACTCAGACCTAATTAGATATTCCTGATCTGTTATCATTACTATTATATTGTCTTTATTATGTTATCATTCTTGATCTATAAGGCCCATAAAAGTGTTGGGGGTTTTTTTAAGAGGAAATTAAAAATCATATAGTTGACAAGAAGCCAAGATGCCTGGTATACAATATAGCATTCTTTCCTTTAAGATACCAAATTACATATTCATACATTTGTTTTACAAAGCAGGGTAGGGAATTATATAACAGAAAGATCCCATTGATGTTTAAATTATAGGGAAGAAAATGGCAGAGAATATTTAAATTATTTCTCTGCTGTTTGTAGATTTCTATACTTAAGTATTTGTTAACTTTAACCCAAAAAGGTGAGTGAAAGTATTCTTATATGTGCTCTTGGCAACTGTGGTGAAAAGAAATAGATATGATAGTGTGCTTGTTTTCTGAGGATTATGAAAGAAGACTGCTTTGGAGAATCACAGAGATTGTGAGGTAAGAACCAGTCCTGGGCTGATGAGACTTCATTCTTAGGTGGGGCATCTTTCTGACTTTGTTTTATATCCCTAGGTTCAGCTCTGCTCAGAAATTTGGACCAAAGATAATAGATCATTGATCTGCTCTAGTTTTACAAAGCTCATTTTAATTAAGAGTTTCTAATAAAAGAATTATGTCTCTTGCTAAGACCTGGGTAAGCTTGGGATAAAATATGTCATAAATATTACATGGCTGTCCTGATGCAAAGTTACGTGCAATGCAGGGTTTGAAAAATTCAAGTGCATGGCATCCACTTTACAAGTAAAGCCAATATGTCGAATTTAAAAAATTGCTGGAAATTAATACAGTATTTTTATTTTGCATCTATTGGACTTTATTTTTAGAATCACTTTTAGCAAGGGTAACTTAAATACTTTTTAAAAATTCTATGTCCTCCTCCTCTGGCTTCCACAGGACTGATTCTCGGTGGTGGGGTGAAGGCATTACACAGCAAAAAACTCAGCAATCTACCTTAAAGCCAAAGGTAAACCTTTCCCCCATAAAATACTAAATTACTAAATACAGAATTTTGAAGATGATTAAG
Organism: Mustela nivalis; assembly: GCF_964662115.1. Classification (NCBI taxonomy): domain Eukaryota; kingdom Metazoa; phylum Chordata; class Mammalia; order Carnivora; family Mustelidae; genus Mustela; species Mustela nivalis. The sequence goes on along the minus strand of NC_139023.1, from coordinate 159,041,202 downwards.
CTTATATTTTTGAACAACAGAAAGATGTAAAATATTTTTTTGATTTTTTTAATGCTTCAATTAACTCTCCATAAAAACAGTCACTGACAGAAATAGAAGACAATATTTAATGAATAACAATATTTGGCAATGGAACCAAACACCATTTCAGGGTCTAATGTTAGAAAAAGGACACTGTGGTTCAGTGAATTTGTTTAATTAAAGACAATAGGGGCATGTACATCCCATTTGCCTGACAAGAAACAGCTTTTTCCCAAGGATATTTTTATTTTGCTTTCAATATCTGAAATAAAAAGACCAGAGTCAAAGCTGCTTCTAAAGTTTGACATCCCAAGGCTAAAATAGAAAGAATTCTTACAGTTCTCATTTTCTTTCTGTCCTCACTCCACAGTACTCAGTCAGGACCTTCCTACACCAACAATGCCTTAAATAATTAGAAAAGGACAATTTGTAAACAATTATTTGTCACTACTTCTAGAATCAGATCCCAGGCAAAATGACCAAGTTCAAGACATCGCAGCAGGATGGAAGAAAGTACGGATTATTTTATTAATCTTAGATAGATTCAGCCTACCAATCTGACAGTGGTATCTTCCATCTAGAGCATCTTGCTGGCTCCTTCATTCCCATAGCCCATCCTCCTTTCATTCTTGTGCATCAAAAAGTATTCTTTTAAATGGAAAGAAATATGGAAAGAAGGAAGAAAATACTCAACTCCTCATTTTTTCTAACCTTATTTTTTGAGTCAATGAATAAATGCTTTATACAAAGGGTATTTCTCCCATTATCATTAGATAAGCCCTCAGGATAGCTATCTCTTAACTACAAAGTTAATCTTTGCACTTTACTTACTGAAGGAACACAGAGCCTGTTCTGTATATCCCTATAAAGTGATTAAAAACACACTCTAGCTTATGGTACAACAATCTAGAGACAATTTAATTAAAAACGTCTTACATCCAAATCATATCTGTAACGTCCCTATTTAGGATAAATTCTAAAAGTAAAATTAATAGTCAAACTGAACAGTGTTGCAAATTCAGATAAATCCTCATGGGTTTTTTTCTTTCTTGTTAATATTTTCAGAAGAGTCATAGCCTTAGTGTCATTAGGGTAAAAATACAAAACTGTATTTTTTTCTGTGGAAAATATGAGGATGGTAAATGTTCTTTTAAAATAAGACAAAGATGGAAAAATGAATGCTATGGCTTTCTTTAATAAGATTCTATACTAAATTCATTGATGAGCATAACCTTCAAGTCACCTTCAGAAAGAGTGAATAAAGTAAAAAGTTTAATATAAAATAAAACATCTCAGTCAGTCTGAAATTGGACCAATCATTTTTTAAGCCATGGGAACTTTTCTCCCTGAAAGAGGTGACTGATATAATTCTCCGGGTTATCCTATTGTGACCAGACTGAACAATACTTCACGTGACACCAAAGTTACAATTGTAAGCTATAGTCACTAACTGAATTTAGCCTGAATAATTGGCCAGTATTTTGTTTGTACGCAATGCTTTCCTCCTTCTGCAACCAGTTGGAAGCTTAACAATTTCTGAGCTAGTTTAGATACAAGTCAAAACGGGCTAATTGTGAAGTTAGACATGTGTTTCCTTGTAAATGTCTCTCTGCAGAGTCATCTCATTTTTAAAAACCCTGAAGAAAACTAACAGCAGCAGTCTGCCTGTTAACCATTTGCTCTCACTGCAGAAACTCCTTCCACAGCAAAGGCAACGTGAAGCCCCCAAGGGCTTTTTAAATTTTTTAACAAAAGCAGAAAGTAATAAGTAACTAAGGTATAATTACCACATAACTAGCATTTTTTGGCCTTATCAGATGTCACCCTTCCAACCTGGAGATTGGCAGCACTTTACAGAAAGGCAGAAAATTTTCTTTCTCTTTTCCTTTTGTATCCATCAAAGCAAAAATTCCTCCCCCCCCCCTTTTCTCTCCAATAGTCCCAAATTGATCCCCTCGCATGTCAAATGCCTTTCCTAACAGCTTGAGACCTGGGCTCTCCTTGCCTGAAAGATAACCTGTCACTCAGCAAACTAGAACATCCTTCCCCCACACAGCCCGCAATGCTGCAGTTTCACATTAATGAGCTAAAAGTAACTCCCTACATTAACCCCTTCTACTTTAAAATACAAATGGGCCAAGAGATCTCATGAAAATAAAAAAAATAATAATAAACCTCTAGAAACTTACTAATTGGCATGACCACATCATTAAAAAAAAAAAAAGAAAGAAAGAAAGAAAAGAAAAGAAAACCACACGCCATAAAGAAAGCATGTTGTGAAAGGAAAATATTTAAGTCTGGGTGTCTGCTTTTCACAAGCAGTGGTTCTTTTCAGCCATACCAAGCATTTCACAGGCAATCACTTGTGCCTATGGCCTCAGAAAACTTGGTCATCAGTCTTACACTCTACTCTTCACTTTGTCTTGCAGGATTCTGAACTTTTTTACCCTGAATTACCCCAAAGCACTATGTAAAATAAAGGAGCATTTTACCAGTTAACAGTGCACCAGACATCAGAAGTCTATGTAGATGCCTTGTTGAAATAAACATGTTAAAAGATATGGAAAATCTATTCCAAATCAGTCATTAATATCTAAATGAGGAAATGTATCTTAAATGGAGGAAAATTATCTTAAATGGAGGGGGAAAAATCTGGTTTAATTCAAGGCTGTGATGAATCTGTTTGGCAACTTTTAAATTAATTCAGGTGCTTTTCAATCACTGCGGTTACATACAGGGAGTACTGAACAGAATGATGACAAAGCAATTGTTTGTGTTCAAACTTCTCATAAACTATACTCCCCTGGACTTTCACCTCAGCAGATTTCAAATTCCCCTTTCCAAGGAATATTTGACCTTCAAATTTCAGTCCCTTTATCTCTTGATTTCTTGCATCTATCATACGTTAGAAAACTCAAACGGGGCTACAAGTATATTATTTCTGTTACCTGACTTTAATGAATTTTAGTTGTTTTCAAAATCTGCAATCGGTTCATTGTGCCAACTCTGCATTGCAGAGAAATCTTAGTGTTCGACTCCAGCTTGGCTCCTGCAAACAGAGTCACTACAAACAGGCTTTAATTGTATTTACTCCGGGAGAAGAGGAGGAAGGAAACCCTCGCCGACCTGACAAGCCCAGCTTGGTGACAAGCCCCCAGGGCAGCGAAGTCTCCCGGCTCGCCCGCCTGGGCGCTGTCCTTGGTGCTGCCGGCGCCATAGCGATCACAAGCGCCTTACCTTCTGCCCCTGCGGAAGCTGCGGACGTTTCCCAAACGTTAAGCAGAATGTAGCGCCACATCCCACTTTTAATACAAATAACTACCCAGGCCCATCCTCTTTGTCCCCTTCCCGAAGCCTTCTGCCCGACAGTTCTTCAAAGTCTTTTTGTTTTTTTCTTCTAGGCCCAACTCTGGGCTTGCGCTCAACTCGGACTGCTTTAAAAGGAGGTGTGGGGGAAGGGGAGGGAGGCGAGGGGACTGAGGATGGGGGAGGGGAGGAGAGGAGGGGGAGGGCAGGAAAGAAGGGGGAGGGGAGGAAGGAGTAGGAGAGAAGGTAAGGGTGGGAAGAAGAGGGCCCAGGAGGAAGGGACTCAGAAGGGCGGAGTGAGTGGGACTAAAGAAGGCTAAAGTGGGAGAGCAAAGAGATGCCCAAAAGAAGGGGAGGAGATTCATCACAGAAGATGGGTAAAGAAAAAAGTAATGGAGAAAAAGCAAAAGAAAAGAAAGCCGCGGGTATAAGAAAAGAGCAAGGTGGTCAGGGGGGTCGGGAGAAAAGCTGCCCGACGGGTAGAAGAGTGACGAGACAAAGAAAAGGCGTTGGGTGAATACTCGCACCGAGGCTTTAAAAGGCTATCCGAAGGCGAAGAGAAATGGAGACAGGGGTCTTGGGGGGCTACAAGTGGCCTGGGACCGAGAGAAGAGTTGGGGGAGGGGCCGGGACCAGGCAGCAAAGTCCGGGGTCCGATGCGGCGCGGGCCCACGTGGAGCCGGCGCTGAATCACTGCTAGGCTGCCTTTACCCCCCTCATCTCCCCCGGCCCGGTGCCCGCAGTCCCCGCCTCCTCGGCCGCCGCCTCCACGGGGCGGGGCCCTGGCCCGGGACCAGCCGCCGCGGCTATAAATGGGCTGCGGCGAGACCGGCACAACGCTGTGACAGCCACACGCCCCGAGGCCTCCAAGATGAGCTACACGTTGGACTCGCTGGGTAACCCGTCCGCCTACCGGCGGGTCACCGAGACCCGCTCGAGCTTCAGCCGCGTCAGTGGCTCCCCGTCCAGCGGCTTCCGCTCGCAGTCGTGGTCCCGCGGCTCTCCCAGCACCGTGTCCTCCTCCTACAAGCGCAGCGCGCTTGGCCCGCGCCTCACCTACAGCTCGGCCATGCTCAGCTCTGCCGAGAGCAGCCTCGATTTCAGCCAGTCTTCGTCGCTGCTCAACGGCGGCTCCGGGCCGGGGGGCGACTACAAGCTGTCCCGCTCCAACGAGAAAGAGCAGCTGCAGGGGCTGAACGACCGCTTCGCCGGATACATCGAGAAGGTGCACTACCTAGAGCAGCAGAACAAGGAGATCGAGGCAGAGATCCAGGCGCTGCGGCAGAAACAGGCCTCGCACGCCCAGCTGGGCGACGCGTACGACCAGGAGATCCGCGAGCTGCGCGCCACCCTCGAGCTCGTGAATCACGAGAAGGCTCAGGTGCAGCTGGACTCGGATCACCTGGAAGAAGACATCCACCGGCTCAAGGAGCGCTTCGAGGAGGAGGCACGGCTGCGCGACGACACGGAGGCGGCTATCCGCGCGCTGCGCAAAGACATCGAGGAGGCGTCGCTGGTCAAGGTGGAGCTGGACAAGAAGGTGCAGTCGCTGCAGGATGAGGTGGCCTTCCTGCGGAGCAATCACGAGGAGGAGGTGGCCGACCTGCTGGCCCAGATCCAGGCGTCGCACATCACGGTGGAGCGCAAAGACTACCTGAAGACAGACATCTCGTCGGCGCTGAAAGAGATCCGCTCCCAGCTCGAATGCCACTCCGACCAGAACATGCACCAGGCGGAAGAGTGGTTTAAGTGCCGCTACGCCAAGCTTACGGAGGCGGCCGAGCAAAACAAGGAGGCTATCCGCTCCGCCAAGGAAGAGATCGCCGAGTATCGGCGCCAGCTGCAGTCCAAGAGCATCGAGCTCGAGTCAGTGCGCGGTACCAAGGAGTCCCTGGAGCGGCAGCTCAGCGACATCGAGGAGCGCCATAACCACGACCTCAGCAGCTACCAGGTAGGAAACGCGGCTGCGCGGCCAGCCTGCGCCAGCGCCAGCGCCGCGCGCCCCCGACGCTCAGGCACGCGACCCGGCGCGCTCTCCGCCGCGCTCCCTGGTGGCGGCTGGCCAGTGCGCTCGCGCTGCACCGAGCGAGTTCTATGCGCAAAGCGTCTTCGCCCCTCCCCATCCTTCTTCACTCCTTCCGCACCCACCATCTCCAGTTCTGACATTTTACTAAACCTGCTTTTTTTCTCGGGAGGTGTCGTTTTAAAGTAGGAGATACATATTCGGGTAGTTGACAGAGCAGCAAGTTTAGGATTGCTTGTGTAGAAACTCATATATTCTCAACTTTTACCGCCGTGATCAGAAGAACACTTAAAATTGGCTTCACCCAAAAAAGCTCAGATGAGAAGGGCCAGGTTGCCCGAGGGGTTTTCCCGAACTTTTTTTTTTTTCCTGCTGAGAGGAATTCTAGATCCACTGGTCTCAATGCATGGTGTGCCCAGGAAATCTCATATTGTCTAATTGATCCTGTTTATTTAATAGTTCCTTCGTTTTTTCTGTTTTTATTTTAGTTTTAAGGGACTGGAAGCTACAGCGTTTACAGAACTGGAGGGAAGTAGAGGGAGGGGTAGCAAGTGGTTTGTGAAAGAAGTTGCTGTTGGACGAGTCTATGCCTGTGTCTATTTCAGGACACGATCCAGCAGTTGGAAAATGAGCTCCGGGGCACAAAGTGGGAAATGGCTCGTCATTTGCGAGAATACCAGGACCTCCTCAACGTCAAGATGGCTCTGGATATTGAGATCGCTGCGTACAGGTACCGTGCTCACTACCGACCGGTCGGAAATACTTACCGCACTGCGGAGGCTGTTGTGGCACAACCCCCATCACTTAAGTTAAAGCAAGCAGGTGGCAGGAATCTTAAATCAGTGCCTGGCTTTCTTTCTTAATTTAAAAAAAAAAAAAAATTATTCTGAAGAATTGTAAATGTGGTTTTACCTCTCCACACAGCTTTAAAAGAGTAAACATTAGTTAAAATGAGTATTTAAATAAAATGTTTTGAGGGACAGCGCTGATTGATTTCAGTGCTTTTGCTTTAACTTTTTCATTTTAGTGAAAAGTGTTTTCCAACTGTTTGAAGCAAAAACAGAATTTTAGTTTTTAATATTTCACATCGTGGTTTCAGCTTTTTGATTTTATAATGTCAAGGGCAAATTCCAGGACATTAAATTTCTATTTCTCCGTTACAGCTTACTATTGCCATCATCTGGCTGAGAACAGCTATAGATTGATAGGATAGATATATACACATATATTAGACAGAATATATTAGATATATTAGATAGAATGGAGAGAGAAAATATGTATATTCTATTTTATTTAGATTTATATCTACAGACCTAGATACACGACCAGAGAAGGAAAAGAAAAAAGGTTATAGGTCTGCTAACTGATGTCACCTTACTGATGACTAAGTTCATAGGAGAAAATCCTTGACTAAACACACTCTCTACTACCAAAAGGTCATCATCATAACATTACAGGAATAAATTGCATTCACAGCTCTCTCTCTTCAGGAAAGCTGAATAACTATATTCAGTAGACGCCTTATGATTAAAATTGCAGACCAATTTACAACTTGATATATGCCAAATTCTGATACATGCTAAATGGTTTTCTAAATTTGTTGAACATCATATTTGCAAAAGGAAATTTAGTGTTCATCCTTAAAGTCCACGTGCTCAAGAAGGTCACTAAGGTTTTTTTGCCATGGGGGAGCTTTTCAGCATATTCACAGGGCAGCGAATAGACTGCCGCAGAGCTGAGATTTGGCATTTGGGTGTGTTAGTGGACTGTTGGGTGTGGTCAGCTACTGCAGCAAGTGATTGGCTAGTGGTCCATGAGAATCTCCAGATGGGACGCTGTAGACCAGCGAAATGATAGCAGGTATCACACTGGTTTGACAGAATCTTTTACCTGTGTGATTCTGTTTGTTGAAAGGTATCTGCTGCATTACCCATAACGTAATGAAACTCAGAAGGCCACCAAGATTTTAATTATGTCGTGTCTTTTTTGATTCGGTCCTCAGAAAACTACTGGAAGGTGAAGAGACCAGATTTAGCACATTTGCAGGAAGCATCACTGGGCCACTGTATCCACACCGACAACCCTCAGTCACAATATCCAGTAAGATTCAGAAAACCAAGGTAGAGGCTCCTAAGCTAAAGGTCCAACACAAATTCGTCGAGGAGATCATAGAAGAAACCAAAGTGGAAGATGAGAAATCAGAAATGGAAGAGGCCCTGATAGCCATTGCAGAGGAGAGGGCAGCGTCCATGAAAGAGGAGAAGGAAGAAGAGGCAGAAGAAAAGGAAGAGGGGCAAGCTGAAGAAGAAGAAGTTGTGGCTACCAAAAAGTCTCCAGTGAAAGCGGCTGCACCTGAACTGAAAGAGGAGGAGGAAGGAGAAAAGGAGGAAGAGGAAGGCCAAGAGGAAGAAGAGGAGGAAGAGGAGGGTGCTAAGTCAGACCAAGCCGAAGAAGGAGGATCCGAGAAGGAAGGTTCTAGTGAAAAAGAGGAGGGGGAACAGGAAGAAGAAGGGGAAACAGAGGCCGAAGGTGAAGGAGAAGAAGCTGAAGCCGAGGATGAAAAGAAAACGGAAGAAAAGCGTGAAGAGGTTGCTCCCAAGGAAGAGCTGGTGGCAGAAGCCAAGGCAGAAAAGCCAGAGAAGGCCAAGTCTCCCGTGCCAAAGTCACCGGTGGAAGAGGTGAAACCGAAGGCAGATGAGAAAGGAGCTGAGAAAGCCGAGCAGAAAAAGGAAGAAGAGAAAGTGGAGGAAGAAAAGAAAGAAGTAAAGGAATCTCCGAAGGAAGAAAAAGTGGAGAAAAAGGAGGAGAAGCCAAAAGATGTGTCAGAGAAGAAGAAGGCAGAGTCCCCGGTAAAGGAGGAAGTGGTGGAGGTGAGCACCGTCACCAAATCCATAAAGGTGAGCTTGGAGAAAGATGCCAAAGAGGAGAAGCCACAGCCGAAGGAGAAGGAGAAGGCAGAAGAGGAGGGGGGAGGTGAGGAGGAAGGCGGTGATCAGGGTTCCAAGGAATCCAGGAAAGAAGACATAGCGGTAAATGGGGAGGTAGAAGGAAAGGAGGAAGAGCAGGAAACAAAGGAGAAAGGCAGTGGGGGAGAAGAGGAGAAAGGGGTTGTCACCAACGGGCTAGACTTGAGCCCCGCAGATGAAAAGAAGGGGGGAGACAGAAGTGAGGAAAAAGTGGTGGTGACCAAAAAGATAGAAAAAATCACCAGTGAGGGGGGCGATGGTGCTACCAAATACATCACTAAATCTGTAACCGTCACTCAAAAGGTCGAAGAGCATGAAGAGACCTTTGAGGAGAAGCTAGTATCTACCAAAAAGGTAGAGAAGGTCACTTCACACGCCATAGTAAAGGAAGTCACCCAGAGTGACTAATATTTGAGTCCATTGCAAAAGGTTAAGCCATATGACAATTTTAATATGCATGTGATTGACAGCTTCAAAACAGAACGGGTTCTCCCATGGGGGCTCCAGACATTGTATTTTACTTTGTGCAATACGAGGGAGATGCATGCAAGCGCAGGGTGCTCCCTCCTCAGTCTTTGGGTGATTGAAATGCATGATATTGTATGTACCTGGGGAATTGGCTGATTTCCTAAGCTGTTGGAAGGAGGGCACTCCGGGGTGGGCGGGATGTCTTGAGATGTATTATGCAAAGAACCAACTGAGCCAAAAATAATAAATGAAACACAGAACTCTCTTAGCCTTAAGAAAGCTATATATGAATAATTATGTTTACCTCACTGGTGCATTTAAAAAGGACTTTTGTTCATGGGAGAACCTCGTTGACATGCACAGTTTGCAACCTTTCGTTGATTGATGTTCAATGTCACAGCAGTACTTGCTCAATAAAGGTCATATTGGAAACATAGTCGATTGCATGGTGTCCTGTCATTTGAAAGTGTGATCTCCACTATCTGACCCTTTCTTTTCCTACAGTAGGTTATTTGGTGGGGGGAAAGGAGGAGTTACAAGTGACCTGCATTTCTTATCATTATTTTCCTGATCACAGAGAAAACATAATCACCAAAAAACGTTTTTAGGTGTCAAAATCTTTATTTAGCCCAACATTCACCTCAACACTTTAAATAAAAATTAAATCATCAGATTTTTAAAAAAGCAACATTCATGGGATAAAAGTCTTCCTTTCCAAATGTTTTGACCCTACCCAAAACTCAGAGAACCTGAAAGTGAGAGGGAGGACAGTGGAGCCATAACTTGTTTCTTGGAGTTGCGACACAAAGAAAATCATGACACTTATAACAATGTGTCTAGAAAAAGCGGGACTGAAATAATTAATAGTCCTAACAAGAAATATCAAACACAAACATACACACACACACACACACACACACACACACACATACCTTTTCTGCAGCATTGATTCTTGGTTGACAGAGATTTATACTTTTGGTGTTTTATTTATTGGGGAAAAATAATGTCAAAAATAAAAACAGTTTTCTCTGATATAGGCAAAGAAGTGTTTTTAGATTTGGGGAAAAAAAAAAAAAGCCTGATCTTAAACAAGGAAATAATACCACTCCCTTTTCAATACATATCTGTTCTAGACTTTTAAGACCATTATTAACTTATTAATTAATGTATTATTTATTTCAAGTCCATATTTTTCTTATCAATCAGATCAGATTTTTTTTAATTTATTTATTTGACAGACAGATCACAAGTGGGCAGAGAGGCAGGCAGAGACAGAGAGGGGGAAGCAGGCTCCCCACTAAGCAGAGAGCCTGATGGCGGGGCTTGATTCCAGAACCCTGCGATCACGACCTGAGCTGAAGGCAAAGGCTTTAACCCACTGAGCCATCCAGGTGCCCCATCTTTTTAATGGTTTTTCAAGATACCCCGATTTTAACTCCTAAATGCACCCAGGAAGCTCATTGCTAACATCGATATTTGCAATGGTGTTTCCCAATCATTAGCCTTTTGCCAGTATTTTTTGCTGTAATTTTTGCTGTAACTGCATATCATTTGCACCGTGTATTTACATTTTCCTTTAAAAACTCATGTTTAGGGGGGCACCTGGGTGGCTCAGAGGGTTAAGCCGCTGCCTTCGGCTCAGGTCATGATCTCGGGGTCCTGGGATCGAGTCCCGCATCGGGCTCTCTGCTCAGCAGGGAGCCTGCTTCCTCCTCTCTCTCTCCTGCCTCTCTGCCTACTTGTGATCTCTCTCTGTCATATAAATAAATAAAATCTTTAAAAAAAAAAAACTCATGTTTAATGTTAGAACACTAATTTTTCTAAAGTAATAATATCCATGCCATCCACGGTAAAAGAATTTTTAAATAAAATCAGCAAAAACTCACTCTAGTTACACAGAATTGAAAAATTAAAAAGAGTACATTGGAAAAACTCGAGACAACTCCTAGGTTGGAAGAATGAGCAGAGGAGGTGGGCGTTGGGAAAACCAGCTAAGACAGCCAGAGGACTAGAGGTAGGAATCATCATGTAGTCACAGTGCTAACTAAACTCAAAAAACGTATCACTCCATTGGAAGGTTAGAAACATAGCGTATTTTTGTCCCATGCCTTGGCCAGCAACTCAAGAAGCATCTTGATTAATAGTCCCACCAAGACAGGCACCCATGATGCAGCAGCATTTCCCCAGGGAAGAGTATCGGAACTCTTATACGAAGTGGGACTAGAAGGGTGCCTGGGTGGCTCAGTCAGTTTTCTGCCTTTGGTTCTGCCTGGGGTCCTGAGATCGAGTCCAGCATCCGGCTTCCTGCTCAGTGGCATCTTCTCCCTCTGCCTACTTCTCTCGCTGACTTAAATAAATAAAACCTTTAAAAAATAATAATAATAATAATAGAATATATCTTAGATAAGCCACGCCAACATGTCTAAAGGTATCAGACTGCTTGGTCGTATCATTAATTCAGCAACTATTTATCATGAGCTAGGGCCTGGGAATACAATGACCTTCTTTCCTAGAATTCACTAATTCTATTGGCAATGCCAATTGTTATACTACTATTAAAGAGAAAGCAATGTGAAATTCATGTTTTCAGATATGCTCAGTGACAGGGAGAGACTATATTTAAAACTCACCATAAACCTCCAAGGATTTATGAAGTTAGAATGGTTTTTCCTTAACTATAATCACTCCAAGGCTACCACGTCACTAAACCATTGATAAATAGAACTTCTTCTTTTCAGGAGTTTGCCTTAGAGATATAGTCCTTCATTTTAAAGTTTGAAAGAAGTACCAAAGCTAATTAGTTCTCAATTTTCAAATCGGAAATTGAGGTACAGAAAAAAAAATTTTAACTTTCTCGGGGTCACGCAGCAGATATCCTGTCTCCAGAGCGTCTATGCTTAACCCCTTGCAGTGCACTGCCCCTCAAATCCCTCCATTGTGGCCATCTCAATTTATAAGGTGATTCTAGTCCTTTATTTCTCTTCAGACTGCAAGAAAGAAAACAGATCTATGCCTAGAGTCTTTCATTTAATATACCTATAGATCTCTTTATATTAAAAAAAAAGGGGGGGGGAGATGCCGTATCACTTCTCGGTGTCACTGTTTGCATCATGAGAAGAATAAAACATCCTGATACAAATTAAGCGGTGATTCCTTCTACCACAACAGCTTGCAGTGTACAAAAATGTGGCAAACACTTTTCTTATGACAACTTTAATGTTCAATGGAAAAGGAAAGTGTTATTTCTAGCACACTGTCTTCTATTGCCAGTCAGTGCAGAGACAGTATTAAAACATTGGGATATTCATTCTCACAACAAATACATTGGTTGTTCCAGTTTGGAGCAAGTTAGTGTTTCCTGTTGGTTTACGTAATTTTCCCAAAGGAAAACAGGAGCTATTTTTCAGTGAATTATTTTATTGGCTCTGCCCAAAATTTGTCTACTTCCAGGGCTCCTCTAGCCTTAGAAAAATAAAGCAAAAACACTGGATTAGAGTTCATATCCTGGGTCTGTGGATAGTTATATTGTGTGTCTTGAGTCCATTGCATTTTATCCCTCTAAGCTTCTGCTAGAGACCGGATGTTTGTGTCCTGCAGATTTGTATGTGAAGTCTGAACATCCAATATGATGGCATTGGAGGTGGGCCTTCTGGGAGGTGCTTATGTGCTGAGGATGGGGCCCTCATGACTGGGATTAGTGTCCTTATAAAAGAAAACTCAAGGAGATTCCCTCTCCCTTCCACCATGTGAGGACGCTGAGAAGAGAGCCATCTTTCAACCAGGAAGCAGGTTCTCACCAGATACTGAATCATGGTGCCTTGATCTTGGACTTCCCAGCTTCCAGAACTGTGAGAAATAAATTCTGTTGTTCATAAGCCACCGGGTCTGATATTTTGTTATAGCAGCCAGAACAGACAAAGACAGCTTCCACTTATTTATTGGTAAAATAGGGCACTAACATACTCTTCAAAGGGCTGCTAAGGTAATTAAATGTGATGATATCTGTGAAAGTACCTAGCACTGTAAAAGATACATGGTAGCTGATCAAAATCATTGCTGAATATATTGAATTTTAAGTTGAATCAAAGCTATAAATACAGAATTTATTTAATGTTGTCATAAGAAATTGACTGGAACATTAATTTCCTTATATATCATTTCAATGCAGATTATAATTACAATGAGTTTACAAGAATAATTATACAATATAAACATACATGCATACATGAACACATACATTTCTTCATCAGTGTACACTGATAATACAGTGTATAATACACTGTAACATATTCATTTTCCATAAAGAAAAATAAGTAGAAAATAATTGCATTTTTCACAGCAACAAACCATAGAAGCAGCTTAAATACACAATAACCCATCTACATAATCATGGGGCTTAAAGGTTTCCTGATGCAAACTATTTAAAACAGTATTGAGAATTAGAGAAATAATTTCAGGCTAGGCCTATGAAGACAACTTTAAATCCCCCAATCCATACTGATGACGTTCCACACTGTAACGCAAGGCTCTCAGAGTTCTCTTCTACTTCTTATCTGAGGTATTTTGAAAAATAATCACATTACATCTTCCAGGTTATTAATTTTAGGTATTCCTTAATTCTAGTTAGCATTCTTATTTTAGAGGAAACCATAGTTGAAAAAAATTAGCAGTTGATTAGATCAAAAGCCCTTCTTCATAATATTTAAGGGAAGGGTAATCATTCCACAGACCTAAGTAGGATGTTAGACTACTTATACAGGCCCACCCCCATGCCTCCGGTCTTGCTTTGGAAGTATGGGGAGATAGGAGAGGAAGAGGGTTAAGAGAAAGGAATCAAGGGTCCAAGGACTTGAAGTGACAACATTGTTTTCAGAAGGCAGACACAGGAGTTTCCCGATTCTGAATTAAAATCATAGGATCACAAGTTGGAGGCTAACTGCAAATATTATAGGCTCTATCTTTGGGCTTGCTCACATTCATGAGAGAGTAGGCCATGATGATGCCATGAAAAAAGAGATGTCAATCAAATTAACCTCCTTGTCTCATTGGAGCCCAGTGCAGGCTTAAACTCCCAACCCTGACTGAGATCAAGACCTGAGCTGAGATCAGGAGCTGGATGTTCAACCAACTAAGACACCCAGGCACCACCTGGTTCTCATCTCTTAAGGGAATTTTGGTGAAAATGGTAAAACTGCCTGTTCACATTAGGACTTCTAAATGGCCTTAATTTTAACTATTTATAATCTCCTCCAGAAAAAACACAGATTGGTTGAAAACAGAGTAATAGAGCACAAACACAGAATAATATAGTTCTATGCCCTTGGACTTGGAAGCCTGGAACTCACCATAAGTCACAGTATCTACACACCTCCCATTTCAACTTGAAAACCTCAAGGATAGTTTGAATACTGAGATAATGTTTTTGAACTTTTCTCAATTCAGATGTCAAAAATTTACTCATAGCCAGAAAAAATATTTCAGCTAAAGAAAACTTTATACTTGAAATAGTGTGTGCTAATATTTAGAAGGATAAAAAGCTTAAAGTTAATAATTTATATCCACTTACATATTTAATATGTGAATATCTGGGGGGGTGCGAATCTGTCTATCCTTTTCTCCAGATTTCTTTCTAATTCAGACTGCCCAGATGTTTCTGAACTGAACTTCAGAGTGGCCCAATTAAAATTACAAATTTAAAAATTGCAGTGAATAACCATCTCTGATAAATTGTAGGTGCCTAGCAAATGGTAAATTCTCCTTGTTATAATTATAATTAGTTTAAAAAGTATTAATTAAAGTAGTTGCATGTATTAAATCATCACATTTGCAAGCGACGCACATAAAAATTCAATCTATAGCAAACCTTCGAGAAGAGCTGGATATCTTTGAACTCTATTTACCATTTGTTATTTAGAATCACAGAATCCTAAAAGTTGGATTTGCTTCTGATGCTGAACTCCCCTTTTTCATGCCTGAAAAGTAGTTGCCTATCCTATAATAGAGAACCTACAGTGACGGGAAAATTTACTTTGTCCTGAGGCATGCATCATGCAGTTTTAACCGTTTGCAAAGCCTTCTTTCCTACTTTCCAGTATCTGACCCACTACAACTTATACCCACCGGTGCAAGTTCTGAGGAGTCATGTAAATTTCGATTCCCTTTTTCCTAGAATGGACCTTCAGGAAGGTGAAGGCCCAGGCCCAAATCCAAATAACTCATCACAATAATAATTGTGATGTTTGTTATATGCCAAGCACCTTACCTGTAACAAATCATTAAATCCTAAGAAATACATGCGCAAGAATAATTTTCATTGTCACTTTTTGCAGAAGTTTGGGCCTAAGGATTAGAACTCAGGCTTTTCTCATGTAAAACCCATACCTCTTCCATTATATACATTCGTAGAAAAGATAACAAATATATACTCCATGGTTGTTCACCTCTGGAATGAACCTTTGCCCACTGGGCCCAGCCTGCCCTAAGCAGTATCCATTGATCATTTTTTTTAGTTTATGGAGGAATTAACTGACCTTCTGGAGTGTTCTTTTATAAGTCATTGATGTATAAATTGCAAAAAAACATCACAACCATAATCAATTCCATTATCCTCTGGTTCCATTATCAGGCTCCACTATCTTATGCCTAAATATGTAAATTTACTTTGTGGAATCCTCTTTACCAAATAAAGCATATTAAGGTTCTGATCGGTACATGAAACACCTCACGTACTTATTTTTCCATTTCTCAGACTCTAAAGAAGGCAATGAGCAAACAAATGAATGTTTCTTCTATTAGTTACTCACCTATAACACAAGTGATTCTGTAGGTACAGCAACTGTACCTGCCTATCATCTTTGATCAACAATATTTTCCTTAGAGATACCAAGAAGGAAAAGTATTTTGATTGAATTAAAGTGACTACATATCAAGTGAAATTATTTCTGTGTATCTATCATTAAGTAGGTTTGGACACTTCCAATAAAGTATACCTTGAATGTAACAAGGTATCAGAAATTTGGACAAATTTTGAAATTTCACTTCCATAACCCATTCACGTAATTTATTATTATCATAACTTAAGATGAAATTTCCTTTGCCAGGCATTATTGCCCTTCTTACTAATCATCGTGTCTTTGTGAAAGAAGTTAACTGTGCCCATCCACTAGGTTCATTCTCTTGACATATTAGAATGAACTTTATAAATAGAAACAAGTCATGTGGTGTTGATATCTGGAGGGCTGATGCCCATCTCCATTCTTCATCAGCTACCTGTGAAATAGCCACCAACATTCCTAGAGCTTTCACTTTCTCATTGGCAATTAGCAAACTACTTTGCCTCATACCCTTTGTGAGGGTTATGCATACAGTTCTGAGGAAGAGACACGGATCCCAATAGTCTCATCAAAAGATGAAAAATATAAGGTCTGGGGGGAAAAAGTGAAAGAGATCTTTCAAAGTATTTCTCTCCTCCTCAAACTTGGTAAAAAGAAGTGAACTTAGGAAACCTGGGTGGCTCAGTGAGTTAAGCATCTGCCCATGGTTCAGGTCGTTATCTCGGGCTTCTGGCATCGAATTCTGCATCTGGTTTCTTGCTTAGCGGGGAAGCCTGCTTCTCCCTCTGCCTGCGGCTCCCCCTGCTTGTGCTCTCTCTTTCCTTCCCTCTCTCTCTAACAAACAAATAAATGAAATCTTTTAAAAAAAAAAAAAAAGTGAACTGGAGAGAGGAGAAAGACTTGTCAAAGGATGATAAAATAACATAGAGACTTATACCTTGCCCACATTAATATTCTATAATTTCATATGTTATCAGAAAAGAAAAAACTATATAATTAACTGCCACTCTAACACTCTGATCAGCTCCACGCTTGGCATTTCATCATATGATACATTTCATGATGTTGGCAAGGAATATCAATTTCCACATTCTGCAGCTACAATATCCCTACCCCTCTTGTTACAGCACTGGAGTGAGGCCACTAACAAGAATATTCTATCTCTGCATATACTCCCAACCTCTGCCATTAACTACAAAGGCTGTGTCTGAAATGTCATATTGAGAACTTCTCAAAACTTGAAACTTCTTTTCCTATTTCCATCCTTTTTGGTGGCACTGGTCAGACAAAGCCTTGGTTTCTAATTATTTACTTGGCTTTTCCCCAAAATCTCTGCAGACAACAAAAACAGATCTAAGAAATATAACAAAGCTTTTAAAAACACAGGTTTTGGTTGGGTGTCTCAGATCTGAACTTCTTAGCTGAGTTACTAAGTCAGAAGCCAGTCAAGAGAAGAAAAAAAAAAAAATTCTAAGGGTTTCGAAAAGAATAGAAATTAATGCAGAGAAATGGTACCACAAAGTTAAGGCAAGGTTAAGAAGCAAAAAGGGGTGTATTAGTCAGCGCTGACTGCCACAACAAAATCTCATCGACTGGTGGCTTAAACAATAGAATTTGTATTCTCATAGTTCTGAAGGCTGAAAGCTCAAGATGAAAATGTCACTATGGTCAGGTTCTGGAAAGTTCTCTTTCTGGCTTCTAGACAGCTACATTCTCACTGTGTTTTTACGTGGCTGGGAGAGAGAGAGCTAGGTCTTTCATTTTTCTTCTTATAAAGACACAAATTCTATCAGATCTGGGCCTCATCCTTAAGACTTTGTTTACCCTTAACCATTTCCATAATGGCCTTCTCTCCAAATATAACCATATGGAGAGGTTAGGGCTCCAGCCTATGATTTTGAGGGGGACACAATTTAGTCCATAGCAGGGGACAATGAGGCAACCAGAAATTAGTAAGAGAAAGGAGCCATTGTCATCTCTGGGATTGGAGTGACACAAGTAGATATTGTTCTTAGAATCCAGAAGCCAGGGCCATGAGTCTGGCAAAAGCTTAGACTCATGGCAGCAGAGGCAGCCTGGTGAGAACTGAGACTATGAAGGGAGGTATTGTCCAGTGGAAGTCAGACTCAAAAGAGAGGTGCAAGCACCACTAGACAGGTTGCCTAACACAGGGCCAGGAATGCCAGGAAAGTCCTCTGATTCTCCTCTCTGCCAGTCCTCTACTCTTTTACCAGTACCTCACATTGGCCAATACACCCTGAAAGCTACCTAGCAAGGGAGCCTGGGATATGTAGTTCCCTCTCCTGCAGAGCAGAGCATGGTCAAGGTGAGATAAGGAGCTGAGCACAAACTGACAGATGACTGGCACACTCACTGTATGACCTTGGGCAAATCTCTTTTCTGAACATCAGTTCCTTCATCTGCAAAACAGGGCCAATAAAAGAGTTATTTGTGGATTAAGAAACATAATTCTTATGAAGCATTTAGGTGAGAGTAAATTCTCTACCCCATGATTTATCATTAGTCAGGGGACGTATGTTTATTTTAATTTATCTTAACAATGACTTTGAACAATCAGGAAGCTGTGGTCAAGAGAACTAGTCAATAAACCAGGAAAATCCAAATGTTGTCTTGAACCAAGCTATCTTTATTTTTTTTTTTAAGATTTATTATTTATATGACAGATCACAAGTAGGCAGAGAGGCAGGCAGAGAGAGAGGAGGAAGCAGGTTCCCTGCTGAGCACAGAGCCCGATGCGGGGCTCCATCCCAGGGTCCTGGGATCATGACCTGAGCCGAAGGCAGAGGCCAAGCTATCTTTAAAGCAAAACGTCTAGGAAGGTTAAAACAACTGCAGAATGCCCATCCCAGCTTCCTTCCTGCTGTCTACTTCTTTTCTCCTTCTTAGATACTTCCATTTGAAACCCTGTCTTTCTCTTCCCCCCTTGCCCAAAAGTTCCAAGGTTGTGTGTAATAATTAAAATCATTAATCATTGGATCAATGGATGAAAACCAATGAATCATCAATCCATTCAGATTCTTCCTCATTTCTAGTTTTAGACCAAGGGAATGTGTAGGCTCTTTATATAGATCATTTTCTTTATGGAATGACTCATCTTACTCAGGAACGAGGTTTTACCAGATGTCCTTTGTCTCTAAGAGACAAATAATGGCTCTGGGTGTCAGTCAGTAGGTGACTCCCTCAGCATGAACTGCTTGTCCAGGGGAAAGCCGTATCATTCTGCCGGGGTCACATCCTTCCCAACTAGGAGGATACAGTGCAGTAAAGTTAACAGATTGATTGGATCTCAACTTCCTTGCATCTCACTTCCTGGAAAAATTGTACGTCTTGGGCCAAAGGAGGCCCAAATGCTACCTACAAAGCTGCCCAGAGGCAGGCATGGGGTATTTCTCACAGGAATCAAGGTAAGAGCATTTGATCAGCTTTGGAACTAAAACAGTGGTAGGCTTTGGATACATTGCAGAAAATAATCAGACACAGCTGGGTCTTAGGGACAGAAGGTCTATAGTTAACAGATTCAAAATCTAGTTTTTACCAACTTGAAAACAGTGCTCAAGCAGGAATCATTTCACAAGTCAGCTTCCAGCAACACCAAGATCTTGTTGCAACCAATAGTGTTTTCTTCTTCCAGGCCTCCCCTCCTTTGGAGCTGGACATGAGCATGTCCAGCAGAGTCACCGAAGAAGCACATGAGGTCTGGCTATGTTTGTGCCCCTCCAAAAGACAGAAGGTCAGAAAGTAAACTGGAGAAGAGTCATACCAAAGATAGCTGGTCACATCTGTCTCTACAGCAATACCAATAATTAAAACACCTAAAATTTGTCTATTTCCCTACAGTTTAGAAAGTAGCTTCAGAGAGAGCACCCTGTTTAAGGCCTCACAATATGTAGGACAGATATTGTGATCTCTGTTCTCAGTCTGTGGAAATGGAAGCTCAGGGAAGTGATTTATCTATACGTATAAGAAGAATCACCAGTGGACCCTAGCACATGCACTCCTAGAACATGTCTTAAAAGAAAGGATATTTAACTTTCACATCCCAGTGTAGTGACTTTTTCATTGCAGAATATTGGCATGGTAGAATATTCCTCCATATGCCTGCCATCTTAGATAACTGTTATATTTCAGCACATTTCCAACTTCTTCCTATATACAAATTTGATATGGATGGATGTGATTATTCTGAAAATATCATTAAGTAACCCACATTTTCAATAACAAATTCAGTAATATTTTTTCAATATATTATAAACATTTATTCATTTTATTTTAAATTCATCACCATGACTAGATATTACATGGATGCAGTATTTGTCATATCCCACCAACCTTCTCCAAACAACTCCCCTGTCTGTGGTCACTGTAATCTATTTATTCTAGTTCATTCAACAATTCAAAGCCACAATACTACAACCCCAAACTGTATTGATTATGAAAATAAACAGATTTGGTTGATAAAATAATAATAATAATACTATTACTACTACTACTACTATACTCGGCCTTTTCTTAAAGCTCAAACTACCAACTTATAATCCACAGATGTTTATTGAGCTTCCAGGTCATGGGGGGGTGGTGTCATATCAGCAATGGAAGTGAGAAATTGTATTTGATTCATCTGACTTGAATATGATGCAGGGTAAGAAATCTGTGGTAAGGTTGTTTTTGGCTTAAAAAATGGCATTAAGCAGAGGGCCTGGGTGAATCAGTGGGTTAAGCCTCTGCCTTTGACTCAGGTCATAATCTCAGGGTCCTGGGATCAAGCCCTACATCAGGCTCTCTGCTCAGTGGGGAGCCTGCTTCTCCCTCTCTCTCTGCCTACTTGTGATCACTCTCTGTGTCAAATAAATAAATAAAATATTTAGGGGAAAAAATGGCATTAAGCAAAATAAATATCAGTAGCCAGGGTCACAATGTAGGTAGAATAGGTATGAGAAAAAAAATTCAAAAAGACAGTAATTCAAAAGAACAAGGAAGGGAGGATCAGGAGAGGCAGGAATCTTACCAGAGCTGAAGAAAGTTTGAAGAGAAAGAACTGACAATATTGTTTGGTGGGGAAAGCATGACCTAACTAATAGTTAAAAAATACACTTATGAGGCACCTGGATGGCTCAGTCAGTTAATGGTCTCCCTTCGGCTCAGGTCATGATCCCATTGTCATAGGATAGAGCCCTATATGGGGTTCCCTTCTCAGCAGGGAGTCTGCTTCTCCCTTTCCTATTATGCCTACTTGTGCTCTCTCTCTATGTCAAATAAGTAAGTAAATAAAATATTTTTTAAAAATAAATAAAAAGTACACTTATCTCTTGGGAGGCCTTGGGCAGGTCTCTTCAGAGATTCTCAGAATCCCAAGGATGGAAACAACATTATCATCACAGTTATGTTTATGTTTGTTATGCATTTAGAGGTGTCAAGAAACAGGATGAAAGCTTTACATGAATGACTTTGTTTAATTTCAGGGTCATAACCACCCTATGAGAACCTTATCATAATAGATAAGGAGTTGAAGATAATGGACGAGAGAAACCATCCAGTGTCACAGAACCAGTAAGTCTCAGAGAAAAGACTGAGACCAGTTCTCTCAGATACGTGCTCTCTACTCCAAAACACTGTTCTTGAAAGGACATTGAGTTTAGTCCTACTCCTGTGATCCTTAAGTCCGCTTTATAACAGCCTGCCAATATTGGAAAGCCCCCAGTGATGAGGCCTACTGTCTACCAAGCAGTCCATTCCATCCTGAAGAGCTCCAAACACATTGACTCATGCAGTCATTCAACAAATATTTGTAAGCACAAACATTTTATGGGACCAGCATAGCTCCAGGCCCAAGGAATATAGCAGTGGGTAAATTAAATCCTTGTCTTGTGGACCTTATATTCCTGTAGGAGGAAGAAGGGAAAAAACAAAAAGCAAATATAAAGGATTCAGAGTGAGATAAATGCTTTGGAGAAAAGGGAAGTAGTGTAAGGAGATAAGGAAGCATTGAATGGGGAGAAAGGGTTGCTATTGTATAGAAGATAGTTAAGAAAGGTCTTTCTAATACCTAGGACATATTAAAGGGATAAGATGCAACTATCGGGTGCCTGGGTGGCTCAGTGGGTTAAGCCGCTGCCTTCGGCTCAGGTCATGATCTCAGAGTCCTGAGATCGAGTCCCACATCGGGCTCCCTGCTCAGCGGGGAGCCTGCTTCCCTCTCTCTCTCTCTGCCTGCCTCTCCATCTACTTGTGATTTCTCTCTGTCAAATAAATAAATAAAATCTTTAAAAAAAAAAAAAAAAGATGCAACTATCTATGGGAAAGGTACAGGTACAAAAGAGAGAATCCATTCCAGGACAAAAGAACATCAAATGCAAAGGTTCTAAGTGAAACCTTATTTGGCATGTTCGAAGAGTGATAGAGAAGGCCCAAGTGATGGGAACAGAATAGTCAAGAATGAAGTAGGCATCTTGTCTACTTCATTCTTGACTATTCAGCCTGCACTATCCAGTGCAGGACAAAGTGCAAAGCTTTCGAGGGTTTTGAGCAAAGGAATGACATGGGTGCATTTTTTAAAGAATCCCTCTGGTTACCATGTTGAGTAAAGATGGGAGACAGGAAGAGCTAATGACAAAAGGGCCAGTCAGAAAACTACTGCAAGTTTGGTATCAAACTTGGAATCAAAGAGGTAGCATTAGTGATGGTGAGAAGTATCAGTCACGGGTCATATTTTGAAAGTAAAGTCTGTAAGATTTGTCAATGGAGGATTAGAGAGAGTAGAAGAAAAAAGAAATTGAAAGTGACTCCAGAGTGTTTGGCCTGGGAAACAGGGAGCACGGAGTTTCCCTGTTAATATGGGAACAAAAGGAGAAGACTTTAGAAGAGGGTGGGTTTAAGGAAGAGGAAGGGAAATGGGACATAGGCCTTGCCATGGGAAGTGGACTGCCCATAAGACATTAAAGTGGAGATGGCATCTCAAAGGAAACCAAGTGCCATAATCTCTGTGCCCTTATTTTACCTGTAAAATGTGTATGATGCGTGCCCTCCTAGTCCTCAATGTTATGAGAAAAAGTAGAAGTGCTGTCAAAAGTAAAACACACTACCAAACCTAAACCTGATGATAGGGATCATTTTTATAATCATTGAAATTAAAATCTCAGCAGTGAAGAATGAAAGGAATGCACAGATGGGAAATTTATCCCCATATGGATAGTAGGATGGGGACACAGGAGAAAACGAGCCTGATGACATAGATGTAAAATGAATGTGTTGGCTTAACCGTGTACTCTGGCCTTGGCCATGATGGTATACATGGGCAGCTTGCAATCGCCAGGGGAGCACTAGAGCCTTTCAGAGCAATTTTCTTATTTTGCTATTTCAGAGTCAGGTCATTCCTGGCCAAAAAGGTCTGCTTTTATTCCCCAGGAATTATGATTTGCAGTTTGCTTGCTTTAAAACAAAATGGCTGGCTTTATTTTCCGGTCCTTTAGCCTCATGCTTCAACTTCATGTCCCATGTGCGTGCCTTGGGAGAAAGAACTCTTACAACAGACAGAGCCCCAGACCCCATGTTGCTGGGGTGACAGTCACATCCTTCCAAGACGACAGCAGTGTGTGGCTATTACCACAATGCTCTTCCAGGGGACAGAGCACAAAGCAAATTCTCAGAGTGTCAAGTCTGAGTTACTCAACTAGTTCACTGAACTGAAAACTAAGCACTTAAATTCAGTTTGCTTATTTCACAGGAAAGTGTCTGTTTAAGAAGAAAATTTCGAGTGGTTTCTCGACTGTATGTTTTTTCACATGAACAACTCACTGTCGATCTGAAGAGCCAAAGAAGACAGATGAGTCAAACACCTTGAGCTTGTCTGAATTATATATACACTTATTTCCAAGACAAGAGGCGACCCCTGATAGAACTGTTTCATGTGTTTCAAATGATCAGTAACAAAGTAAAATATCCCAGAGGGGGAGAAAAGGGGAGAGAAAACTCCATGTTAAACAGCATGGATCTCCCCACTGCTCAGCCAGTGTTGCTGTAACTGAACGAAACTACAACATGATCAACTAAAGAACAAGAATAACAATAACATTTTTTTAAGATTTTATTTATTTATTTGGAAGAGAGAGACACAAGAAGAGAGGGAACACAAGCAGGATGAGTGGGAGAAGGAGAAGCAGGCTTCCCACCAAGCATGGAGCCTAACGTGGGGCTCCATCCCAGGACCCTGGCATCATGACCTGAGCGAAAGGCAGACGTTCAATGACTGAGACACCCAAGTGCCCAAAAAATGACATTATTTTTGATGAGACAGCACTGTATGGTGCAGGGAAATACACTGGAGTCTTAGACTCCAGTTCCAGCTCTGTTATAACCAGTTGCATCATGAAAGTCACTTTATTCTTCTGAATCTGTTTCCTTGTATGTAAAACAGGAAATATCTTAGGTAGCTTCTCACTTTGGAGCTCTATCATCTGATGAAATCTTGCACTCTGTGGAGCTCTTTCTTTGAAGGGCTAATGGTATGGAGGAAGAGAGCTTCGAAATACTAGCAAGATTTGTACCCCAAGCACTGAACTTCAAACACACATATCTGATGGCAGCCTCACATATAACACGGACAAAACCTACCCTTGATGTTGCTCCTGCTCCAAAACCTGCTGCATCTTCCCCCATTTCTTTCAGGAAAAACTTCATTCTCCGACTTCTTCAGATTAAAAATTTGGAGTCATCCTTGACTCCACTCATTCTCCCACATCCTTTCTTCCAGCAAATTCCACTGGCTCTACTTCCAAAATCTATGCAGAATTCTACCCCAACCCAGGAGTATTCTATTGTACCCCCAACACAAGGATCCATGAACAAATCATCATCATTACTCACCAACTATCAGGAACCTCCACACTTGCCCCCTTCACTCATCTTCAACACACAGAGAGTGACTCTTAATGTACAAGTCACACCATGTCATTGCTCTGACTGGAAACCCTCCAAAGACTTCCCATGGCTTAACATCTCCAACACTGTAAAATCAAAAGTCCTGGCTCCGTTGCAAAGCCCCACCTCACTCACCCACTACCTCTCCTGACCTCACCTCGCACCACTTCTTGCCTTGACCTCTTTATTCTTATTCCAACACACTGAGCAGGCTTCCACCTCAGGGCCCCCCATTTATCTGCTTTCTCTCTCACTTGTTTCAAGTCTCCAAGCAATGTCACCTTAACAGAGAAACATTCCCTAATCAACCAACATAAAAGTACGCCTCTGATCAGACTCTATCCCATTTACCTTACTTCATTTTTCATTATTACCCATATCACTGGAGATAACATGTATGTTTTTTAAAACTCATTTGCCTCTATGAAAATAGGACATTTTTATTTTAAATGCTGAGTCCCCCAGGGCTGAAGGACAATATCTGGCCTATAACAGGTACTTGTAAATTATCTGTTGAATGAATGAATGATATAAACTTCCCGGAACCCTTACCAGCAGATGTGGCCTACAGTGAGCCCCAGAACGTGGCATCTACACCCAGGACCTTTGCCCCCAACATATGGGCTCAGAGGCCTTGAACCCTCTTCTGCACCTTGCCTTCTCCCTTCTGTTGGGTCTCCCATACACCAGTGCTCACTCTTCCTGGTCCCACGCCAGGCTAAAGCTGTCCCTGGGGCAGATATGAGGTCCACAGAAATTTCCAGTGCACATTTTCTAACCACCAAACACCCGGGGGTGGGGGGGAAGAGAACAAGAGAATAATATAATAGTAATTTTCACTTGGGTTCTCCTTTTTAAGTTTTCCCACAAGGGCCTGGGCACTCTCAAAGGGTCTGGGGGATGAAAGCCTCAGAACAGCAAAGGGAGGTAGGGAATGGCCCTACTTCTGCAGGCCTCCAAATGGAAGTGAGTGCTGGTTCTTTCACCGAAACTGTCCAGGATAATAAGTGAATGTTTAGAAGAAAACACATGAAATTAATGTCTAGCCATTGGCCAGTGCTTAGCTTGTAACATGCAAAGGGAGAAAGCTGAGCCTCTACCTGCCTCCCTTGTGATATGCAGAAAGGCCTACTACCTTCTCCGCCTCCCCTTTCTGCATCGCCCCCCCCCCAAGAGTGGGCGTGAGCTGCAGCTCTAAACTGGTTCTTTTCTTTACTAGGGCTTCTCAAGTTTAATGTGCATCTGAACCCCCTGAATGCGGGTTAAAATGCAGGGTCTAATTCAATAGGATTGGGGTGGGGCCAAGGCTCTGCATGTCTAACAAGCACTCGTGTGATGCAAACGCAGCTGGTGCACCCCCACCACGAAATCGGAAAGTAATCGCACCACGCCCGCCTGCGGCTGAGCTGCTTTCTCCGGGTCTGGTGCCCCTCCCTCCAGCTCCTACTCCCACCGCAGCACTGCCGAAGCCTCAGAGTCCGGTTTCTTTACATTAAAATCCGATTCCTGAGCGGCTTAAGCTTCAGGCCAGGCCTCTGAGGAAAGAGGCATAGTCTCTTAAGACTGCGGTTGCCCCCACCTTCGCCTGTTCCAGCCTGGGCTCCCGGAGCCGCCCCCGCCGTGGCTGAAACACCTCTGAGCTTGCTGAGACTGACTGGTGAGAGGTTTCCCGAGAGGCTACATTTCTGCCCAGACGCCGGGTCGCGCCCGCCCGGCGACCGCAGTGGGGGCAGTTCCGCTGCGGACCTTTCCGGGGTGTCGTCCAGGCGCGGCGACCTGGAGAAAGATCCAGCAAGAGGAAGATTCCGAGCGCCTCTCCCACCCCCTTCCCTTCTCCGCCCCACCCCCAAATGACTGGGCGTCCTGCCGAAAATGTGTATCACCCAATCTGCTCTCAAACATTCAAGTGTTGGAACTCCGCCGTGTGCGGGGTGGGGTGGGGGCGGGGGTCCCAGTCGTTAGAGAATTTGCCGCGGCCGCATTCTGCACTTTTGGAGGGATCGCGCTCCCTGGGGGGCTGAGGCTGCACCGGGTCCCCGCGCCACGCGGGTTTCCTGGGCTCTGCCCATTCGCTGCGCGGACAGAAGCAGCAAGTTAAGCTCCCCCCGCCCCCCGCCCACCCCCGGGCTGGACCCGGTGCTCTGGGTCTCTTCTGCTAAGATGGAAAGAAAGAAAAAAAAAAAAAAACAAAAGAGCTGTGACCAGCGGCGACCAGAGTCGGGTGGCGCTGAGGGGACCCGGAGGGCGGCTTACAGTGAGTGAGGGTAAAAAAAAAAAAAAAAAAAAAAAAAAGTGACATTTGGCCTTTTTAGAGAACATTTTGATTTTTCAAAGACTTTCATCTCAGCTCATTAGATTCTAACAGGTCACGGAGGTGTATTGTTCAAATTACTTTTAGAAGTATGAGAACGCTACATGTGTTCGGTGTAATTCTAAAACACCATCAAATGCGCCCCGTTCTGTCTAGAAACACAGAAGCTCCCGGCCGAGGTTCCCGGATCCCGCCTCGCCGTCTTCCTTCTGCCACAGCGCGGGGCCGGGGTGTCGGGAGAGAGTCTTGCTGGTCCCGGGCAGACGGGAAGGAAAGATCCTGAATCTACAATGAGACCTTCAGGTCCTCAGCAAGGACGCCCTGCCGTTGGGCAAAAGGACGGTTCTACTCATCTTGCTTAAACGATCCCTGAGTTTGAGCAAAGTGTTGTTTCACAGGCGGGCGGGGAGGAGGTGCAGGGGGCGGTGCAGGGCCGCAGAGGCTCCTGGCTTCTGCGACTTGAACTGAGAGACGCCTGCCTCACCGCGTCTCAGAATAACAAACTCAGGGGTGAGTGCCCAAATAACACCCCTCCCCCCCCCCAGCAATACCAGGAGTGGATTGCTTTGCGTGACAGGGAGTGGGAGGGGTGGGCTTTGTTGAAGAGCTGTGTGTCACCGCGGGAAACGTGCCGCCGTGCTGGAGAAGCCGCAGTCAGCCTCCACTCCTCGGTTCTGGAGACTTCGGCCGAGTTCTGGATGGCTACAGCTCTCTCCCGAGGCACCCTGGCCATTTTCTAATTTCCACCCTTCCATGAGACCGGAAGGCATTGGGGGCAGACAAGAAGTTACAGGGGGGAATAGAGAACAAGGTGTCTCTGGCTCCTTTATCTTTCTTAAGTGCTGCGAGTAAGTCACTAAAGTCACTAAGGCCCGTTGGCGGCTGCACACACATTCCCGCACTCCCAGCATCCCCAGGACTCGGCGTCTTCAGACCCCGGCCAGTCCCCGGAACCAACACAAATCTGTGTCTGGGGAAGGTGACGCATTTTATTCTCGCCTCAAAATCGCCCTCTGATTTCACATGTCTGACACCAATTCTTCTGTCTTAAACTGTGTGAACGATTGGTGGCTTACACTTAAGATTCTCTTTCACACATAGGCTCCCGGGAGTGTGCCTAGGTGGGGGAGAAGAAGGAGAAAGCCAGAGGTTCTCTCCAGTGGGTGTGAGCATGGATGCCTGTGTGTTTTAACCTCTGCAGTAGAAAGGTGGGATTTTCCAGGGACTAAATAATTAGAAATACATTAACAGCTCAGAATGAGCAGATCATTCCTCCCTCTCAAACAAGAGATGATTAGGTGAAACTCAGAGTTTTAATATAGGGTTTCTGTCTTTAGTAATAGGGGAGATACGAAGTAACAAAGGAATGTTAGTTTTGCTGCAGGGAAGCATCCTGCTAGGGTTTTGTTTTCTTTTCTTTTGTTTCTTTGTTTACTTTTTAGTGGTCCTATCAGGAAATGGCCTGTAGTCTCTATGAAATTATACAGATGTGGGTAGCTATAGATTGAAAGAGAGGCATTTAGCTAAGAGCTAAGGGATCAATGGCCATCGATACACAAATGAAAATGTCTTTAATAGCTACAAGAAACCTGAGTCTCATCCACAGCCTCTGAGGTTTTTTCTAAAGCCACTTCATATTTAAGACTAGCTGTGATCAACATAACTTTTGTTCATTAGAAGTGTTTCATTTAAAATTCTGTGTGTCCTATATCAGAATCTCAGGTATTAAAAAAAAAAAAAAGAATCTGAGGTCAACTGAGATAGGTTTGACCACCTCACAAAGCAAGAAACAGTTTTATTTTCCTGTCACAATATACCATAGGTCACGTGTTAGTTGCTACCATATTTTTCCTAATTAACTAAAATAATACATATTTCATTTCAAATGAATTCATACAGGAAAGCTAAGGCTTTAAAGTATAACGATCAAGCTTTATAGAAAAATAATATGGGGATACATATGAGGAGCTATTCGGATGTGCATAATACCCTTTTAACACATAATCCCCCTAGGGGAATTACTAAAGAAATACTTCCATAGAAGGGCAACTGTGAAGAAATCTATTGATAAAGATATTCATTGCCAAGCTGCCTATACTTTTCATGAACATATTTTTAAACTTAAATTGGCACAACTGATGGATTAAGAACTCTAATGAGAAAAAGAAGAATATTTGAAGCTGGATAGATGATTATTCATGAAAGAAATCATCACATGCCCACTATCTTGTGGTGACCTCCCATGATCTTCACCTCTTGATGTATGTGTATGTCATTTTGTAGTTCTTTCTCCCACTGAATCAGAAAGGCTGGTTTCTGTGAGCAAAAGAATACAGTGGAAATGATGGTGTGTGACTTTGAAGACTAAGTCATAAAGACAGTGCAACTTCTACCTTGGTTTCCAGGAATCCTTGCTTTGGGGGAGGCCAGCTGCCATATTGTAAGCTCCTATGGAGAGCCCCACGTGGAACAGAAATTGCAAGCCAAGTCAGTGAACCACCTTGGAGTAGATTCTGCAGGCCTAGTTAAACCTGCAGATAACAGTAACCTCAGCCAACATCTGGCTGCAACCGCACTGGAGATCCAGAGTCAGAACACCCCAACGGAGCAAACTCCCAAACTCCTGATCTGCAAAGACTAAGAAATAATGGGAGGTTGGCATTGTTTTAAGCCACTAAGTTTTGGAGTGATTTGCTACACAGAAATCCATAGCTAATACTTACTGCATATTAATTTGATGAATATTATAGCTAATACTTACTGCATATTAATTTGATATTATATACTTATCGAAAATAAGGTACCGCTTACTACTTTC
Organism: Mustela nivalis; assembly: GCF_964662115.1. Classification (NCBI taxonomy): domain Eukaryota; kingdom Metazoa; phylum Chordata; class Mammalia; order Carnivora; family Mustelidae; genus Mustela; species Mustela nivalis. Next base: position 159,011,522 of record NC_139023.1, on the reverse strand, counting down.
CCTCTCCATGCATTCACTCTGTCAATAAAATATTACCGTAAGAACTTCCTAAATCATTCCACATCATGCTGTGTCTCCTACTGCACCTTCTGCTGGGTCATCACACCACCTTCTCTCATCTGGACTAAAATGGCCATCTAGTTAGTCACTCTGCTTTGATTCTTGCTTTCCTAAAATCCATTCTCTCTGCAGGAGTCAAAGTGGTCCTCATGAAGTAGCAATCAGATCACACCACCTTCCCCTGCTTAACCCCTTCAGAACGTTCTTGTTGCACAAGGAATAAAACTGAGACTCCTTGGTCTATAAGCCCCTATATAATCTGGCCTTTGCTTTTTTATTTTCCATCCTGTTTTACTCTCTTGTCCATTCATAGTGCTCAGCAATGAGCTGAAGGCATTTTTCTGGGTTCAAGCCAAGATTTTGCACTTGCTGTTCCCCCTAACTGGAACACTCTTTCCCCAGATCATTGCCTGCCTGGTCCAAATCCAGTGTCACCTACTTATTAACTAATTTACTTGTTTATTGTCCATTTATGCACACACATACCCCACCATAGTCCCTGAAAGCAGGGATATTGTCTCTCGTACTCCTTGTACTTAGAACACTGCCTGTCACATGATTAATATGAGTGAAATGAATGGACATGCTATGTCTAAATATGCATAATTAGAAGCAAGGACTAAAGAAGAAAAAACAATGGTGTTTGAATGGAGGAAATATGATTTTTTCCATTTAAGCTTGTTTGAATACTGTTGTTATATTTTTTAAACCCTCCCTACAAATAATTATCTACATTGAAGTAGGATTAAAAGGCTACCAATAGTTATGGTCTTGGGCTGCTGAAATTTTCTTTGCTCATGATGCTTTACCTTTTGACTTTCTAGCTCTCATATAAGACCTTCACTGGGAATTTTCTAGAAGACCGTAACTGAAAATGGGCCCCATGCATAGTCTGTGTAATTCACTGTGCTCCAATCTACTGGACATTTTCCAAAGAGGAAAATACTCGGAATTGTCCACTGGAACCCCCTTTCAAACATGAACCGAGGCTGAACCAATTCTGGTATCTCACACTCTGTTTCCAAGAAAGAAAGAAGAAATCATCCTGGCCATATTTATGGAAAGTTCTTATACACATTAAACCTTTGCCATTCTAGAAGTATTTATTCAGATGCCCACTAAATGCAAAGCACTTTGTTGGATGTTGTAGAAGGAAATCAAGACATTTATTTATTTAGTCAACTTTTATCCACTTCCCAAAATGACTTGGAATAGCTTACCACAAGAAGACATGAAAGAAGAAAGAGGAAGGAGGATGAAGAAGAGGAAGAACAGAAAGAGAAAAAGCAATAGAGCCAGTGACATATGAACAAAACTAGAAAGCTATAACCAAATAGAATAACAACACCCTGAGAACCAACATCCCTGAAAGTTGATGATTGTTAAAATAAACTTCAAACTGATCTCTGTTTATAAAACCCAATTCCTGCCTTCCAACAGCTTACAGTTAAGTGGAGGAATTAAGATATGGACATAAATAATCAAAGAAATTAAAGAAAAGCTTGAGCATCCTAAGGAACTACAATGGGACACTGCCCCTTGACTGGTACAAGAATTGCACCGTGAGAATTCCAATAATTGTGTGCAAATTCCCAGGCCGCCACTGTCACAACACACACCTGTGAAGATCTGCTCTGATTCCACAAAGATGCATCTCAACCTGACTGCCAAGGAAAGGCAGCGTGATGTACTGGTTAAGAGCATGGACTTTAGAGCTGAGGCTGAATCCCAGCCCTTTCACAAACTAGCTGTGTGACCTTGGTCAGCTTACCTAATTGTAGTTTCTCATCTGTATAATGGGCATGATAATCATAGGACTGAGAATATTGACGTAAGAAAGGAATTGATGAGTTAATACATATAATGCCTTTAGATCAGTGCCTGGGACACAGTGACTAGTCTGACAGCATCAGAAGCTCCATGTGCGGAAAAAGAAGTAATCAAATTGACTACTTACCAGCTTAATGCTAGGAATGAGCCTTTACACTAAGTTGGCAATTTCCTTTTAAGTGATGGATTTTAGTGTGGACATCATAATTCTATGTATATTTCCCATTTAGCCTAAACTTCCACATGCTTTTCAGGAATTTTGAATCACGAATCTAGAAAGGATCTGACACATCAACCATTGAACCTATATGCAGCTAAAACAGTTGAGGCTGGAGTTGGGGTGGGGATGGGGATATATGGCCACGGCTCCAAAATAAGAACACTAGAATCCAGAATAAATTCTTGGATTGCAAGGTGTTGGAACTGGGACTAATTAAAGGAATACTCTTGGTTGTCTAGGCATTCTCATCTGTCAAGAAGTTATCAATTCACTATTTCTTTGGGTTCTACTATGGTAGAAACAATGCTAGATGCTTGGGATGAAATGGTGGCAGGAGGTCTGATTACCATGCTTCTGAAGATCAAACTCTAGCAGGGAATGCAGACATTTATCAAACGATCCTGGACACAGATGCTGATTACAAGTGTGTAAATGTCTGCAAAGTCTACATGGTCTTAAGAACGCATTTAGTAGAGGAATTTAGCCCAGGTAGGAAAGGCTTCCCAAGGGAATGGCAACTGAACTTCAGCTGGGCAAGAATGAGGGAAGTAAGGAAGAGCGCTTCAGATGGAAAAGTCAGCAAAACTCTTGTAACAGGTGAAAAAACAGAGGGGCGGGGTGACTGAAGCATGGGAAGTAAGGAAAAAGGAGATACAGAGAAGATGAGATCAGAGGAGCTTGGGCTCAGGTCAATGCAGTCCTTCAAGATGGAAATATACAGTTTAAAGATTCTGATTTTTATCTTAAAAGAAATGGGAAACTGGGGTGCCTGGGTGGTTCAGTCAGTTGAGCATCTGCCTTCAGCTCAGGTCATGATACCGGGGTCCTGGGACGAAGTCCCGTGTCCATCAGCCTCCTTGCTTAGCGGGGAGCTGCTTCTGTCTCCCTCTGCCTGCTGCTCTCCCTGCTTCTGCTTGTGCCCTTTCTAATAAATAAATAAATAATCTTTTTTAAAAATGGGAAACTATCGGAGGGTTTTAGTCAAGGGGATGACATAATCAAAATGTCTTTTTTAAAGGATGGTTTACTGTAGTGTGCTGATCAAAGGAAGACACTAGTAAACACTAGTGGACTGGAAGGTTCCTAGGGTGGTGTCAGGGTAAATGGAGAAGTGTGGATGGATAGATTCAAGATATATAGGCAATAAAATCAGTAAAACTTGGTTAGATTAAACCAGAGGAACTGAGGAGAGGAAATGGGAAGCATGAGGTCATGCCTGTCCAGTCTCTGGTTTGCAGAATTGGCTGACTAGGGAATGCTGTCGTCAACTGGGAGAGGGGATACTGAAACAGAACTGGAGATGTGGGGGAGGCAGAAGAGACAGAGCTACCGAGCTAGGTCCCACATGTAAGGAAATGTTTTTAAAGACTTCAAATCCATTTAGTTTAGGGGTTTTTTTTTAGTATTTTATTATGGCACACAGGATAGTATATGGTACAGTGTTGTTACTTCAAGTAATTCTGAAACCAACCATTTCCATTTGGCTAAAATTACTTTTTCTTTTTTTACATGTAATTCGTATCTTAGACTTCTCAGGTGTAGCATCCCATATTTAATGAACATAAACGTGAAAAGCTTGGTTTCTGAGGAGACGCATCTTTACAGAAGCCAATATACTAAGAATCTTCATAGTTCAAACTCACAGCATCATGATAAATAAATGACTTTACCTATTTGTGTGGTGACATATATTTAACTAGAAATAGGTAGTACGAAGAATCAGATAAACTTAAATGGGAGACCACTCTGCTTTCAGGTTAAATTCGCCGACTTTTTTTGAAAGTTGTCTGAAGAACAAAGGTTGAACGAATTAGCTGACAAAGCAATTATGTAAGAACAAAGGCAGAACAGCAGATAATCAGTAATTTCATCTACATTCCACATCAAGTGCAAGTGCAAGAGCTTTCATGACTTTACAGTGAACAGAGAGGATGAATGGGGTGTGTATCTGATGCAATGTCCAACCAGTTAGAGCTATCACTGAAATCCAAATATTTCCCAATAAAGACATGCAGAACAATGCAACATACAGGTATATAATCTCCTCCCTTTACTGACTGGTAACAATTTCATTATCTGTTATCTGTAGTTTTTAAAAAAGTTTAAAGTGGGTAGCATTAAATGTCATTTACTTGAGGCAACAGAATCAAGCTACTAACACACCGACATGAGCTCAGGATTGCAGGCAACATGATGTTTGCAAGGGCAAATCATCTTTGATATTCTCACTCCCTCCATCCGAAATTACACATGGAAGAAAGATATTCCTTCTAATTATATCAATTGCTTGGATATCCACTTCTGCCCATGGTATTTGGATTATATTAAAATAATGTGGTTATAGTAACAGACGGGTGGGATTCATATTCTGGCCACATTGCATTATTAGGTCACCTATTTACCACAAAAGGTGTATTTTTCATATTACACCACTGCCTCCAAGAAAGCCATTTCCAACATTACATAGTACCTTGTATGGGACAGAATATATTGCTAATAAAAGAAGAATCCCAGAGTCTCCCATTTACTCAAGTTTATTATCAGCGAAATTTTGGAGGGGAGAGATTTCATGACTGGTCATGACCTAAAGGTATCCCTCAGAATTACCAATTAGGGGGGAAAAATCCATTGTAATTGTTAAAACTGGGGACTTAAAATTTGGAGGTCGATAGTCCAGTTGGCTTCTATTGGTACTTTAAGATATTTTAATTAAGTCAACAACCACAGCAAGAAATGTCATTCAGTGTAACTTTATTTACCATTTATTGCACATGATTCGAGGTCTTTAATTTCTAACCACCAAAGGTTCAAAGGACTATTTGTACCATGAAGTTTAACATTAACATTAGTGAATTCGTTTATTCATTTTTTTTATTGTAAACATCTGAATTATTCACATTGCCATAGATCCTGAACTCATAAGCATGGACCATGCACAGGCTGGCAGCAAGCCAGGAAGCCACTCTGCAAGCAGACAGATGCTCTGCATAAGGAGGAAAGTCATAGCACAACACTGAATGTCCAACCTAAGTCATCTCTGAATTATACATATGTTGACTTCTTAATTCATATAGTATCTGCAACTCATCTGGTTGGTTGGTGATGGGGTTGACCTGATTTCGGGAGAATTCTTCCTGGAAGGCTTAAGGACAGAGGGGCTCAATCTTTCTTCTTAGTTGCTTGCTCCTCCCCAGCACCTTCGTCTTTTTTCTCCTCCTCCTCGGCTTCTTTGGTTTCTTCTCCTTCTTCTCCTTCACCTCCTTCCTCTTCCTCCTTTGCCTCTTCGGATTCTTCCTTGGCAGCTTTGACATAAAAAGGAAACGTGCAAGCTCCAAATCCAGGGCAAGTCATTCCAAACATTTCTGCTAAGGTTTGTGTGGAACCCCAACTGTCAGAAAGCTCCCCCCAACCTTCTCAGCTCCATTCCCCAACACTCATTCAACTGATGATGCCGGCCACTGAACTCAATGCTTTCTCAGAAGAAAGCCAAAAAGCAAACAATTATTTTAAAAAAAATAAATAAATAAAATAAACTATTTTTGTTCTTAAGGTCACCCAACTGCTGGGACAAATGCATTTTTTTTTTAAGTTTAATAATAAGAATAAAAAGACAGCAAGAAGAGAATATTTTTGAAATGTTATCTTCAAAAAGCTACCAAGCTAAGCAGAGGGGACAGCCAATTTGAGAAACTGGGTACTTATGAAAGGCTTGTGGAGTAATTAAAGGTATCAATTAAGATTCTAAAGTCATCTATGAAGAAAAGTTCCTTGGCACAAGCAAGGCTTCTCTTAGCCATCCCCTAACTAACAAACACCCATGCCCTGACTGCACTTGACCTTGTAGGAATTTCCTTTTTACCATACCTTCTTCCTCTTCAGCTCCTTCCTCTTCAGCAGCCTCTTCCTTCTCCTTCTCCTCCTCCTCGGCTTCTCCTTCAGAGGGGGGTTCGTCCTTGGCTTCCTCGGCCTTCGCAGCCTCGATGGTCTCCTCCACCTCGATCTGCTCCTCCTGGACGTGGCTGGTGTAGTAAGATGGGAAGGAGCGGGCAGACATCAAGTAGGAGCTGGTCTGTAACCCACCATAGGCAGATCGGCCAAAGACCTGAGAGCTCTGGGAGTAGCCGCTGGTTATGCTTCCAACGCTGGTGAAACTGAGTCGGGTCTCCTCACCTTCCAAGAGTTTCCTGGGAAGGCAGGGGAGGATGGGGTTAATGAGAAACACAGGAAGTGTGTTGAACAATTTGTCTGCTTTGAGCCCACCACTCATCCTCCTTCCCTAATGCCACCCCTAAAGGAAAAAGGAGAGCCAGAACAGGGCTGGGAATTATCAAAACTTCATGACTGGGGATACTGTGCCTGGTACCAGGAAAACAAAAACAAAAAGACAGAAAAACAAACTTAAAATAGCCCTATTTGATTTAAAATGTAATGAGAAACTAAGAATATGACGCTTTGCGACACAGAGTCAGATCTTCTGCATTTGTCTAAATACCTTCTCAACATTCTAAAAAATGTTTGCCTTCTTAGAAAAAGCCAAAAAGCGAACAATTATTTCAAAGGACTATTCTTCAAGGTTTCAGACTCAATATAAATAAAAGCTGATTTTCTTCCTAAGCCTGAATAACTCTTACCACCCACTCTGTCCTTACCTATAAGCTGCAATCTCAATGTCCAAAGCCATCTTCACGTTGAGGAGGTCTTGGTATTCTTTAAGGTATCTTGCCATTTCACTCTTTGTGGTTCTCAGTTCATTTTCTAATTTGTTGATTGTGTCCTATTGGAGGACAGGGGGAAAAAAATCCAACCATAACTGTAATACAGCTGCAAAGGCCTAACCAACTTAACACCAAAGAGCATCCCTTAGATAAAATTTCCCCTAAAGCAACAGCCTTCTCTTTTTTAACCTCTCCTTCTTTGCATTACAAAAAAAAAAAAAAAAAAAAAAAAAAATCCAGCTTTAAACAAAAAAAAGTTAATAAAAATGGATAGAAGAAATTTTTTCTTTGAATTTCTACAGTCTAATAATCATAAAATACCTGCAAAAATTTTTAATTGATTACAAAAAACTTTGTTTCATAGTCATTGGTTAACTTTATCCAAGTCATGTGCAAGAAATTACTCCATTTACAAGAGTAGAAAGTAGCTAGATTAAAAAAATAGTAATAATTGTATCTAAAATATTTTGTATGTACCTATATAACTTTTTAGATTAAAAAATAGCAGTAATTGTACCAAAATATCTCCTATGTAATTGTGTTATTTTTTTTTCTCCTCCCCAGAAAATGGAGAGTCTTAAAAAGAAATGTCATCTTGCAAACATCATCATCATCTGCTACAATTTTGACTGCATTCCTGTCTACCTAAGGGCAAGGAGTGGTTGATAAAACTAGTCTTGAGTCTGCTGGGTCACAGGTTTTATCCTTCAGAACCTCTCTGCTGTATTAATTAAGCAGATGGTCCAATCTGTACTGCAAAAGGACTTGTTAATAAAGGACATTAGAGAGGCAGGCCAGGGGCAACGCCCAGTTCCCACCCCTTCACCCACCACACCCCACCTCACCCCACCCCACCCCACCACTGCAGGGCTGGGCAGCTTTAATGCGGATGTAGATTGTGCTGCACCAAGCACGTCCCCTCAGTCTGCAGTGGCGCCCCCACCCCCGCCCTCCAAGTGCCCCACCCCTCCCACCCCGTCTCGGAGGAGCCAAGTTCCACTCCCTAATAGCCTGCATGCGGATGCTCCATCTCCGGTCTCCACTTTCTGGGCCCGCCCTCAGCTCTCCACCCTCCCCCACTCCACCCCCACAACTTGCTCCAGCAACTCCCTCCCCGCCCCCCACTGTGTTTTGCGGGGTGCCCTACCTGCATAGCACTGATATCGGCGTTCTGCTTGTCCTCCAGCTCCTGCAACTGCTTCTCCAGCGCTTCGTTCATGCCCCGACATGCTTCGATCTCCAGGGTCTTGGCCTTGAGCAGACGGCGGCTCTCGGACACCTCGTCCTTGGCTGCGCGCACCGCGTCGGTGTTCTTGGCGGCGCTCTCGGTCAGCACGGTGAAGCGGCTCTTGAACCACTCTTCGGCGTTCTGCATGTTTTTGGCAGCCAGCTTCTCGTACTGAGCACGGATGTCCTTGAGCGCGGCGGAGAGGTCGGGCTTGGAGGACACGTCCATCTCCACGGAGATCTGAGCGTACTGGATCTGAGCCTGCAGCTCGGCGATCTCCTCTTCGTGCACTTTCTTCAGAAAGGCGATTTCGTCCATCAGGCTGTCGATGCGTTTTTCGAGCTCGGCGCGGGCGAGAGCGGCCTCGTCGGCTCCTTTGCGCGCCTCCATCAGGCGGCCCTCGGCGTCCTCGCGGCTCAGCACCTCCTCTTCATAGCGCGCCTGCAGGTTGCGCAAAGTCTCCTCCAGCCCTTCGCGCTCGCCCTGGAGCGCCTGCTTCTCGTTGGTGGCGTCTTCCGCTGCCAGGCGCAGGTCGCGGATCTCCTGCTCGTACAGCGCCCGGAAGCGGGAGGGCTCGGAGTGCTTCTGGCGCAGCACCAGCAGCTCGGCTTCCAGCACCTTGTTCTGCTGCTCCAGCTCGTGCACGCGCTCGATGAAGCTGGCGAAGCGGTCGTTGAGGTCCTGCAGCTGCGCCTTCTCCTGGGTGCGGATCGACTTGAGGTCGTTGCTGATGGCGGCTACCTGGCTCAGGTCGAGGTTCTCGAGACTGGGCATCAAGGAGCTGGAGCTGGAGGAGTAGCTTCGGCGCACAGACAGCGAGGAGGAGACCGGCGCGGAGTAGCTAGAGTAAGCGGAGCGCGCGGTGCTGTAGCCGCTGCGCACGCTGGAGATGTGCACCCGGGGCGTCTCCACGTAGCGCCGCTTGTAGGAGGTCGAGTAGTACGGATCGTAGCTGAAGGAACTCATGGTGGCGGTCCGAGCCCCTCTGGCTCGCGGCGGAGATGGGGGCCTACAGAGAGAGAAGAACGAGGGAGAGAGGGAGAGGGGAAGGAGGATGGCTGTGTGCGGCTCGGCGCGGTCCTGCCACCCCTATTTATACGCGGGGAGCATTCTGACGCAGCCTGCGATCGATCACGGCGCGCCGGGCCAGTGGGGGCAGCGCGCTGCTGCAGCCAAGGGGAGGATTCTGCGCAAAAGGGAAGGCGGGGGCGAGAGACGAGCAGCTTCGGTGCTGCTGCGCTCCTCCTTTCCGCTTGTCCCCGAGGCCCGGATTTTTCCCTGCGACCCCTTACCCCTCACTCATTTCCTTCCCCAGCCCTTCCCCCCACATCATAGCTACTCCCTTGACTCAGTACCACGCGGACGCCGTGTCCTCAATAATAGGTTCTTCTCACTCCCCACTGGCACCTTAGATTTCTGTATCCCTAATACCTCGGAGTCACTCTCCCCCCAAACTCACCCCTTCCCCACCCGGGGCCTCTGCCAGCATCCCCGTTGGGGGTTTAAGGTGCCAAGGCAGTTCCTCTAGGGCTTTCGAAATTAAAGTGAAAAGTTTAAGCTTGCGTGTATAAGGCCTGTATGGGAGCAAAGTTTTATATTTCGTTGTAGCTGTTTCTGGCACTTTCTTTTAAGTGTTCCTGGCACCTTTTTTCTAGTGATTTTTCTTTTTTCTTTAATGAGCTGCTTCTGCGCACTCAAACACACACGAAACTGCGGTACTGCAGGGGTTGGTTTTTGCATTTCTAACCCTTAGAGCAGTTAATATAAGCCTTTCAGTGTTCCTAGATTTTACCATTTATTTCTGGAGAATGAAGCCGCGGGTGTTTTTAGCATGTTGAGGCATGTAGGTGGGGGTGACCGAGAGAGCCGAGAATGAGTTTGAAACTAACCCGGGGAGGGTCGGGGGTGGGAACCGCCTTGCAAAGGCAGCCTCGAGAGCTCTGCAGCCGGGTCCTCCAGACTGATCCACGCTGCCTGTGTCGTCTTCGTCCAACTAAATCCCTGCTTGGACTCCACCAACTCCGACACACTAAAAGCCCCTTTCCATCTTCTGACCTCTTGTAGCGTCCAACCTGATGATTTCCACAAGCCAGGCAGGTGGCCGGTTGTCTGAGGGAAGCTGCTGCTGCCAGCCCGGAGAGCGCCGAGGGCGGTCTCCCGGGAGGAGAACTCAGATCCGAGACTTCTCTTTCTGGAGCGGACAGCGAATAGCCGCGTGATTCTTCCACCCGGTTCACTCTAATAATTAGATTACAGATACAGTCAGACATCCATGGATTTTCTTTAGGAAGCACCCGATACCCGAAACTGTGCACGCCCTGATGCACATTGATAGCATCCTGAGGTTTGCAGAACATTTTTAGGGAGTCCTGGCTTCCTGGGGGGATTGCAGAGATTTCCACGGGATAACTAAGATTTTTCTACACAAGCACTTAGTTTCTGCTTAATTTGTTTGAGGGGAGCCTTTGACGTACAACTTACTAATTTTTTTAATAGCAAACTAAGGGAAACCATGCTAACAGTTTTCCAACAGAAACGCCGCCGCCACTTTCCCCGTGAGGCTGAGACGGTGAAGTGCTTGGAGCCGGTACCACACAGTTGCTCCCCCAAGTACTGCGCTCCTCGCCTGCCAAGAGTGTGGGATGAGACTTAACCTTTGGGGTTCTTTGCAGCTCTAAAAAAAAAAAAACAAACAAAAACCTGCGTTTCTGATACCCCATGCCCTTGGTGGTAGAGAGAAAGACTGCATTAGAGAACTTGCATGGGGCTTCTAAACAACCTACTCTCAAATAATGCAACTTTAGAAACATGAACGTTTGTAGTTTAATCTATCAAGAGGTCCATCCACATCAATCATTCTAGGATTTAAAGGCTGAGCCGTTACTCTCTCTGGGGTTTGGCTTGGCTCTAACAGATATGTTAGGGCCCTTATTCTGATGACTTTCTATAGCCCACAGTCCTTGGCCTTCACTGTTGGGTGATCCAACAGTGGGAAAAGCTTCTCTGGGGAGAGGGAGTGGGTGAGGGAAAGAACCTAGATACATCATAGTTTTGCCTGGTCCCAATTACCCAGAGTGGCTGAAAAGTGGCAGAATGGATTTGTTTTACAGTGCCCCACAGAAGCCACACTGTGTCACACTCACTGTGTGTGAGGCTGCCTACATACACCACACTCTTAGGTATTCATGAATTCATTTTCTTTCTGCCAGCGCCCTTCCCTCTGAGTTTCAGGTCACTCTCCGAGATCTTAAGTCCATCAGCGTTTTTGCCAAAGCTCCTGGCTGAAGCCTTTGACTGCGGAGGACGAATGCTGCCCCAAGAGCAAGGAGGCAGCGGATGGATGATGGATGCTTCAGTGCCCCTGGAATGCCTTGTAGGGAAGAAACCTGTGGGGCACCTGCTGCCATCCTTTGGGTGGCTGACAAGAGAGGTGCACTGGAGTGGAGAGGGGCAGCCCTTGCCCTGGCTGAGACCCGGTGAACAAGGAGTCAGGAGAAGGACACAACAGTGGTATTTCTGAATGTAGATCTCAAGCCTTTTTTAAATAGCTCCTGGCATAGCCACCTCAGTCTCCACTACAGCCTGCTTTCTGGGGGCTCCTGAACCCAGCCTGTGTCTGGGTTTTGGTTAGCCTACTTTCAGCCTTCCTCAGCGAGGCGCCTGCCTCTTTTTAAATATTCTGTCCAGTCATCCTCCTTTTAAAATCCTCTTCCCAGCATTTTGCTCTGAGGGCCCATGTGTTGTTTGCTCTGTATCAAAGCAAAGGTAAAAGCAGCAGCTTTAGAAAATCTATTTAGAAAAAAGGATCTTGACTTTTCCTTCCCCTACCAATGTTTCTGCATTAGTGTTTTTTGGAACGGTGTTGTTATTTCTTCAGAAGAAGACTTTTGGGTCTTGATACACGCTTGAGCATTTATTTTCCTTTAAGCATATTCTCCACAACATGAAATGGGTTGAGGGCTGCCAATAAAACACACTCTTAGGAGATGCAAGTTATTTTAAAAGCAAATGTAGAAGTATGTGGACGAAACTCATTAATAGAATTCTATCCATAATCCCCTCAAAAACTGTTTGAGGTAATTTAGTTAAAAAGTAAAATATATTCCTGTTGCCACAGAGCTCATAAAATATAACTCTGAGAACCACTGAGAAAATGTTGCTTCTCCAGGGCCAATAGACTCAGATAGCTCCGGGTGGGCAGGACCTGGTCACTTTTGATTGCATTACACTAAAACTCTGGAACAGCAGGAAGTTCTGTAATGGCATTTGTTTTGAAAAGCACAGTCTGGGAGCGCCTGGGTGGCTCAGTGGGTTAAGCCGCTGCCTTCAGCTCGGGTCGTGATCTCGGGGTCCTGGGATCGAGTCCCGCATCGGGCTCTCTGCTCAGCAGGGAGCCTGCTTCCCTCTCTCTCTCTCTCTCTGCCTGCCTCTCCGTCTACTTGTGATTTCTCTCTGTCAAATAAATGAATAAAATCTTAAAAAAAAAAAAAAAAGAAAAGGACAGTCTGAAATTTAGACTGAAATTCTTAGGAGGCAGGTCTCAGAAAAGCAACAGTCTGGGGGGCAGGTGGGGCAAGTGAGCAAAATTCTCCTGCCACCAGAAGCTATGGGAATAGTCCTAGTCCAGAATAGCAGTGGGGTCCCAGCCACCTCACCATCATGTAGGCACACCAATGTCAGCATCCTTTGGAAGCCAGGAGGGAAGAAGGAAATCAACACAGGCAAACATGCAGGACCCCAACCCTAGGACAGGCCTTTGATATATACCAATTTAATAGTTACCAAATCCCCCTGAGATCGTGGTCGTTCTTCAGCAAACAGCTGAGGCCCAGAGAGGTTAGATAATTTGCCAACTCACACAGTTCCTTCAGACCGAAGCTCGATCAGCTTCCAGCCTGAATAGTGCTCTACTCGTAACACACACTGCAGCCCGCAGCATTTGCTGCTTCCATATGTCTCCGTGGAATTTGATAATCGCGTGCCACAATCTGCAGTGTGTGCATGTCGTAAACCTCTCGTGTTTTCAGGACACCAATCTGAACTGATTGACACCAGGAAGACTGTTAAAGAGAACGTTTCCTTGGGACAGCTCGTGATGGCAATCATCTATGATTATTGTAGATTTCTTAAGTGTCCCCACGTAAAACAAACCGGAGGCTACCAGTGGACCCATAACTGGTGATGTCCCCTCTTCGGCACTGCTGTAAACATCGGTTTACAGAACACCTCTCCTGGGATTAATGAGCTATATAATACCACTCCACTGATCTAAGCTCCTTAATATGACCATGTTGTGACTTGTGCCTTTTTTCTATTTAAAATCCTTTCATTTTCTGCCCTTATAAATAGGGTTTGTTTGATAAAGTGACTTTAAATATTGCTATAAAGAATAAGAAAAAAATGCTGGCACTTAATCTCTTACTGGAGTGTATCATTCTTTCTATAGATCTTAAGCTTTTTAAAGAGAAACATGAATAAAATCAACAAAATGTCTAGTTTGGGGAAGCCACACATAGATTTCTTCTGTTTCTTGTCACCAGTTTATTTCTTTATCTGTTATGTTCACCATAGGAATTACCGTTCATGAATCTCCCCATCTTCCGGGCAATATATTTGAAAGAAAACTTGCCCCATTGTGACAAAATGTGCCTCATTTCATAGCATCACGTTGTGAAGTAATGCATCATAAAGTGTGCTATGCAGCTATATAAAATTTAGATGGCAGCCGGAAAGCAATGTCATTTGAATAGCTTAAGGATGAAAAGCAGGTTTGTATTCAAAACACGTGCAATAGTCAAAATGACAGGAACTTGCTGCTGTCCAAGCAGAAATGATGGTGATGGGATCAGACCCTAAATGCTTGCTCCACAGAACTAGCGAAGGTAATGTATTTCCTCCCCTGAGGCCTGCTCCACAGTGTCTTGCCCTTAATCACAGTCACCGGACGCAGAGGTAAGAGGATATGCTGGCAACGGTGAAGGGCTTACTTGGTTGTCATTTCAGGCAGGTCATAGCTATCTCCGGCAGAATCCCACAGTACTAACCCTGTTTGTTCAGCCATAGCTACAGGGGAATGCACGGCGCTGCTGTTGTTTGGGTACTAACCAGCCACGGAAACATCCCATGCGGCACCTGGCTCTCTCTGCTGACCTTTCCGGTGATTTAATAAATCAGGTGGAGAAATGTGAGGTTTACAGTTTGCAAAGATAGAGGATGAGCATTTCTACCTGCAGGAGACAAAGCACTGAGGTTGGCTCTGTCTCACAGCCCTGCTGGAGCCCATCCAGGACAGCAGTTCACTTTCTAGCCAGCATCTCGCTGCTGCGCGAATGAATGCAGCAAACACTGCAGTGCGATTGCAAATGGGCGGATCCCTGGATTCCTACAGTAAAACAGGCAGGCTGCTCACCCCGGGACATGTAACACTGCTGTTTGGTAAGTTGAGCACATAAGAGACTGTCTGGGATAGAAAAGTAAAACTTGATTGTGTCTAAATGGCTTGTTGATGGATTAAATAACTCATATGTTCATTCATCCTTTGAATCACCAAATGTCAGCAGAACACTTACAATGTGCACAGTTCTGTACAAGGACCATGGGCCAGGGGATGGGGGTATAAGTCGTTACGGCACGGTTCCTGCCTCCAAAGGGCTTGGAAAACACCAGAGCACAATAAAAAGACCAGCTACCGTTACACACAATGTGAATGAATCTCAAAAATGGTGTACTGATGCCAGGGGAGGGAACATACTGTATAACTCCGTTTATATAAAACTCAAGAGCAGGCAAACTCATCTGTGATGGACAGAAAATCAGAACAGTGGTCGTCTCAGAGGGGGTAAGTTAGGGAATGACTGGGCATCGGCACCAGTGCACTTTCTGGGGTGAAGGTATTGTTCCAGATCTCAGAGTTTGGATTATGCAAGTGCGTGCCTTTGTCTGAACGCAGAATGTAACAGGATTTTGTGCTGAATGCAAATTTTACACCAGGAGAAAAAACTATAAATTACATATCCATATAACCAATCACTTAAAAAAAAAATAGCTAAACGGATAAAACCCATGTCCGTGAAACTCAAAGTACTATGCAAAAGTTAAATAATAAAAGCCCAGCAGCTTAAGAGGTGTCACGAGGAAGAGAAGAACAGTACAAGCAGTAGCTGCTGTGATTTTAGACTTTAGATGGGGGAGAGGTCAAGCGAATGGAATGAATCAACATTTCTGTGGCTAGTTACTGTGCTAGATGTTTTGCATGAGTATCCTGTTTAATCCACACAGCAGTTCTGTGGAGTGGATGTTCTTATCATTGTTCTAAAGATGAGTTATTGTATTTCTATTAGTCCATTCCAACACCGCACTAAATATGTTAGCAATCTCACATTGCTTACATTGAATTTGTATGGACATAAAAAAAAAAAAAAAAAAACTTGGAAAGCTATGGTGACTACTTTACTTTCATTTACTTTCTTTAAATCTAATCTTTTAAAAAAATATTTTATTTATTTATATGCCAGAGAGAGGGGGAGAGAGCACAAGCAGGAGAAGCAGCAGACAAAGGGCGAGGGAAGCAGGCTTCCCGCTGAGCAGGGATCAGGATGTGGGGCTCAATCCTAGGACCCTGGGATCATGATCCAAGCCAGACGCTCATCCCACTGAGACACCCAGGCGCCCCTAATCTAATCTTTAATATAAATCTAATCTTTAATAGATCTTTATTATAGGGGCGCCTGGGTGGCTCAGTGGGTTAAGCCGCTGCCTTCGGCTCAGGTCATGATCTCAGGGTCCTGGGATCGAGTCCCGCATCGGGCTCTCTGCTCAGCAGGGAGCCTGCTTCCTCCTCTCTCTCTCTCTGCCTGCCTCTCTGCCTACTTGTAATCTCTCTCTGTCAAATAAATAAAATAAAATAAAAAAAATTTAATAGATCTTTATTATAAAATCTAATCTTTAATATAAACATTTTTGGACAGTTGTTCAAATCTGCTGTCATGGTTTTAAAACCTCCTAACTTTATGTCAAATTCAGTAAGAATGAATTTCCCAATTTTTTCTTAAATCAACACCATTAGAAATATGTTCTATATGCTATGCTTCATAGGCTTTTGGGACTGGGAAGTGATTTCAAATTTTCCACTTAAATACACTAGCTCTGTCCTCAGCAGCTCATCACCTTCTCTCTGGCCCTCCCTTCTGCAGAGTGGATCACCTCCCTCCGCACTTCAGCCACTGGACATTACTTCTCAACAGAGCACAAATTCCCGGGAAGGTTGAGGCGTTGGCCCCCAAGAATGAGTTCTGGTTTTTCACTTTCCGTTTCTTAGGCCATTCGGACTTCTTTTCTGTGTGACTCTCCTGGCATCCTCGCAGAGCAGAGTCGATAGGGGTGATATTTACATGGGAAGCAAAGGTTCCCAGGCATTTCTGTATCATATCACTGGGTCCCTGCAGCAATCCTATGAGGCAGACACAGACTGGCAGGCGTTACCACCCCCACTTTCTGGATGAGGATGCTGAGAGGTCCGCAGAGGGAGAGTGATGTACCCCAAACCATACCTGCTTTAACAGTGGAACCAGGGCTATACCCCAGGGTTCCTGTCATCAAATTCAATGGGAATTTTCCCTGCCATCTCACAGCTTCCTACATACCAGGCCTATCCTTTTTCGGATCCCTTCTTGGTGCCATTCCAAAAAGATAGGGAAGGCTTGACTGCTTCTTACCTTCAGATTGGGTATCTGTGCATAACTACAAATATTATTTGCTTTGATCACGGTTAAAATGCCAATATCAGCGGAAGAGGTCAGAGTGAAAGCTGATTAAAGTCTTTTGTTCCTAAGATTGTACCTGAGATTGGTAACAGCTTCTGAAAGAAGAGAAGGACAGAGAGAGCAAACGTTTGAAGGCCTTGAGCAGAGAGCATAGTGTGGGAAGGGGGAAAGAACAGTAAGTGCTACGACAATGAGGTGATGGTCAGAGAATGTGGTGGCAGGACTGGCAACAAAATATTTTTCGTAGACTTTAAGTTCACCATGCCTAAGGAGAGCCTCTTCTCCCGTGATATGATTTGACTGGGATATAGCCCATTTTAGTTAAAACAAATTAATCCTGAGATGGCCAAGATGTGTTTAAATCGGGGAAGACTCCCAAAGCTTTATTTTGGGTTGTCTTCTCCCATCTGAACTTTGTCCAAGGAAATTCTGTGCAGGAGAAACCCATATACTAGTCATCTAGGCAGAACACCAGAGACACAAACCAAATAAGCCAAAGCTCTGCTCTATTAGCAGGTTCCAAAAATAGACATCCATCACTGCAATAACTTATAAGAACCAAACTGCACTTGAGTTAGTCCGGGCTTCTTGGCTCCTACATACTCGATGAAAGGGCTCGCCAAGCAGAAAGGGCCAAATGGAACCAAGAGAGAAACAGCAAAATGGTAGAATATGCCACCTATCAGGTAACCAAACCTGAGGAGAACTGATATAAAATGAAATCATAATTCTATAAGAGCTAAAGGGAAAGGAAAATGTGCATTTAGTGAGTATAATTGTATACAATAATATTAATAATAGCTTTATGTCAGACACTGTGCAAATTCATTTAGTTGGATAATTTCATTAATCATCACAAAGTCCAGATGAGTTGGGTATGAAAACACCCTCATTTTAAACATGCAGACAACTAAGGTTTAAACTAGAGCCTAAACTCTATGCCTAGGGAACTCAACGGTCTTGTGTCATTAACCCTAACAGAACTTTAACGAAGGAAGTATTATTTTCATCTATAAGGAGGAAAATGGGGTTCAGACAGTTCAAGAATGTTGGTCAAGGCCACACAGCAGGGTCAAAGTCTGTCTTAATTCTCTCACTTCCTGCTATGACCGAAGTGTAAGGCTGTTCTTGAGAGGTGCTATGCGAAGAAGAGCTCTTACCTTTTTTTTTCCCCCCCCGTGAAGTTTAAATTTGCATAGTGATGCAAGAAAATGCTGCCATAATCAGGGTCAAGGATGCTAGAATCACATACAAGTGAAGGAACCCATATACTGGTCATCTAGGCAGAACACCACAGACAGAAACCAAATAAGCCAAAGCTCTGCTCTATTAGCAGGTTCCAAAAATAGACATCCATCACTGCAATAACTTATAAGAACCAAACTGCACTTGAACATCTCTTTCCAGATACAGGCTTAATGCCTATTGCTAACTAGCAATCCCTTTTATTATTATATAGTCTGGGAGAGAAAAAGACACACTAAAAATGATTCCCCTCATCCTTCAGTATCACTTTATCAGACAAATTTAATAAACTGCACTACCAAATCACATTAGATAACAGACATGCTTTTGAATAGATCTGAGATGTTTCAATTTGCAAAGTGTTTTCTTTTTCTTATGCCAAAAAAAGTTTTGCTCATTACATTAATACTTAGTTTAAAGGTTATCCAAGGGGCGCCTGGGTGGCTCAGTGGATTGAGCCGCTGCCTTCAGCTCAGGTCATGATCTCAGTGTCCTGGGATCGAGCCTGGCATCGGGCTCTCTGCTCGGTGGGGAGCCTGCTTCCCCTTCTCTCTCTGCCTAACTCTCTGCCTACTTGTGATCTCTCTCTCTGTCAAATAAATAAATAAATAAATAAAATCTTTAAAAAAAAAAAAAAGTACATTTAAAGGTTATCCAAATTGGTGCAAATGGGTGGCTCAGTGGACTAAAGCCTCTGCCTTCGGCTCAGGTCATGATCCCAGGGTCCTGGGATGGAGACCCACATCAGGCTCTCTGCTCAGCGGGGAGCCTGCTTCCCCCCTCTCCCCCTCTCTCCCTGCCTACTTGTGATCTCTGTCTGTCAAATAAATAAATAAATTCTAAAAAAAAAAAAAGTTATCCGAATTAAAATTTTCTTCCAAATCAATCCCCCAATTTAGAAAAATGACTTAAGGCACACAGGTCTGTCCTAACACTTAAATGTGCAGACGGGTGGAAAGGTCAGCTCTCTATAAAATCCAGAGCTGTCCAAAAGTGAAAGAAACTATTCTAGGTGCAAAGCAATAGCAGTTCAAAAGCGAATCACTCCACCTCTGAGCTGACCTTGGCTCTAGATGGCCTCTCAGTTCCTCTGCCAACCTGAGATTCTCTGATTCTAAAATACTCGAAAAGGTAAAAAGCACCAGATAAGCTCGGACTGGGGAGCATTCACATCTCACTGTGATCATGAATAAGAGTCTAAAAGCGTAGCATTACTCCCCAAACTGGGACCTGCTAATAACTTAGTTCGGATATGAGCCAAAGACAAAATATGAGCAAATGCCAATAGAATGAGATTTTTGAGGGAAGAAAGATAGGGTTACATATTGAAGTTTGGAGGAATACTTATTTGCTTTATTTGCATTAAATTCATCTTTCCAGAGTAGATGAGAGCTAATAGAGAATAGAATAGAACAGAATAGAGCTAATAATAAACAGCTGAACAACTGTCAGTTGAATTGGTTCCCATTCACCTAACACAATAGAATTCATTTTTTTCTCACTTTTGATCATTTCTTTTCATGGGTTGACGATAAAAAAAAAAAAAAGGAGAAAAAAGCAGATGCTTCTCCTACTGTTACTTCTGAATTAAATGTTGAAAAAGAGCAAGTATTAGGTCCATCTACATTTTTCTCCTAGGACCTAAACCTTCACATGAAAAACAGATCCCATCTCTTTCTGTCTCTCCATCTCTCTCTCATTCTCTCTCTCTGAAGTCTTTGGTTCTTTATATCTTCCTGAAATTTGTGTACTGCTAGTTTCCTTTTGAAGAAAGGAGCCTCAAAATTTAAACTCAATCCTCAGGGAATAGTAGAGTGTGTAGTCCAGGATTGGAGAAAGGACATGGAAAAAATCTCTGGGTATCACTATGGCAACCCTCCTAGATGATGAGTACAGCCTGCTGTTACTTCAAAAAAAAGGGGCAACCATCTAATTCAGCAAAATGCCACAAAGATCATCTTTTCCAGATAACTGAATGTTTTGTACATGATGTTCTACAGATAATTTTGAAAGTCCACACAGTTTTGGGAAACAACATAAAAGAACGGAAAATGCACTAGACTTGAGGTTGAGGTATCTAATCTAGATCTAGCTCTATCACTAATTGAGCACAACTGTCTTCAGACTCGGCCACATCTTCCCCTGGAGGGGTTGGAGGCTTTCCGGGGGATGCACAGGCATAGATAGTACTAAGGGAATCTATCTGTAGACCCCTGATGGCCCTGTGCAGTCTCTTGTAAGATCTATTTGCTTGCAAACATGTGCTAATTCTCTCTCCCCACCATCACCATAAGATGAATGAGCTAAATCTTCAGCAATAAGTTTTTGACAAATATGCATTTAAGTCACATAGAATGATAAAAATAATTTTATTTTCAACATCGTATTGATAAAAATGTGTTGAAACGAAAAGCATTCCTATTCCAACCCTTTGTAAGTATAATCAGTTAAATAAGTTGCCTCTAAGTGAAAAATAAACAAGTATAATTCATAGTTATTTGGTTAACTATTACCAAGAGGCTGGTGAAGCGTCTTTTGGTATAGTTCCCAGAAATGAAGTGAGGAAATTACTTTAATCAACTAGAGATAAACTCATATGCAAGTTAGGTGATTGGTTTTAACAAAAGTCTTTGCTTTTAACAAAATTAAGGGAGAACTTAATTGATTAATTGATAGATCATCAAAATATTTTTTATAATGGGTCAATATGTGCTTTTGGCTTAAAATCTGGAAAGATTTCAAATATTAATTAACATTGCTGTAACGATATAAAACAACATAAAAACTTGAATTCCTGTTTACTCATGCTCACATACTTTTGTGTATAATTGTATACTTTTATACTTATTTAGGTAAATAAGATTTCTCAGCAATTTCATAGTTTGTATACATTTATATATATGCACATGTTTGTATTTTATGAAAAGAAAGAACAGAATTGCTTTATCATTTATTCTCAAAATCAGTAATATTCATTCAGGCATACATGGATTAATTAAGTGATGCATTGTAAATAAAAGTTTAGTCTTTATTTTAATGATTACTTACTGAAATTTGTAAGATGGCCATGTTTTGAACAATTGTGTACTATTAGTATTCACAATCCTAATTCAATCTAGAAAATTTTATAATATTTAGATGCTTATGGTTACATGAGATACAATATTTCATTTATGTGCTTATACCTATCTGTGTAAGAGAAAAGAACAATAGGATTTAATACAAGATTTATAAGCATAAAATATATTATTTGGGGGTAAAATAATGTGGAAAAGAGCAACAGAAATATGAGTTGAAAGAGAAAAAAGAGATACAAAATTGGTGAAGGGTAAAGAAGAGTTTATTCATGAATTTTTTTTAAAGATTTTATTTATTTATATGAGAAAGAGAGCATGAACCGGGCAGAGGGATAGAGGGAGAGGGAGAACCAGACTCCCCACTGAGAGGGAGCCCTATGTGAGACTCAGTCCCAGGACCCTGGGATCATGACCTGAGCTGAAGACAGATGCTTAACTGACTGAGCCACCAGGAGCCCAATTCATGCATTTTTAAAATGAATGATGATGAGTAACTTGTTAGTATTGTATTTAGATTCCATTTGATAGATTTAAAAGGGGAACTTAATTTTATTTTGAAATGCCTACACTTAAAATACATTGGAAGTTAGATGTTTTGCCATGATATGAACTTACAAAGAAAAGTTGTAGATATCAATTTAAAATTAAAAAAAAAAAAAAAAAAGGATTACACAGATTTCCAAAATTCTTCTAGGGGCTGTGTGAATAAAAATGTTTGAAAAACACTGACTTGGGCAAAATATTTGAGTAGACATTTTCCCCAAAGAAGATAAATGAATGATAAACACATGAAAAGACGCTCAACATCATTGGTGATTAGCAAAATGCAAATCAAAACCACCATGAGCTCTCACTAGAATGAATATAATAAAAAGTGCAGACACTAACAAGTGTTGGCAAGGATGTGGAGAAATTGGAGCCTTCAAATATTACTGGAAGGAATGTTAAATGGTGCAACCACCTTGGAAAACAGTTTGGCAGTTTCTCAGAAAATGCCCAACAGAACTACCATATGATTCAGCAGTTCAATCTACTCCTAGATTGTGGTGATCATTGCATAACTGCATAAATACACTCAAAACTTTTAAGTTTGACATGTGAAACTGGAGAACTTCATTGTGTGTAAATTATATCTCAGTAAAGCTGTTTTAAAACACCACAAATGCAATACATATATACATATAGACATACTGGTTAAAAAGAGTAAATGAATGTTCTTTCATTATATTTACTCCGTTTGCTTGGAGACAAAATGAATTGATCAAACTCTTTGAGAGAGTGAAGGGAAGAATGAGACAATTTCCCATCCCTCCATACTAGTAAGGTGTCCAGGAAAGCCAACTGGCCCAGCATAGAGTTCAGCCCAGGGCAGAACTGGGCAGAGCCTTCTACAGACAGTTAGTCCCAATGCTTCATGTTTTAAGGTCAAGGTTATAGATTTTATCCTCCATATCCAGGTGTCTCTTCTATGGTCAGAGCTGAAAGCAGCCACCAGAGCTCAACAGCATTCTCTTTTACATGAAGGGATTTACACCATTTCTTTCTGTTGCCCTCCACCAATAGACTGGGTTGGATTTTCCAACAGATTATCAGCACTGGAAAGGAGAACAATTTGTTTATAATGCATCCAGGAGTAGGAGACAGGAAAGAGACAAGCAATTAATTCTCAGTCTTTCTGCAAACACTACAAAGATAGCTGTTTTTGTCTGCCTCTCAACTGAATACAAAGAAGTAAATTCATAAATTCCAATTTAAGTTTAGGATGCATTGAACATACATTTTTTGAATTTGTGTCTCATAAAACAAGGAGTCAGAAGATTATATACGGGAGGGCCGTCATGCCAGGATCCCTTTAGAAGTCATTGCTTGACTTTGGTTATTGCTGGTCTAGAAGCAGGAGGTAAGCAACAGAGAAACCAGTTACCTTTACCGTACAGTTCCATCGAGCTCTTCTTACAGTGCTACCCAGTCTCAGCTATGACTTTATTTTTAGTTTGGATTCTGCGTGACTTTGACCATTTCCAAAAAGCAAAAGATAAAATGGGCCACTACCGATAATTTTCAAAATACTGGGATTTATCATATGTTCTAAGGACATTCCCCAAAACAAACTTGCCACCCATATCTAGAATGTCTCTTCTCCCTGACAAAGTATGTACCTTCCTATCTGTGAATCATTTTTTTTTACACCTATTTCTTGATATGCTAACTCGAGACTCTATTGTAGGTGACGGTGTGTGTCTCTATCAGGACCATCTTACCTTCTCACAACATGCAACACTTAAGTTCTTCAATTGGCTACATTTGTAATTTTGGAAACTATATGTAAACCTCTACTGGTTTATCAGATAGAGACGATGAAAAGCTCCATCTTTTAATATGAGAATATTAATATTAAAGTCTGTGCTCTTCGCTTTGGTCTCTCCCCCTCCCCCGCAACTTTGCTATCTGTACTTCTACTTGAACATTGTTAAGGCAGGAACCTTTATACTGTGCTCTATATTAACCGAAAATAGTGTTCTTTTTTTTGTTTGTTTAAGATTCTATTTATTTATTTCACAGACAGAGATCACAAGTAGGCAGAGAGGCAGGCAGAGAGAGAG
Source organism: Mustela nivalis (assembly GCF_964662115.1). Classification (NCBI taxonomy): domain Eukaryota; kingdom Metazoa; phylum Chordata; class Mammalia; order Carnivora; family Mustelidae; genus Mustela; species Mustela nivalis. The sequence goes on along the minus strand of NC_139023.1, from coordinate 158,987,782 downwards.
GAGGAAGCAGGCTCTCCACGAAGCAGAGAGCCCAAAGCAGGGCTCAGTCCCAGGACCCTGAGATCATGACCTGAGCCACAGGCAGAGGTTTTAACCCACTGAGCCACCCAGGCGCTCCCCAAAATAGTGTTCTGTGCTTTGTCTATGATGATTCCAAAAGTCAGAAACCAAGCTGTGATGTTTAGATTCTTATAACTATGTAAATATTGTTCTCTGCAGAGAAAAGATATGCTATATCTCCTTTCTTGATCATCTTCTCGATCTCTTTGGAGTTTCTCATTTCACTTCTCTGTTTTTCTTTAGTCGTGGCCTTTCTCACGCCCTCTGTTCGTCCAGTTTTCCTTATCACAGTACAGGGACAAGAAGATTTCTTTAGCCTCAGAGCCCCTTTACTCCCTTGCTGCAGTCTGATTGATGGTCTTCCACGAACCCAGGCATCCCGGGTTTCTTTATTTTCAGTCCTGGTTTGCATCCATTCCTGGGTCACCTGTTTTCTTCTTTCTCTATTTGAAATTTTGTTTTTGGAGTGCATGATGGCTCAGTTCCCACCACCACCCCCATCTGCCTTCAGCTCAGGACTGGGCCCCACATCAGGCTCCCTGCTCAGCGAGGCATCTGCTTTTGCCCCCGCCTCTGCCACCATCCCTGTTCATGCTCTCTCTCGCTCACTTTCTCCTTCTCTTTCCTAAGTAAATAATAAAATCTTTAAATAAAATAAAATAAAAATTTGTTTCTGTGAAACAAGTGAGAATCAGGAGGTAAACTTCCTGACTCCCTGTGTGTCTGAAAAGGTGTGTTTGCCCTCTTACTGCATTGTCACTTTCCCTGAGTATTTAAATATTTTCACTGATTTATTTGTATTTGTACATTCACTTGTATTTCTAAGAGTGCTTTCTTATTATGTCTTCTTTTTAAAAAGGACTTTATTTATTTGAGAGAGAGAGCTTGTACCCAGGAGCTTGAGCAGGGGGAGAGGCAGAGGGGAGGAGCAGGAAGGAGGGGCAGAAGGGGAGAAGGGGTGATAGCAGAGAGGGAGGAAGAGGTGAAATAATCTCCAGAAGCTCCACTGCTGAGCACAGAGCCCCAGCTGGGGCTGAATCTCACAACCCCGAGATTGGAGTTGAAACCAAGAGTCTGACACCTTAACCCACCGAGTCACCTAGGATGCCTCTTATTCTGCCTTTATGGCAGTACTGATTCTTGACTTACAGGCATAATTAGTCTTTAATTTCCTTATGAACAGTAATAAAGTTAAAAAACTAGCTGACTTCGGTTTTACTGGATTACTGTTTCCTCCAGGGTTAGATTTTCCATTTCCTTGGTTTTCTTCTCTTTACAAGGGCTTCTTAAAAAGTCTGCTTTCAACAATCCACGATTGTTTATTCATATTTAGGACTAATAAAATGGAGGCACTTCCTGGGAGACCTGTAGATCTGGGTCGAGTTTGAATGATTTTTGTGACAGGATGAGATTTGGCTTCTGTAAGTTGCTTAGCACCACCACTGCCAAAAATGCAGACAATTTCATTCTGAGGTGCTAATACCCACGCTTGGGTAGTTCTCCCTACACAGGTTGGTCAATTTCTCCAGAAAACCTTTCCTTTCCCCCTAGTATTTTATGTCATGAGATGAGGCTCGGGGAGGGGACGTGGTCCACATGCCTGAATAGCCACAGTCCTGCTTGAGGCTGGTAACAGGAGTTAGGGCTCAGGGAAGAGGTCTAACATTCCAGAAGACCGCCCATCAGTCTCAGGCATCCGTGACCTCCCACATGCCAGCCCCCCTGTTTGATCTCCAGTCTCTGCAACTGGGGCCCCTCCCCAGTCCTTTCTGAGCAGGTCAGCAGCCTCCTTCCTGTGGGAAGTTTGGGGGTGATCCCTGCAGAATTGGGGCTTGGCTTTGTTCACTTCACTTCAGAGGTCACAACCCTTTCACATGCAACTGACTTTCCTAGCTGTGTTGAACTCTCTTTGTCCTGTAAACTGTTGTGAGATTATGTAAATTTTAATTTCTCAATCATGTTAATGGTGTCTCAGCAGAGAGGATGAACATGCTCGGCTCACATCTTGAGTCGGGCAGCTTTCTTATTCAGTTTTACATCTCTTGTGTAGAAAAAAGTTTACCCACCAAACGTTTAAATCCCATCTCTCCACATTTCTGCCAGCCCCCATCTAAAGACCAGTGTCAGTGAGTTGATAATCAAAAGCAGTAAGCATCAAGGGCCTAAAAATATGTGTCTCTGTGGGTGTGTGTGTAGATGTGTGTGTATTTCATGGGCCATATTTTCTATTTATATTTTAAAGCCATACCTGTGTACCCTCTGTTTCTTTCAGGATTGCACAATGGTAATGTGCCTTTTTAAAAAAATGAATAACAGGGACGCCTAGGGGCTCAGTGGGTCTGCCTTTGGCTCAGGTCATGATCCCACGGTCCTGGGATCAAGCCCCAAATCAAGCCCCACATCAAGCCCCACAATGGCTCTCTGCTGAGCAGGGAGCCTGCTTCCTCCTCTCTCTGCCTGCTTCTCTGCCTCTGCCTACTTGTGATCTCTGTCTGTCAAATAAATAAATAAAATCTTTTAAAAAAAAAAAAGAATAACAGAATTTTATTGAAGACATTCTAAGCAGGCATACCAGCTTCTGGAAAAATCTTTTTTTTATTATAGCTTACAGAAACATATAAAGAATATTTTAAAAAACACCATCTATCTCTTGCTTATCTGTAAAGTATTAATATTTTTGACAGATTTACTTAGGATCTTACAACAAGAAACTATGAGCACAAAGATCCCTGCTCAATTCTCCTCAGTC